>NC_082685.1:50901560-51228845 GCF_949987515.2 Delphinus delphis | reverse complement strand
GTTCCCCCTTCGAAGGGTAGGCTGGGAATTGATGGTCGTTTACTCTGCATTCATCCTGCCCTCTGTCTTCAGGATAGAACCCTGTTTTTCTTCAGGTGTTCACTCGACCCCTAGCTTCAGTGGTGGGCCTTACTGGCCTAGGAAAGATCTTCATTACCACTGATTGGCAGTAGAATGGGCATCTGACCCAGTCTGGACCTGTGAGACATAAAGAGAGGTTTACTGGGGCCACAGCCTTGGTTTGATGCCATCCCTGTGGCATTCCTATCTGTGAAACAACAGATAGGAAATTCTAGGCCTTTTTTTCTTTTTCTTTTTTTGCCACACCGCACAGCTTGTGGGATCTTAGTTCCCTGACCAGAGATTGAACCCATGCCCCCTGCAATGGAAGCGTGGAGACCTAACCACTGGATTGCCAGGGAATTCCCAGTCTTTTTTTTTTTTTTAATCTCGGCCTTAAAGTGAACACTATGGAACCCCTCACCAATTACCCCCAATTACACCACACTATTTTCATTGCCCCATACATGGGCTAACAAATCCACTTTGTAGTCCAAGCCAGTCTGAGCTGGCTTCTCTTACTTGCAACCTAGAGAATCCTAATTGGTAAAAAGCTGACAGTCCAAATTTAGCTCCCTTGGAGTGGTATTTTCTAAAAGCAAGCCATAGGATAAAGTACTTTGCTGGAACTCAATTGCATATTTCTCAAAGATGGGACTGGGTCTTACGTTTCTTTGTATCTCTGGCACCCTGCAAACACTAAGTGCTGAATCTTTCATGCAATTCAGATAAGGTGATGTATAAATAAGTTCTCTGATAGAGGAAATTGCTATTCAAATAAAATAATAAAGGAACTAAATAATAAAATAAATAAAATAATAAAGGAACTAAAGCACGAATACAAACTTTTCGTAATAATAGGTAACATTTCTTGGGCACTTAATATGAGTCAGGCACTGTTCTTTGTGTAATTGCTTTGAGTAATTTGCATGTGTTTTATTTCATCCTCACCACAATAGCCAGGAACTGTTATATCCACAGTTTACAGACAAAGAAGGTGAGGCCCAACACACCTACTCAGATACTTATAAGAAAGTTTGCTTAAGATGAAAATTCTCAGTAGTTAACTAATGACTAATAAAAAGAAAACCTTAAAGTCTCCATACTTCAACCAATAGGACTTACCTAAGCCAGTTCATAACAGGATTGTGTTTCATCTTCTTGACAGGATGAGAGGTTGAAAAATATAGATTTGCTTAGTTTTTTACAACACTTTAATATGCTATGTTGATTTATAGATTCTTGGAAACCCTTTTTTTTCATTTTGCTGCAGTCTAAAAGTTATTGTAGAAGCATTTGATAATCCATGCTATTACTGCAATCTGTTAGCTGTACTGTCTTACTAAAATGCAACTTCTTGGACTTCCCTGGTGGCGCAGTGGTTAAGAATCCGCCTGCCAATGCAGGGGACACGGGTTCGATCCCTGGTCCAGGAAGATCGCACGTGCTGCAGAGCAACTAAGCCTGTGTGCCACAACTACTGAGCCTGCACGCCGAGAACCCGGGCTCCGCAACAAGAGAAGCCACTGTGATGAGAAGCCCGCGCACCGCAAAGAAGAGTAGCCCCTGCTTGCCACAACTGGAGAAAGCCCTTGCACAGCAACGAAGACCCAATGCAGCCAAAAATAAATAAATAAATAAAATTTAAAAAGAAAAAAGCATCTCCTTGTTAACCTAGACGTACCAGGCCATGTATCTTTGAGCCAAAATCCCCAAAATTCTGTTCCATGTCTTTATCTTAAAATCTGTAAGTATCCAATGGGTAGTGTTTGCTGTTATTTCTTTCAATAAATATTTTTTTGGGGAGCCATCACATACAGGCAGTTTTCCAGACACTGAGGAAACATCAATAAACAAAATAGATATACAGTTGACCCTTGAACAACACAGGTTTGAATTGCATGGGTCCACTTATAGGTGGAGTTTTTCCAATAAATTAGTACCTATATTTTCATTTTACAGATCTTTAAATCAGCTAAATATGGGGGAAAGTTTGTGTTCTATTAGAGATCACAGTATGAGGAATCAAAAAAGTTAGGGCTTGAGTTCTGAGTGGTGAAAAATAAAAGATAAAGCATTCCCGTGAACAACTCATGTGAAGGGAAGAAACTGAATTGGAGGTTGAAAATGGGGAAGACGTGTTTTGAGGTTACTTCAGTGATCCAGGTAGGAGGTGATGTTGACTGGACTATGGTGATGGTATGGAACATGGAAAAGAATGGAGAGATTCAAAATATATTTTAGAGATAGAAAATGATAGGAAATAATTTTTCTCTGCTAAGACTCCTTGCTTTCTCATTTTGACTTTATGTTTAACAGCCCAGGGGCAGCATTAAAAAATTAATGAACTGAGAGTTAGAAGACCCCAAATCCGAGGTTAAGTCAGTTAAGTAGGATGTGACTTTGGACAAGTCCTTTGCCTTTTCAGACCTTCACTTCTCATCTCTATAACACAAGGGGGGAGTCAGGGTATCTCTACTTTTTCCTTTAAGCACTGTCATTCTATGGAGCCTGAACAGAGGAAACTACCATATCAAAATATTTGAATGGGATAAGTGTCCCCGACTCAATTAAGGAAATAAAGAATGAAAACTCAGAAGATTTTGCCATAGTATAGTCGCTTTGTGAATAGTGCAGGTAAAATAACACCCAGTGGCATAAGAAGGGCTGGAACCTTTTGATTATGATTTCATAATGATAGTTTATTTAACGCAAGTATCTGAAAAATGACCCAGATGGCATATGTGCTACATTGTCAATATGACTCACTCTGATTTGGACTCAGACAGACTCTTCTACATTAAATATGTTCCTCCAAATGTAACAAATAAACTGAGATGCAGGGAAGGTACCCAAGAAATATTGGACAAGGTGAACTTCACAGGCACTTTATCGTAACACTGTTCACTATAGCAGCATTTCCCAAAAGTTGTATTTAGATGCTTTAACTTGATACATGGACAAACATGTATTTTTAGTAGTTATTTCCCCTGACTTTGTGTTTTATTTACAGAAATATCCATTAGCTTAATGTTCCCTGGCCCCTCTCTGCTCCCTTACTCATTCCTGCCTGATTGGTGAGTTTGGAGAAAAAACTAAGTATGGAAGCTCAGTCTTTCTCTCGTTACTGTTTGAATCTGTCTCCTTCAGAGAGGACAACTTCTGTGCTGTCCTTGGCTATGAGGAAAATGGGGCCACACTGCAGGTCAAGTCTGTCGGTGGATGTGTCTATGCAACCCTGGGGTCCACTCTAAGGGAGCCCGTAATCATTCAGCTCCTAAGCAACATCCCCAGTGCAGCCTTTATTAGTAATGAACCTCATATTTTGAGCTCTTTTTTCCTGATTTTTGTCTACCTTTCAGGTGGCGCTAAACTTGAGTAAGAAAGATGACATTTATTGAGTCGCCTCAAATTCCAACACTCACATCCATCTTAATAGATATTGGAAAAAATATATGGCCCATTAATGAAACCTTATATTTCCACAGATATTATTGCCTAATATGAATATCATTCTTTTAAGGGGGTCACTTTAATGTTGATTAAACAAAAATATTAAGAAAACAATAATATAAATGATACGAAATTATAAACTTAGCAAATTTGTAGAAAAAAATTTAGGAATTATGTGACTGACAAAAGTTTGGGAATTATTGTACCAAAGAGCAGAATGTGATATAAAGCATGTCTTGGTCCCATTCAGGAGCTTCATCAGACCAAAAAGACTGTCAATTCAGGAGAAAGGCTTGTACTTGATGAAACCTTATATAATACAAGAGAAGTATGGAATAGCAGTACCGTAAGTTAAATTGGAAATACCAGTGTGAAATAATAACCTTAATAAGTATGTTTTCAGCTCTCAGTGACCCAGTAGCAACAGGAATGCATTCTTGCTCCCCACACATTTCCATGTGCATCCCCAGAGCCCAGCTCCTGGTCTTTAGAATTATTTCCTATTACAAGAAAACAGAATCCTTTGGAAGGTAGCTAATTTCATGATTTATGATGGAAAAAAAAAATTTCAGAACATCTCTCCAACATCCTATTGTTGCCAAAAAAGCAAAAGAGTTTTCAAGAATATTAGGGGCAGTGTATAAAGGATAAAGGAGTCAACATAAAGGGCCCCCCAGTGACCATACGGTGACAGTTTTTTAAATAAAATTACTATTATACAAATAGAGCAGATATAACACACACACACACACACACACACACAAGTCAAATGTTTGCCCAGATCAAAAAATAGAACTTTGCCACCTATTCCATAAGCTCCTACCATGAGCCTCATTCTGATCACACCCCCTTCCCCTTCCTCATCTCCTCACTTTTATAATAATAACTTTCTTGTTTCTTGTTTTTTTGATTTTATCACCCAAATGTGCATCCTTAAACACTATAGTTTACTCTTGCCCATTCAAAAGAAGATGCATCTCTTAGGATGAAGTTACAATTTGAGCATCAAAAGCACCGTCACCATCATCATCACCATCACCATCACCATCATAATCATCATCATGGTTTACAGGACAAGATGAGTTTTGTGAAAGACCATGAATTCAAAATGACTCAAAATAGAAAAGTTATTATGAAGTTTGCCCAAAAGATTACTGTAATAGAATGTAGTGACTATAATAGATCATGTTTATTTTTTATTGATTTTAATAATTAAGAGGGTTTGATATTTCTTCTATGAATCTTGTATGTTTATAAAGCACAGTCATATGTCTACTTTATCTGTTAAGAATCAACACTGGACAGTGTAAGTCAAAAAGCCCCAGAAAATGTATATGCCAAGAACAAGAAGGACTATTCAGTTTGGGTGGGCACCCACAATAACCAACCAGAAAGGGGGTTCCACAGTGTTTGCCAGATGACCTACAGAGGAACACTAACTACACAGACTTAATCTCTCAACCCCTAGGAGATTAAATCTCAATGCTAATAAGGGAGATGTAACTTTTTAATGCTAAGAGACAAAAATCAATATTTGAATACGACAAGATAATAGGTTATATATAACAATGGCCAAGTGATTTTTTTTTAATCAAAGATAAATACTAGGTTGCAAAATTAAAACCCTAGGCATAAGATAAGGCCTGAAATAGCCGCACTGGAATTAACAGGTGTAATTTAACTATAGAAAATTATAGTTAATTTTTATAGTTAAGCTTTCATAGAAAAGCTTAATATAGAAAGGTAGTTTGGGTTAGAATCACCTTGAGAGAAACAAACAAGTATAATCAAGAATTAGTCAGTCAATAAACCAAAGTTCTGCAATCTAGGCAATTCTGATAAGGTAATCTTTTCTTCAGGATCTGCTAAGAATTTTATGACCCAAGGAAAGGAATAAAATTAATAATGCTGAAACTCTGAGGGTATCTAAAAACACATATAGAAAAACAAGAAGAGAAATAAGAAAGACATTAAACCTATGATATTGATGTTTTAGAGGAAATTTAAGTGAAACTATAACAATAAGTTCTGTAGCCTTTGTTTTATATGTTTGTGAATTATGGTTTCGAAGTGTTTAAAAGGATCAGCTGTTCTAAATATATAATTACAGTTAGTTTAAACTGTTTAAAATGATATGCTTAATAAATCTGTAATCAATATTTAAAGGCCTCGAGAAAAAATTCATTTTCAGTTTGGGGTATTAGATTCATGAGTTTAATAAATTGAACATTAAACAAAGAACAAATGATTCTGTGTATTCCTTTCCATGGGAGAACCTTTTGGATTTAAATGATCTGTCAAAAACAAAACAAAACAAAAGAAATGATCTGTCAATAAAGACCTAGAGAGAAGGTGGTCTTACATTGTGTTAATTATCTATCCCTATGTAACTAATGTTCCCCAAACTTACTGGCTTAAAACAACATTTATTATCTCAAAGTTCAGCATCCCACAGGCCAGAGATCTGGGCAGGGCTTAACTGGGTGGCTGTGGCCCCAGGTCCCTCACAAGGCTGAAATTAAGAGGTCAACTCTGGTTGAGTCTCAAGCTCACCTAGGGAAGGGGCCTCTTCCAAGCTCACACACGTGGTTGTCGGCAGGATTTAGTTCCTAGTGGTTGCTGGACTGAGGACCTCCATTCCTCCTTGGCTGTTGGCCAGGAGCCACCCTCTGTTCGTGGCCATGTGACCTCTATAACGCAGCTCACAGCATGGTAGCTGGCTTCATCAGGTGAGAAAGCAAGAAAAGCCTGAGAAAGAGTCATAGTCTTTTATAATCTATTCTCAGAGATGGCATCCCATCATTTTTGCCATAGCCTACTGTTTGAAGCAAATCACTCAGTCCAGTTCACACTCAAGGGGATGGTTGCACAGGATGATTACCAGAAGGTGGGGATCATTGGGAGCCATTTTAGAAGCTGTCTACATGTGAAATTTCCCAAGGCACTGGCCCATACGGCAATACACTGAGGGCCATGTGTGTGCAACCAAATGTCATGTCTCTGCAAACACCAAATCACCAATCATTTACTGAGCACCTTCTAGGCACCAGGCTTTGTAGGAGATGCTGGGGATACAGTGATAGATGAGGCACACTTCCTGCCCTTAAGGAGCTCATAGCTCAATGAAAGAGACCCACAATTCAAGGAGAGTTAGCCACTCTCTCTTCTCTTCCTCTCCTATGGCAAACATAATTTTATTTTGCAAATATTTATTTAAATCTCTGGTTCCCTGTGAGACTATAATGTCCCAGAGAGAAGCTACTATGTCTGTTTCATCTTCTGGCTCCTCGTGTCTTGCACATGGCCTGACTCATAGGAGGCTTTCAACAGCATAACACTTTGAACCTAAAAAGCAGCCATGGTCAATAATCTACTAGCCATTCACACCTAAATGTGAATTAACGGCCTCAGTCTTCTGAGAATTAATCATTAATAGGGAAAGAAGGACTTGGGAGCTGGACAAAAGTGATGCTAAGGGAAATGTACAAAGAGGAATCTCGTCATGTTAAAGGAGATACAGGTTGACTCTAATTTTGTCAAGGCCTGATTTAACTTCCCCCTCCTACTTCCTTCCCCCACTCTCCCACCCCCAAGCAATGAGGAAGTTCTACCGTATTATGGTTGCAAGTCTTCTCTTCTCTGGGCTGTACTCGTTCTTTAACACAGGCAGTAATTATTTGCCACAATCTGACACTGACATAACTCCATTTCTCTCTCACATAATTGCAGGAATGCAAACTCTCTATAATTACTGTGGTTAATTAGAAAATGAGGAGACGCAACTAATGAGGACAGGTGATAAAAACAACTGTGAACATTTCTTTCAAATTTACCTTTAGCATAAAATTCACTCAGCTTAAGCTCTAGTGAACCACAGAAGTTTTTTATAAATGTCACCGGCACAGGTCTAAATGAATATTTTACCACAGCGATTCATGTTTTCAGAAGACTTAGAATAAGAACAACATCTTCTCTATAAATGTAAGCTTAATTCATGTCTTTGGAAAGGTAAATTATGTGGATTTCAAAAATATTTTAAATATGCAACATTCTCCTCAAGAGGAATCTTACCTGGAAAAAAATAAAGGAACCAAAGTAAAAACAGAAAAATCGTAGAGTTATTCTAGGGGCAAAGGTTTCAGGAGTATGGACTCTTGCCCTCCTCACCCCACAGAATCCCCTGGACAGGAAGGAAAGGGAAGATAAGTCATTTCAAACCACAAGCGTCTTCCAAGAAGGGTTGGGTGTGTGAAAGAGAACCCCTGGACCTGCAGACCTTGGCCTGTGGAGAAGCAGATAGGCGTTGAGGCTAAGCCGTGTTTGGGAACAGGGGCCATGAAGATGAGTCACTCTACCCAATAGATTAATAAAAACAGAGGGTGAACTAGAAAAGAAAGGAAGGACCAGCAGGATGGTGGCAAGTGGCCAGCACAGTCAGCAAAGGTAGTCTTGCTGAGTTAGGTTGCCTCATTACAATCATAAAAGGTCAGCCCCCGTTTTCATACAGCTTGTTCCTTTCACAAAGGCATAGTGAGGCAAGACATTTGTGAGGGCCACAGCAAGGGCCTGCAGGTGTATAGTCTGGGTGAACGTGGCACCCAATGGAAAGGAATATCCTGTGTGGGACTGAAATCGAGCAGGACCCTGTGGGGCTCCTGGGCATGGAAGCCTTTCCGTGTCCCCCATTTCTTGTTTGTAAGGAATAGTTTCCAGCCTCCATGACCTTCCCTGAGATCCAAAGGGCAGATTCCAACAGTTGCTAATCAGGGAAGGGAGGGAGATGCAGAGACACGGGCGGAGCCACCAAGAAACAATAGTGCAGCCTTGGAACAGGATCCTGGTTCCACCTCAAGGGATACACAACATAACAATATCTTTAAGCTCTTCTGCAGATCTAAAACCTCCACCAACTGGAAGATGTCCCAGAGAGAAGGTCACAGTTTGACAACCTCGAGAAACTCATCAGGACTACCTGAGGCCACATTAAAGGAACCAGAGAAGTTCATCAGGAGGCAGGATTAAAAGAGTGCAGGCCCTGCACACACTCTGATCCCTATCAGCAACTCCGCCCTTGAAGCTTTGCTATAAAACTCCTTACCAGGGACTTCCCTGGTGGCCCAGTGGTTAAGAATCCACCTGCCAATGCAGGGTACATGGGTTCGAGCCCTGGTCCGGGAATATCCCACATGCCGCGGAGCAACGAAGCCCGTGCGCTGCAACTACTGAGCCTGCGAGCCACAACTACTGAGCCCACGTGCCTAGAGCCTGTGCTTCACAACAAGAGAAGCCACCGCAATGAGAAGCCCGCGCACCGCAATGAAGAGTAGCCCCTGCTCACCGCAACTAGAGAAAGCCTATGCACAGCAACGAAGACCCAACGCAGCCAACAATAAATAAATAAATATAAATTTATATTAAGAAACTCCTTACCAAATCTCCCCAGGTTGGGACACAGAGTTTTGAGAGGCACAAACCCACTGTGGCCCCCTTTGCCTAGCAAAGCAGTAAAGCTGCTCGTTTCTACGTCACCCAGAACTCTTGTTTCGAAGAGTTCATTCGGCACTGGTGCAGAGAGGCTGAGTTTTTGGCATCAGGACTAAGAGGTGATCCCTAAACTGAATTAATTCAATTGTTAGGACGATTCAAGGTGTTAGTAAATGTGGAGTGCTAAGAACAGTGTCTTGTGATGAATTGGGAGATTGGGATTGACATATGTACACTAATATGTATGAAATGGATAACTAATAAGAACCTGCTGTATAAAAAAATAAATAAAATTCTAAAATTAAAAAAAAGTATTATTATAATAATGAAAATTAAAATTTTAAAAGAAAAATAAAAGAACAGTGTCTTGCACACAGTACAGCTGATATGTACTTGTTAAAATAAACAAGTAAATTAACTCTGCAATACAGCTGACCTGGGCCAGCACACGAACCAAAAGTCACTGGAGGAAGTAGCAGAGGAGGTAACTGCATCCTCCCCGAGCTGTAAGGCCAGATTCACTCATTATGCTGACCAGAGGCCCAAGATTATAATCTCATTAATGCGAAATACTAAGTGTATTTTCATCTTTGAATCCCCTACTTATTAATTTTTTATTAAATAGAAGCATGATTTAAAAGAGTACACATAACAAACAAAAGAAGAGTACACACAAAAGTCTATGAAACCAAACAGGAAAAAATAGCTACTAAGACTATACAAATACACTGTGATATTATATTATATATAATGTCTTTTATGTATAATATTTTTTAAATCTCAAAATAAGAAAGAGATTAATGCTTAGACTTTAGCTTCCTGGAATCTGATCTTGCTGGAATATAAATGAATGGATAGATAGTGTGCCTTCTGAAAACATGTATTCATTGAAAATTTTTTGAGTTTTCAAAGGATATAGCATTATTTTTATTTTGACCACAGCATCACTGTGATACTTTCTAACCCTCTTATTTGTCTCTAGCTCTGAAGGAATTCTCATCGTCTTAGGCGTCCTGGTTGGCTAACCTTGCCCTAAACCTACCCCTGACACTGCCCAACCCACTGGTAATGCTTGTAGTACACAAATCAGAAAGCGGATTTTTGTGCAAACTTATCTCCACTAGTAAGCAAAGAACTCAGGAAAGTTTTGTATACAGTTAAGTAGGTCACAAGCAATATTTCTGCATACAAAGGACAGTAAGTAGACCCTACATCTCTACCTTCAAAATATATCCACAATCTGACCATCTTTACCCCTTCTGCTGGACCCGCCCTGGCCTAGGCCACCATTAGCCGTCACCAGGCTTACTGCAGTGGTCTCCTAACTGGCCTCCCACTTTCACTTTTGCCCCGTAGCATCTTCCCTCAACACAGCAGCCAGAGTAGCTTGTTAAAACGTAAATTAGATGGTGACCCTCTGCTGCTCCAAACATTTGTATCAGTCGGCATCCAATCAGGAAACCAGAAACCACTCTAGATATCTCAGAGAGAGAGGCTACGGATTATAAGGAATTGATGACAAAGAGGAGTAACTGCAGGAAGCCACTGCCACCCTCAGGCTGGAGGAACAGAGGGAATATGGCGTGACATGGAACCTGCAATCAGAGCCACTGAAGGGACCATGGCTGGAAGGAGCTGCCTGAGCCAGAGTCCCCAGCTGCCGTTGGTTTTAGGGCAGCTGCCACATGGGAAAGGCCGCCAGGACCCTCAGCTGGAAAAACAAGAAAGGCTCTTCCTTCTTCCCTTCTTACAGTCCTGCCAGCACCTCCCAGGGCAGAACCTAAGAGGACGCCAGCGGGAAAGGGACTCTGGGAAGTGTAGTTTGCAGGTCCCCTGCCCCAGCAGTAAGAGGAGGGAGCTGAAGGAGAGGGTGAGGGGTTTCAGAAAACAGCTCCCATCCAGAGCAGCACCTCTCTCACGGTAACACCCAAGTTCTTACGACGGTTTCACAAGAAGGCACCGCCTGGTCCCGACACACGCACACGCCTTCTTTTCTGACCTCCTCTTGTCATCTTGCTCACTGTGCTCCAGCCACGCTGGCTTCGTTGCTCTTCAAACACACCATGCCCTCCTTCCTGTGCTGTTTCCTCTGCCGGGAATAGTCCTACCCCAGATAACTTCGCAACTCCTTCATCCCCTTTAAGCCTTTATTTAAAGGACACCTTCTCAAGGACACTTCCCTGAAAACTAATTTAAAAATGCAACCCCTCCTAACTCCCGATCCTCACCAATGTTTTCTTTTTCTTTTTTTTTTTTATTATTTTTATTTATTTATTTATTTATGTTTTGCGGTACACGGGCCTCTCACTGCTGTGGCCTCTCCCGTTGCGGAGCGCAGGCTCCGGACGCGCAGGCTCAGTGGCCATGGCTCACGGGCCCAGCCGCTCCGCGGCATGTGGGATCTTCCTGGACCGGGGCACGAACCCGTGTCCCCTGCATCGGCAGGCAGACTCTCAACCACTGCACCACCAGGGAAGCCCCAATGTTTTATTTTTCATCAAACATTTATCCTTCTCTAACACACTATACATTATATACATACATATATAGTTTAATCAGATAAGTGTATTTTTATTCTGTATTACATATTTGTAGTTGTCTCTAAATACATATATTTTAGTTGTCAATATCACCCCACCAAAATGTAAGCTCCACAGGGACCAGGACTTTGTCCGTTTTGTCTAGTGATGCATCCCCAGTATTCAATAAATACTTAACTGAATAAATAAATGTAATCATTAGTAGATGTATTTATTATGAAATGAAAAGTATTAAATGATCTTAAGAACTTGGGGTAAGGAAAAGAAACCAACAGAGTTCACACCTCTTCCTCTGGGAAGCCACTCTAACCCCACTCAGGCTATGTTAGGTGTCCCTTCTATGTGCTCCAAATGCTCCCTGGAATTCCCCTTTCCCAGAACTTGTCACACTATATTGTAATTATCTGTTTATATATCTGTCCTCCGCTGAAACTCTAAGTCCCATAAGATACCAAAGGGTGGTGCCCATCTGGGAAACACCGCACATCAAGCACCTGGTAATACCATCCTGCATGTCCAACAAACAGTATCTGTGGTCGAATGTCACTGTCAAAAAGCAGAAGAATACACTTAAAGGTCTTAGGATCTCTCGACATCGTTCCTTCCTGTGATATTCTGGAAAGACAGAAGAGCCAATAGCTGTAAGGAAACATAAACAGAGTCAGGAAATAGTTAAGTACAGAAGCAAAGAAAGTTGGTGAGCAATAGTGCCATTGTTTTGGCTGAAAGAGAACAGGCAAAATTATCTTGGTCTTGAAAAATAGTTTAATATTTTTATTAGAAGTATGTATATTGTCTGAAGATCACTCCACTGTTGAATTATATTAACAGCTGAATATTAGAGAATAACAAACAAATCTTGAAAAAATTAAGTTACGAAAATCAAAATAATTACCATAGAAAAGCAATGCGTATAAATAGATAACAGATTTTACAGTGTTATTCTCAAGGGGGAAGGGGAATGGCTGCTAGAGCTGCAAAAGTTCATTTAACAAACGTATTTTTCTAATTTTACAACCAACTTTAAGAGGAAAAATTATCCTTAGTATGCATATTCATAGACAGTAGAAACATAATTACTAAATATCAGCCTTGGTGAGTTTTTTTTTTAGAAGTTTCCAGTAGATACCTATAAAATACCCACAGTCTTTTATGAAGAGATCATGGCTATATCTTAGCCTTAAAATAAATGCATTCATTTGGTAATAATTTGGGGGCTGGAAGAAGTCGTTATCACACACACCCATATACTTAAGCACCAAATTTATCATAAATAGCTTTGACTTGGCTTATAACCTCAGTAGTGTAGAGGCGCACAGAAATGTCTTATCTCATCTTGTCCTAAGAAGTAGCATTGCTCATTGCCTGCATGCATATTACCCAAGCACATCACACAGGGGAGACTCAGAACTTTGAAAAAAAGGGGCTCCTCAGCTCGCCTCTCTTCAGCAAGAAGCAAACACATCTTGTTTTGTTTTCAGCGGCCTGCTAGTGCATTCAACATCGGGCCTCCCTTTCCTCCTCTGCTTAATGAAAAATGCAATTTGACCAATAACTGTGTGAAATGCATTATAAGCAACAAGAAGGCAGTTCATCAGAAACCTGACTTTTTTTATTCCTTTCTCTCTGCATAATTTTTCAAATAACTCCCAACCGGGAAATGACTTCAGCCTGCTGCCTGAATTGTACATTTATTTGTTCACTTGTGCAAGGAGAAACCTGAGCTAAGTCAAGTGAGATACGTGCACACGGTCCTGGAAGGATCATTTGAGAACCAGTTTCAAAGCAGATTCTAATTCAAAAGTGCCTCTGCCACTTAGACCCACATGGAGATGTTACCAGCCTCACGAAATATCATCGAGTAACTGAGTTGTGCCAGTGGTGGAAGTGATCGCGGCCACGTGGCTTCCTTGCTGGGAGAGGGAGGAGAAGGTGGAGGAGGGGCAGTTGATTACAAATAGCTTTAGGGAGGATGCGATAAAAGCGGACATACAAAGCCACGGGCTATTGATTGCAAATCTGGCAAGGCTGCAGGCCATTCTCATTGCAGGCAGGGCACCGCAGGGCCCGATAGGACTCCTTAAATCTGTTGGCCAGCATCGAGAACTTGCTGCCGTGGCACAGAGAGCAGGTGGCACTGCCCGATCCTCGGCAGTGAAAACAGTTGTCCTCGGGAAGTTCCCCTTCCTGCAAGAGACAGGTCAGGGTTAAGTCACAGCAGCAGTTCAAATCCATTGTTCACACACAAGTCAAAATAGCACTGGGAGCCTGAAGAGGCCGGGGCAGAATTCGAGGAAAATGCGTCCCACACGTGCCAACGAGGGACCTGGCCAGAGGCACAGAATAAGCTCAGCACTTTATCGGAGATTTCCCTGATGGACCTCTCTAAGACAGCAACTCCTGCCACCAGGCCGTGCACTCCACAACTTGACCTTTTTCATCTCTCTTGTCACCATCTGACACGTCATTTCCGTACCCATAAGGGCAGGACTTAATGTTCCTCATTGCCAAACTAATAGTGAACACTTGTGAAACACCTGGGAGGTGTCAGGCGCTGTACCCGAGCCCTCGGCAGTGAGAGTGCAGAGGCCTAACCACTGGACTGCCAGGGAATTCCCTGGGCACTGTTCTAAGAGCTCTCTCTGTGCCAGTGGTCACACAGCTTGAAGAGAAGGAGGCAGGCTTGGGTCCCAGGGGGTCGGGCGCCAGAGATCATGCTCGTACTGACTCCATATGCAGCCCTCATCAGAGCTGCCCAGCAGTAGGTGCCCAGGATTGTTCTGTGTGACTGAGGGGACGGATGAATGGATGTTGCAATCCTTTGGAGCGTAGCTCTGAATTCCTGCAGAACTTTTATCTTTATGCTCTTGGAGAGCCATGAAAAGGCCCTGTGATTAAGAGCTCGGCTCTGGAGTCAGCAGCCTGGAGCTGAGGCCTGCCTCTGACAACAACTGTGCACCTGGGACGGTTCCCTTAACCTCCCTAAATCTCAGTTTCTTTACCTGTGATCTGGGAGGGATATTGCTTACCTCTCTGAGTAGCTGGAATATTAAATGAGAGAGTATATGTAAATGCCCTAATATGTTATCTGGCATATTATAGGTTCTCCATTAAAGTTAGTTTACTTCTAAGCCTTGTCCCCTCCTGCCAGGGACACCAGACTATGCCCCTTGGCTATCGCTGTGCTCTTCCCCTAAGACATCTCAAGGAAACTGGCAATTTTGCGCTGCCATGCAATGACCGTGCACAGACCACGAACCTTCTGTGAAATAAGGGGTAATACCAGATCGATACCAGGTAGATTCAGCACCAATTCCTGTCCATTTCACCTTTTGAACATCTCTCGAATCTCTTCAGTTTCCCCTCCACAACCACAATCCCGATCCAGACACCTATCGATTCCGGCAGGAACTCAGCATAGTTCCTGCCTCCGGGCTTGTGGGATGTTCTCACCATGGATACCAATCTCATGAACCTACAGTTGTGATTGCCACATAGAAAGCACCCAAGAAACCTTGTAATGAACACCTGCCCACCAGATAAACTTCAGGTTAAAACCCAATCCCTGGGACTTCCCTGGTGGCTCAGTGGTTAAGAATCCGCCTGCCACTGCAGGGGACACGGGTTCGAGCCCTGGTCCGGGAAGATCCCACATGCCGCGGAGCAACGAAGCCTGTGAACCACAACTACTTAAGCCCGCGTGCCTAGGGCCCGTGCTCCTCAACAAGAGAAGCCACCGCAATGAAAAGCCCACGCACCGCAACGATTAGTAGCCACTGCTCGTTGCAACTAGAGAAAGCCCGCGTGCAGCAATGCAGACCCAACACAGCCAAAGATAGATAGATAAATAAATAAATTTATTGAAAAAAAATCTCCTTAGCTGATGTACATTGTCAGTTACTTCTTACATCAGGCTCTCATCCTTAGGTCTCTCTCTAGCTGGTGTCGAGGAAACTTTCCCCACTCTCAACCCAACCAGCTCCTACCTGTTCTCAGATGTCAGCTTAGCAGCACTTCTTCCAGGAAGCCTTGCCCACTTGTACCTCTGGACCAGGAGTCCCACCCCACCTCTACTGCCCCTACAAGCCTGGCAGGTCTCACACTCCCCTGAAAGTTCCTGCTGACTAGACAGGAAGTGTTCTGGGCTAGTGCCTCTCTCCATCACTTCCTGACATCTAGTGTAGTACCTGGCACAATATTTTCTGTTCACATACTTGCTGAATGAATAAACAAACAAAACAATGATGTCTGGAGATCCCTTAGTATTCTTAAATTCTAGGAACTAACAAGACAGCTGGAGTTCCCTGGGTGCCTCAACCAGCTAACACAGCTTTCTTTTGTAACCTAAGAATACAAATCATCTCTGAAAAGGGAGGCCTATGTTCTAAAAATAGCCCCATCGCACTGCAAAGTGCCTAAGTAGGTATTAAACTGTATTTATTCTAGATGTAGGGAATGGAGGTCATTTTCCAGCTGACAAAATCCCAGATGATGTCCATGTCCCCTTTTGTTAATATTTTACTGATTGTTGCCATATTCTGATATGGTAACAATGGGGAAATTGGTTTTCTTCCCTTAAAGTATGCAGAATAAATATATTTGCCAAAATATTCTTAAAGCAAATTGTCATGGTCCATTTTCCTGCCAAATCCATCATGTTTTTGTTTTGCACTTGATCCCACTGAGATTTTAATGATATAAGTCAATGTTGTCAAAGAAAATACAGTAAAATCCTACCATAATGCTATACATGTGATCCAAAAATTCATTTGCATAGAATGCCAGGCCAGATATTGAAAGATTAGTGAAATGACCTTGTGAGCCTGCCATAAAGAACAAGGACAAATCATCAATCAAATCTCATCTCATGTCACATGGTTATATGACACATTGTTAGAGATTTCACTGGAGTTTCCATTCTTTTTTTGTGTGTGTGTGGTACGCGGGTCTCTCACTGTTGTGGCCTCTCCCGTTGCGGAGCACAGGCTCCGGATGCGCAGGCTCAGCGGCCATGGCTCACGGGCCCAGCCGCTCCGCGGCATGTGGGATCTTCCCGGACCGGGGCACGAACCCGTGTCCCCTGCATCGGCAGGCAGACTCCCAACCACTGCGCCACCAGGGAAGGCCTGGAGTTTCCATTCTTATCCTAAGTTACCACCTTTCCTCCAACTGTTTGCTCTCAATATGCTCCTTTTAATCATTCAGTTAACTCAACAGGTATTTATTGAGCCTCTACTCTATATAAGCCATGCATGATATCAGCGTCTGCATACCAGTCTCAATATTTTTAAAAATTCTTCCCAGAAAACATTTAGTAAGAAGATATAGAACATCGCTGCACAGCATAACTTAGGTTCGAGAACCCAACAACCTACCCAAACCACCTCTCATTAGCTCCATGACCAAGAAAAGGGGTCTCAGCTTTCATCAGAGACTCAAAGGCTTGCGTGGCCCTGAAGATGGTAACCAGCACCAATCTGGAGGTCGATCAGCAGAGTGATTAAGATCATGAGATTGGTAGTCAGATGGACCCGGGTTTGACTACTGACCCCGGTGACCTCTGGCGAGTTACTTAACTTCTCTGAGCCTTAGTTTCCCCAGCTGCAGAATGGGACTACAGATAATACCCACCTCACAGAGTCCTTGTGAGGATGAAATGGACTACTGCATGGAAAGCACTGGGCATGGGGCCTGGCTAACATGAACCCTCAAAAAATGGCAGTTATTATTATTATTATCATTATTCTGTTTCAAAGGTAAGATCACCTAAAGCATAAAGAAGCCCAGATGACTTATGGTCTCAAATCCACTGAATACAGGGTCAGATTTTTCTCCTTCTACTTTTCATTGTGGCTCAATTCAATTATTCCTCTCCTTTTCTTTTATAGTTAATACAGACGTTCAAGCATGGCCTGGCTTTTAGCCCTCCCTGCTCTTTCATCAAGGTCCTACTGTTTCCCTGTTCCATATAACACAACAAAGAGTCTCTTGGTCAGAATGGGCTCCTTGATGTTCTTTGACCCTCTGATTTAGAATAAAAGTTGTCTGGGCATTTACTGCATGAGGGATGGGGCAAACAAATAGCAATTTCAAACAGAGCTTAGGGACTTCCCTGGTGGCGCAGTGGTTACGAATCCGCCTGCCGATGCAGGGGACACGGGTTCGAGCCCTGGTCTGGGAAGATCCCACATGCCGTGGAGCACCTAAGCCCATGCACCACAACTACTGAGGCTGTGCTCTAGAGGCTGCAAGCCACAGCTACTGAAGCCCGAGTGCTCAACTACTAAGGCCCACGTGCCTAGAGCCCGTGCTCCACAACAAGAGAAGCCACTGCAATGAGAAGTCCATGCACCGCAATGAAGAGTGGCCCCCGCTCGCCACAACTAAAAAAAGAAAGCCCGCGTGCAACAATGAAGACTCAACGCAGGCAACAATCAATCAATTAATTAATTAATTAATTATAAATAAATAAAATAAAATAGAGCTTAAAGGACAGGCAAGTGGAGTATAACCTTTCACAGCAACTTTCTGCTGCCCACCTCTGTCTTGGTTTGTGGCATTATAGCTAAAAAACACCGTTCTCTCCAAATTGAATTGAAAGGTAATTGTCATAGCAGGCTTGTTGTTGCTTTTTCATTCAGGCCTGCAATGTGACCTGCATTTCTGGTCCTCTTCTGAAAATGCATGCTCCAAGTTACAATACGGTATGGAAAAGGATAGCATTAATGAATTTTAAAGTGGGACGGTAATGCTTTGGATCACAAAGTTTAGTTGTCTGACTGCTGCTATGCTAGGCTCTGAATAGTGCTTTGTAGAAAGCGAGAGAAGGCAGAGGCAGAATATTTCTTATCAGTTGGCATTTTCATTCCAAATTCCAGTATTCTTTCCACAAACATTTACCTAATATTTACTGAGCACCTATTAAATGTCAGGCTCTATTTTTTTTAGCATTGGAACTACTATGTTACACCCAACATAAACATGCCCCCTGACCTAATAGAGACCAAATCCTAGTGGGTAAGAGCAAATATTAACCAAAGAATCACACAAATAAATGTAAGATTACATGTGCAGGGGGAGGGGGAGGTGCCTTGCGGGGTCCATCCTTGTGGATTTTTATCCTCATGGGATTTTATCCTCATGGAAACCAGGGGAGGCCTCTCTGTAGAAGTGATGCCTCCACTGATATCTGTGGGCAAGGAGGTAGGGTGTCTGGAGAATATTCTAGGCACAGGGAAGTTGCCAGCAAAGAACATCTAAGGGGTAGCCAGATGGGCAGTGTGCATAGGGCAGAGAATTAGCAGATATGTGTACGAGATGAGGCTGAAAAAGCCAGGCCACACAGTGCTTTCTAGAACAAGTGAGGAGTTTTGGTTTTATCCCAAGTGATAAGAGCCTATTGAAAGTTGTTTTCTTTTGGCAGCAGGGGTGGGGGGGTGTGAGCAAGGGATGGCATGATCAGATTTGCATTTCAACTATATTTTATCAAGTGTGAGATCAGGTCGGAAAGAGACAGGAATTGTTCTGAGGAGAACTGGAGTCTGGTCATGGCTTTCTCATTCCCTTGACTCAAGTGCAAGGAAGCCCCTGGCCCATTTTGTCACGCTAACCCATGGGAGGTTCAGCTTCAAGTCCCAAGAGATGGAATCTAAAGAGAGAAAATTCATTTCTGCTGCTTTCCAAGCTTTTACTCTCTTAGCTTAAATTCACCAAAATTGCTTTTCTCACCTTCAACCCCATACTGTGAACTAACGAATGTCATCACCTTCCCGCTTGTCTGAGCATGTCTGAGCAAGGTGGGGTGTGCACACCTCTGAAACGTGTGGGGAGAAAAAAACATTCGTACTATCTATATTTATTTTTTATCTAAAGAAAACAAAACAAGAAATTAAGCTTTAATAATATCTTCATAAGAAAAGGTTATATTGATTTTTAATAAACAAGGTGACACCAGCACCCTCACTAAGTTGGGCAGTCGCTTAACATAGGTGGTACCCAAGGGACCCTGTTGTATACATGATGTAAAGTGACCTCACTTTACATAAAGTGACAATGACGACCCTGCTCATTCGTTCACTTTCAGCATATTACAACATGTGGTTCACTAGTGTCTGGTCTAGTGGATTTACAGATGATATTGCTTAGTTTTAACTAAACTAATCTCCACAAACTCTAAAGACAAATAGATTTATTAGATTTCTTTAAGGAAACTGTGGGCTGAGAATTACCAACAGTAATAGGAGCACAAGCAAACCCATGAGAAAAGGACAGAGCTGATTTTTTTCCATCTCTAGAACAAGCTGTTCTAAGCCTCAATGCAAAGTGAAAACGATAAGTTCCTAATCAGATCTTAAATCATTCAAAATAATTCAAATTATGAGTATTTGAAATATGGGCTTATAACTATTATTGCTAACAATAAAATGTGATAAACCACTAGAATATAATAAACTTAAAATTCCTCAACATCTTTAACGTTTAGACATAAGTATTCACATTCAAAAGTTCTTACTTAAATAGTGCACAGTGAGAACAATTTGGAGACCATGGCTATAGGGCCAGCTCTGCGCAGGGCAGTGAACCGTTCTGACATACCTGTGGGTACTGGTTATGGGGGAAGGTGCCTCCCGTCTCTGCCAAAGGCCCATCGTTCTGGTCTCCATAGATTTCTTCTTTGCTCATCAGAGACTCTTCCTCAGCCTCCTCTTCCTTCTGGAGCATTTTCCTCATGAAATCTCTCTTGTCCATTGGAGTTCGAATGATTTTCAGGTTATTCGTGTAGATGATTATCTTTCCAAAATCTATAATAGGTGGGGACTAGAGAAATGAAGAATGAGCATGGTCATTCACCAGGAGTCACCAAATACAGGGCTGCAGAACCTCTTCAACATCCCAGGAAAGAGAGATATGGTCTGGCACTAGGGATCCCATCACAGCCCAAAGCTACAATTCATTCTCTGGTTTCTTTGCTCGGTCTGAAAACCCTGAACAACAGCTTCTTTCTTCCTGTTGATGGTAACCAGCCAAAGCTGAATTAATCATGTAACTAGAATGTAGGACTCTGCAGGACAGGGTCTAGAGCTTCTATTTCTGCTACATACCATGGGATCTGGTGCAGGGCTGGGCACAGTGAGTGCTTAATGCATACAAAGGAAAGCTTTTAAAAAATAAGTCTCTCAGTAACCAAATTACTAGTTATGCTTTTTTTTAAAAAAATTACCAGTTTACATAATTAATCAGGGTGCCTTTTAAGTTCTAACTTTTTTTTGTTTATTGTATAATGTGCATCATTTGAAAATACCAAGGAAATATCTTTTTGTTTTTAATGATGCATGAATGGAAGTAATGCTAGTTGGCAGTATTTGATTGTAAGAAATCAATAAAGTAACTGTATTTCTAAAAAAATAAACAAATCTCTCTCCAACATTTTTATGCATAAATAATAACAGTAGACACAATTTATTGAATTACTACTATTATTATTATTATAGTAGTATAATGGATAGCATTTGTTTTGGGTCAGGCTTCATACTAAGCATTTTACAAACATTACCTCACTTCCCTCCCAAACATCCCTATGAGGTAGATGCTATGATTTCTACATTTTACAGAGAAGGAGACTGAGGTTCAGTGTGGTTAAGAGTCTTCCACATTTACAGAGTTACTCAGCGTTTGTGGCCAGGATTCAAACCCAGGTCTGTCTCACCCTAAGGACCATATTCTTAACACCTATACTGTAGTACTCATAAACATTCCCCACAACCACCAGATAAGATATATGTGTGTGTGTGTGTGTGTGTGTGTGTGTGTTCATTATTCATATAATATGAAAATTTTTTATGTCAATAAACGTACTTCTATAGCATCATTATTAATAGCCTATGTTCCCTTGTATGGATTTATCATGTGTTACTTCATCGTTTGCTGAGAAACAACTTGGGCAATACTACAATGCAGTAGAGAAGCCTGGGGAGGAAATGTTTCGCAGAGCTAGGATAGCTTGGGGGGAAACAACACTAGATCCCAGTTCCATTGTCCACCAGTTGTGAGATGGGGAGAGCCATTTGGCCTCTCAGAACCTGTTTGCTCACGCAAATGGGTTGACATCCAACTAATGGGCACCACCAGAGACAAATTACTTACTAAAATATATGAATATTTCCATACCGGGTGGTTGGTTATCAGGTGCTGTCCTGATACTCCTGAGAGCCTTCCTGCTTCCCCAGCCTCTCTCCTCAGGGAGCCTCTCACATCCCCAAACGCAGCAATGTAGACATTAATGCTTAAGACCCCAGTCTCAGGACCCTGCCCCAGCACTCTGCTGGCTTCTGTGCTGACTTAGCAGTGTTCCTGTGCTTCAATATTTTGACTCTCATCCCTGAGGCTAATTATATCAACGTCTAGGGGCGAGGGTGCAATGAAGAATATGTAAGAGTTTGCAAAAGCTGAAGATACTATGCAAGTGATGGGCACTGTTACTGCCACTAGTATTAGAAACTTCTTCAGTAGTGCACGTACAATCATGCTACACAACTACATTCCCCAGCATGAAATATCTGGCCCTGCTTTTACAGAACTGTATAAACCAAATTTATTTGGATGCCACAGTTAAGCAGTCTCCTATTTAAAGCCATCAGGCATTCAGTCACAACCTGGCTTGAGCAGGACTTCAATCTTCAGGTCCCCCTCCTTGAAACAACCGTGGAGTTTTCAATAATTATTTACGGAGCCACAAGCTTCCTGCCTGGCCCTGTATTCTCTCCCTCTCTTCAGGGGATCATGTAGCAGCTTCCATTTCCTACTGTTTGATGCATGCTGGGTTCCTGTTTCACACTCTGGACTATCAGTTTCTGAGCATCAGAAGATAAAGATGGTGGCACTTTTGGAAGGTTCCATATCTCTTTCCAGTAATAGCCAAAGAGGTTCAGTTACTAGGAAGCTTTTTTCACACATAGGGCTGGTTTTTTCAAGGCAAAATTCTCAATATACAAAAAAAAAAAAAAAAAAAAAAAATTGCAGTCATCTGGTCCAACCTCCTGCCTCTAAGCTGGTCAGCATCTGAGACACTCAGGATAGTAAATTTATTTTTAAGATACTCCGAAGATGGAGGGTCCCAAATCACCTTTAAGGTGTGTTTAAGTTTCAGTCACCCTGACAGCCAAGTTCTTCCTTGTGTCTAAGGAAACTCTCTGGGTGTAACTAAAGTTCACATTATCCAGTTACACCCAATTGCCTGTGAGGAATACCCACTCTTACATTATAGAGGACCAGGATGGAGCCAGGAATTTTTTGTGTCCTTCCAATGCTCGGAATGGCAACTTATGTGATTAAACATTCATAAATACTCTGATGTCAAAAGCAACAGGACTAGGAATTGCCATTCAGGGACCATGAAACCTTTCCACTGCTCTGTGTTTAAATGCAGACATGCCTAGTGGGTACCAGAAACTCAATGGCGTTTGGAGGTAGGCAGACCTGAGTTCAAATTTTAAATCTCTCAAACTGTGTGAGATTTGCAAGTTTTTTTAAGCCCTATAAACTTGTTTTTCCAATTTGTAAAACTCTCACAGAGTTACTGTGAAGAAAAATTTGCATAATTTCCACAAAGTACCTGTTCAATAAATGTTACTTTCCTTCTTCCTTTCCCTTTCATTTTTTTAAATGAACCTTATAAATTTTAGTCAGTTTCAATTCCTTAAAATATCTGATTGTTTATAACCACTTTCTCTATCCATCACATAAAATTTTAAAAGACTCCATATTTCCTAGATAAGAACCTGGTCATTATCACAATGGTAGGTAACATATACTGAGCATATACAATGTGCCAGGCACAATGCTAAGTACTTTTAATGTCATATATTTTTAATCACCGTGATAATCTTTGAAAGTAGGTACTTTTATTATCACAAGGTTAAGTGGCTTGCTCAAGCTCACAGAGTAAGTGGGTAGAACGGACATCAAGTCCAGGTTTAATTGACACCAGAGCCTTGCTTTTTATGATTATTATTTTATTGTGGTAAAATGTACATAACATAAAATTTACCACTTTAACCTTCTTAAGGTTCAGTTCGGGGACATCAGTACATTCACATTATTGTGCAACCACGTGTCTTCAGAATGTTTTCTTATTCCCACACTGAAACTCTTCAGTTAAACTCCACCTTCTCCTCTCCCCAACCCCTGGCAAACACCACTCTGCTTTCTGTCTCCGTAAATTAGACTATGCTAGTACCTCATGAAAGTGGAATCATACAACTATCTTTTTGTGACCGGCTATTGCACTTAGCTCAAGGTCTTCAGGGTTCAGGCATGTTATAATGTGTATCAGAATTTCCTTCCTTTTAAGGCTGAATAATATTCTACTGTATGTATATACCACGTTTTGTTTGTTCAGTCACCTACTGATGAATATTTGGGCACCTATGGGCAATTATGCTGCTATGAACACTGGTGTACAAATACCTGTTCAAGTTCAGAGCCCTTGCTTTTAATTATTGTGTTTCACTGCTACCCAGTGTTGCTGCAAAGCCGATATTTACTAAGGGTTATTTTACAGTTGGATTCACTATTGAAAAATCATGACTTCCCAGCTCTCATTTCCTTATTTTTCCTAAGTACCGCACTGACAACCTGTTTCAGTGGGTGGAGCTGCACGAATCCATCCTGATCACTCTCACACCAGAGGCGGCCTAGCAGTGGGATGTGGCATTTGTCCAGGCAACAAAGAAAACAAGGATAACCGGATGAAGCAGAAATCAAACCCTGAACCTTGTCTCTAGAGTACTATGTTTAAAACCACTGTGCCGTGCTGCAAGGAAGACTCCGGTAGCTGGTTTTATCAAGTCCATGCCTAATCATACTTTTACATAAATGCCAAGTATGACACATGACTGATGAAGGTCAAGAAGTCCAACATTATAAACCATGGCCTTGTACAAGGTTCGTATAAACTATGACTTTATAAATTCTAAAGCTACAAATGAGATTTAGTTAAAAAGAAATCCTGTAAGTACAGGATATAACAAAGTACCTAGGACGTAATAAGCACTTGATAAATGGTAACTATTATTATCATCATCATCACTATTATTAATGGCCTTATTCTCTTAAAAGGACCATTCCATAGGGCCAAGGGCATGAGGAATCAGAAGACCTGGGTTCTTACTCTGACTCTACACCTAATGACCCTATAATATTGGGTGGGTCCCTTACAACTTGGAACTCAATTTTCCTCACTTGCAAAATGGAAAATACCATACTTTGCCTTTCTCCTCAAGGTTGTGAAGAAGACTCAATGAGATAGAATGTGATAGTGCTTTGTAATGCGTAAGTCACTCCACTAACGTGAGGGATTGTTCATTCCAGCCCCCTTTAATATCAAAAAGAAACCTGGTATTATCTTTGATAAATGTGGACATGCCCATAATTACACTTTTACCAATGCCAGCAAGGCCAATACATTTGTCTGCTATAGATGTATAATCTGTTCCCTTAGGAAACGAACAATAAAAATGATTAGAGAGTAATTATCTGAATTTCACACTTTAAAGATGAAAACATATCCTGGTGTGCTATTCATTAATAACCTGGTACATTATTTCATTGTATTCACTCTTTTTTTTTTTTTTTTAAGGCATTCATGGCCCTACTGGCAGAGAGCATATACACATCTCTGTTTTTGGAAATCAGCAAATATTTTCCAGGTTCTTCTAGCTTCAAAGAAGATCATGTATGGGCTTTTGATTATCCATGGTACTGGAGAAGATAACTGAAATTCACAGATAAAATACATGTTTCAAGTGAAATATTAGCTCAAATGTCTTCCCACGTAACATTTCCTCTGGCTGATTTGCTTTTCACCATTTCTTCCCAGGACTCCAACTACCCAGCATTCATGTTAACAAGCAATGGAAAGGCAAAATAAATAAATAAACAAACAAAAAAGCAGGCAGCAGGAGGGAGATAAGAAATAAAAGAAGACATGGATAAACCACAAGCTGAATAATTGGCTGGAATAAAGTAAGCACCTTCAAGCACTTAGCTCTTTCAGGAAAAAAGAACAACTCGTTGCCGCATAATTTTCTAAAACGGCAGACCGGCAACCTGAAAACCGCTGCATCTCTATTTCATTTACTTACCAAGATTGCCCAGCCAAAGACCCAATTACAGTTTGCTACCCTGGATGGAATTTGAATACTAGCTATGCGTATTGCACTTTCCAATAGGTAGTCAACAAGAATGTTATTTTCATCCCAGAAATATTATTCTGAGAGCGGCTTCACATTTGGTGCACCTATAGCTCTGATCAGTACCAGAGGAGGAGCGAGATACAAATCTGAACAATTCAGGGGTTTCTCTAACCACATTTTAGTCCTTAAAGCTTATACACCATGGGCAATACCAACCTTACGGTCATTCGCCTTGTAATCATTGAAGAAAGGCTGGCTGCTCGCCAAGGTGTAGGCACTACCCTCTCGAAACACGCTGATCCTCTGAGCAGTCAGCTTAGGGGAGTACGACCGGGGTTTGGGGGCTTCCCCAGACCCATAAACACCATCCATTGGTTCAAGGGACTCTTGGAGGAAACTGTGAGGGTACTCCTCCTTTGGCGACTCTAATTCCTGCCCATCCTCAAAGACCTGCTTCAACACCCGGCCACTGTAGGAGGAAGAGATTTTAAATCGTACTTTCCGGGGTTTGCCGTCACTCTTCTGGTTCAGCTTCTTCGCAGGGTCCTCCATCAGCAGAAGGTTCACCTTGTGGTTTCCAGGCTTTGGTGTAGCCAGTGAAACTTGGGGCTCTGAGAAAAAGGCATTTTATTTTCTCTCCTGCATATGATTAATTCAAGCTGGTGCTGGGGTATGCTCGGTTTACAGCAACTGACACCTGCACGTTAAATATTGATAGGCCTTCATGCCGAGGCAGGCTGCTGAGGGTCTATGGAGTGGACGGAGCATGAGACAAGACCGGGTCCTCTCGGAATCCCAAACTTGCCCGTGCCTTCACCCCAACCCTGGCATTTCTTAATAGGAGCATGAGTAGGTTTATTTAGACTGAACAAGTAATCAGTTCAGCAGGGATCAGTTAGCAAGGGTCTTGTTATTCTTACCCACAACTATGACCTAGTGAACATTTAATAGGTGCCAGAGATTTTTACAAGCATTATCTTACTTTGTCCTCACAATAAACCTACAATGAAACTATTATTATCTGTGTTTTACAGAGGGGAAAGTGTGGGCCCCAGCAGATTCTCCATTAGTTTACTCTATTACAGCAAGTAAGTGACAGAGCAGGGATTCGAACTCAGTTCTAACTGATTCCAAAACCCATGACCAGTCCACCAAGCCGAAAGTTTTCAAACTGTGTCTCATGGAGCCCTAGACAGGAAGAAGCCATGGGTCCTCCTGAGCCTTCTACCCCTGCATTAACCAATGCACCTTTGCTTTATATCTATCTTATATTTAAGATTTCATCTGCAAGAACAGCATGAGCCCCAATGCCTACTGAAGACAGCACCTAGTAAATGCCCACACTGTGAGATAGTTGCTGGGATGAATATCGGAGAAGCACAAGATATGGGGCTTGAGAATGACAGTCCTATAATTCAGTTTAGGAAACAGGCCTAACACGTATGAAGTAGCAGCTTCCTGCTTAGGGAGCAAACCGTCCACTGCTAACTGCCGGAACAGCTATTCTGGGAAGAGAGCAGTCCCTCAGGAGACAAGGATGGAAGAAGAAGGCTTATAATGGAAGGGCCCTTGTATTGGCAAAAAAAAGAACGAGTTGGATTTGAAGAGCTGACAGGGTGGAGGTTGACTTTCTCCCAGTCTTTGCTAACGACATCATCATTGACTTTGTTGCCCAAATTGATTTCTCCCGTACTTCTGCAGCCATTCCCATGGATTCTATCACCACTGCCTTCTTCCATCCAGCCCAACCTCTCCAGCCCCAGCTCAAGCCCTCATCACTTCTGTTTTCAGAGCTGTGGCAGCCTCGTGGTGACCTCCCCACCCATCCACAAGTCCATTCTCCACATAGATGCCAGAGCTATGCTTCCAAAGCACAAGTCTGCGGATGCCACTCTCCTGCATAAAACGTCCTAACTCTTCAGGCAGCAGGCAAAGTTCCTCAAAACCTAACCCTGTCTTCCTCTCCAGACTGTCCTCTGTCTCTTCCAGGTGCTGCCTGGAATTTGTGTTCCAGGCATACTGACAATCTCACCTATTTCTCAAAACCACGGATTTCTGTCTCCTATCCAGTACAAACTCTGTTTCCTGATTGAAATGTCAAACTTTCACTCATCCTTCAAGTCACACCTCCAAACTCACAGCTTCTGGGAAGCCTTCCCACCTGCCGCAAGGAGAAGGCCATGGGACTTTGGACCTACCACCATTAACTGCTTCTTGTTTTTTTCTTACCATTCCTGTGTTCTCCATGAAACTGTGAACACATCAGAGTCAGGCGCTATCTTGACCATTTCTTTACCCCTAGTTTTTATCAAAATGCCTAGTATTTAAAACAACTCAGTTAATAATTATCCAATGAATGACTTCCAGGTGAGAGAAATCAAATAAATAAAACTTTTAGAACAGGAGATGAGCACATTTTGTGGAGAACAGTGAAGAGGTGAAAGTTGTCAAGAAAAACATCTACATTTCTACTAAAAAAAGGGTTTCCCGGTTATAAGGTCTCTGTGTAATCAATGCAAGGAGTAGATTAAACACACACACACACACACACACACACACAGACAGACACACACACACACACACACACACACACACACATACTCACTCACACAGAGACAACATTTTAAAACAAGAAAGAAAGAAAGATATGTCTTCATAGTATCAGAAGATACATGCCTATAGGTTCCCTAGGATGCAGAGCTGGCTGTGATGTGCCATGAATGGATGACAGGAGGCTGAAATATGGACCCCTCAGCCCTCAGGACAGCCAGGTGGGGCCCCAGGCTCCCAGGTGGTCACCTCGGATGACATCAGCCTCATCTATTTCCTCCAGTGTAAAAAAACAAGTACCATTATTTTCTAAGTATACCATGCCATGAAAAAGACCAGGAAGCCCTAACTAGAAGAACATTTTCTTCTATCCATCCCAAGAAACAAGTATTAGTAAGTGACTTATAGCCTATCTTCATCCAGAGGACCAGTGAGTGGACTTCCATGACTACCTGTTAAATAGGCATTCTGCACTGAACACGGAATAAACATCATTAAAAATGTAGACTTTCAAAAGGGTAGATTTCAACCAGAGTGTATACATTGATGCATTTTGCACAATTGTGCTTCTGCTACCTTGAAAATTCGTTAAGCTTAAATTAAGATAGAATTATGAACACAACTGAATGAATTGGATAGGATTCTCACTATGATGAATTGGATAGGATTCTCACTATGAAAAAAAGAATCCTTTAGTTATGTGCAGAAATCAAAAGCTGGCAATGAGTTTTCCAAGTAACATTTGTTTTGTATTTTTTACACCCATTCCCACGTTTGCAAACAGACTTTCAGCAAGCCAGACCAAACTCTTGGAAGTTTTGAAACAATCATGCTTACTTGATAATTTTTAGATGTTAGTGATTTCAGGACAGTCACAACTTACACACATCCAGATGGAGCATACATTGATAAAATGAAAACAATTTTGGCAGTATTATCCAAAACTTTAAAAATGTTCACATCCTTGAATGTTACTAAAGAGAAAATAATCACATAAATCAGAAGAAATAATGTCAAAACATTAGCATGAGTTGCCCCCAGGTGGAAGACTCTCAATGACTATTTTTTCCTTCCCAGTTTCATTATATTTTACTTGACTATGATAAACGTATCTTACTTTAATAATCAGGGGAAAATAAATGAAAAAAAATTCATTACTTTCAACCCAATGATTTTTCTTAAGGAGATGATTTTTCTTTTTAATTTTAAAAGTTTATTTGAGCAAAATTGATTTGAATCAGGCAGCACCAATCCAGAAGTGGTTAGGAGTGTTCCACCAACAGGGGCCTGGGGAGAGACTTTTATAGAGAAAAGGCAGAAGCAAAGTAAGGCAATCATTGTTTGGCTGTAGCTCCAAGCCTAGTTGTCTGTCTGTGACTGGTCAGCCTTAGCGTTTCGATTTCATAACCATGAGGCATTTACAGGCTTAGACTTTGATTTGCTTACATAGGCCACCACAGCATTAAAGCTACACCAATTTAATAGCCTCCTTGTTTAATTAATTTAACAGTTCCCCTCTTTTTGCTATCTTCTCATACATGAGAGACCAACCAAACGTTTGCTATTAGCGCCTCTCTCAATCACCATCAAAGTTAAGTTGTTCTTGTCTCATTGTCGCACAGATTATGATGTCAGATCCACAGAAGAATTGTTTTTGCTGTTCATCTCGTTGTTCATCTAGTTTCTGTTTCTCCAAGTGCAGAAAGCCCATCTGATGTACTGCTGATGGCTACAAACATGCATTTAAGACCTTTGATAGGAGGATAATACCAAGAGACTTAAGTATACTCCTTAGCCAGGGACCCCGTGAACCAAACCAGTTGATATCAAATAAATCAAAGAAGGTACCTGAAAGGGCATCAACCTGTTTTAGCCAAGTGGCTTATTTGTTAATTTCTTGTATTTGCTACAATACCAAAGGTGCTGATCTAGGTATAGCAGAAGGTATTTGCTATGGCATAGACTGCTTTTTCAGCCAAGTAATCTAAAGGAATTCTATCACGTAAAACTGCCTTAGCAAGAAAGTCTAGGAACTTCTGTTGTGTAGCTATGGCCTTATCGGTAGATTCTGTGATAGTTGCCGGAGTTAAGGAGCATTGTCTTCCTATGTATTAACAGAGAGGAAAAGCAAGTAGTAAAAATGCAAAAGGAATAAAGTTTTCACACTGGAGATGAAGATCTTGATCCATGATCTTGGGAGAGCTGTCCACCTCAAGATGCTGTCTGCTTCTGGGAAGTAACCTCCCTAGTCAATTTTAATTTTAGATCTCCAGCTGGCATGCAGTTCCAAGAGTCTGAAGAAGCCCTTTATAACTGGGGGATGTAGACCCAAGGTTCAAGTCCCTAAAATTCAGCTGCCATCTGGGTAGTGAGGAGGACCTGGTATGGTCCCTTTCAAGGAGATTCAAGGGCAGTCTTTGTTCTTAGTGATTCCAAATCAGAAGGGCGGCAGAAAACTGGAATCATTAGTTTGGACAGTTGTAGCCAGATATTTGAGGAAACTAGAATTAAGGATCCAGTCAGTTGACTGGTATATAACAAAACCTCAAAGACAATGAACGGGACTAGAATCCGATATCCACAAGACTGTGTTATAATTTTCTATGAAATATAATTATTTCCTCTACAATCACCCTCATTTCTATCAAAGACAATCATAGTAAGACAAATTTGTTTGCAAGTGTAGTCTCATTAAATTTGGCCTGATTATTCAGATAAATGCAGCAAGAATAGCGATTGACCATATAGATTCTCTTAAATCTGCTTTGCGGGAACTTTTCATAAGGAATCAGATTGGACTTTTAAAAGCCTCTCCAGGCTAAGAGACCAGGCCAAGAACTCAACATTAATCTTCACCTGGAATACCTACAGATGTGAGTGAATTCCTCTCTTTCTGAGGGTACCCTAAGGTTCTGGGCCTGCCAGGAAGCGGGCTTCCTCATTCACCAGGTAGGGCTTCCAGGAATCCTTAAGCAAGGTAAGAGGCCAGTTTTTCCAAAGGGCTTTTATTGGCTCATAGAATCCACCTGAGTTCCTTAAAAGTATCAGGTCAAATCTGATTTTATGCATAGTCTCAAACACGACATTCTAGTCAAAGCTTTGGTAATATAACCAATGTTTCCAATTGTATCTTATGATAAGAAGAAAATATTCTTATTGAACTTATGCAAATAACTACATTGCTATGCAAATAAGAATACGCAACAACTTTCTAAATTCTGGAGGGATTGGGTAGGGAGAAAAAGTAAATGTTCCAGTTCTGTTTATAAAGGTATACTTTACAAAATCACTCTAAGTCATAGATAGATGAGAAAAGAGAAAAAGTTTTCCTTAAATCTGGGAGGTAGGGGGGAAAGAATATTAAAGATTCAGCAATGTTTCAAAGAAAAAGTTGTAAAAAAATTATAATCATCCTCATCAGTTCATTCAATCTCATGTTATTAATTCTTGTTCTGCTGAATACAGTTTTCCCATTAGTTCTGGAAATTCTCACCCAAGTCACTTTTATGGTCTTTATCACAAACTTACATTCTAGAGTACTTGTCAGAGTCCTTCCCGTGAATCTCTCTAAAGATGAAACACCTTTGCAAAAGCATCACAGTAAGACAATAACTGTTTGTAAATGATAAAAAAAACACAAAACTTTAAAATGGCCATGGACAAACATCTGATGAGAGTGCATTTGATAAGGAAATGTAGTTATTTCTATAGTATACAAAAATTTAGGATAATAATTGGACTATTAGAGTGCTAACAAATTTCTAGAAACTTTAAACAATTTCTAGAATACCTATATTAGTAACATATATCCAACAACATATAACCTAAGAAGGTTTGTCATTACTTACTATTTGACAATGCACCCCACATAATTTAACATACCAAATAAACATAATTAGTTTAACATCTCTCTTTTACAAGGTGAGAAACAAATCCTTTGAGGTTTTCCAGGCTTCCTCTGGGAAATTTCAAAGTTACTTTGAGGTCAAAAAGACTGCACTTATATTTTGATTTTGGGAAGTTGTCAAAATGTCAAAAGGTTTGAACATTTGACTAAATAGGATCTCATATCTTTATGAAATAATACTTAATTATCAATTTAACTAAATTGACAATAGAAGATTTTAAAAGCAAACACAGAAGGTTACAAAGCTGTAAACAAAACTTAGATCTTTTAATATTGAGAAGACTGGGTTTTCTTAAGTAATCAAAGACCTGATAAAGACAAAGTAAAGCACAATAAATTATTTTGGAAGACACCAAATCTTTGCTTTCCAGGTAGATTACCCAAAAAGTTAAACAACAACAACAATAACAACAAACTTTCACAATCAAGAGGAAACCCACATTCCAAGAAAACTCTATCCTTTTAACAGAGAGAAAGCCAAATTCTAATTCTGTATCAGTGTACTTCTGATACTAAAACTCATACTTTACAATTTTAAATAAATCCATTCTCATTTTAGTCAGCTTGACCACACATAAAATTCCTTTTCCAACATCCTTTTCCACAAAACTTTTACAACTTTTTATTTTTTTTTTTTAATATCCATTCAGGTTTTGTCCTACGTTTTTCTCTTCCTCATCCGGAACAACCCGTCATTTTACTTTCCTTACCTACTTTTCACACAGTTGTTTCCTTTAACTTTTCTAAGTAGTTTTAATTACATTTATTGATTAGAATTCTTAACCCTTAGAATCCTTTATTCCTAATAAAAACTAAGAAGTAAGCAATTGTGCACTGTTACAGTAGCATTCTGTGGATTGGCCAATTCATAAATATATTTCACAATTTCTAGAAGTATATTCTTCCTCATAGTAAAATTTTCAATGTGTTACAAAACGTGTCTACTAATAGATCCAAGTATCTTTAGTTCCTCTCTAAAAGGAAGGCAAAAGTGGATAAACCTATGTCAGTAATTTATGTTTCAATACTTTATTTTATTTGGAAATGATCTGGCTATTCAATGAATATCCATCATTTAACTGATCTCAACATAACTTTAAGGTTTCAATTTATCAAAAATATTTTGGAAATTATTTTTAAGTAGACATTCCTTAAAGCATTATTATTGTTGAAAAGTTTATTTATAAGCTTTAACCTTACTTACATCTATTTAACTTACTTGTTCTTAACAATTATGTTTAGATTACTCATGAAAATTTCATGGGAGATTAAACAGCTAACCGTCATCTTAAGTTATGTTTCTTGCTGACAAATTCTGTAACAGAGAAGACATGAGCTTATTTGAATTTTAGTAAACCTAGGTAGAATGAAAGCATTCTATTTAATACTGTAACTCTAAAGACATGCCTGTTTTAATTAAACCAACAGGCTTAAACTAGCTTTTATTTGTCAGAGATTATCCTAGATCACATGAAATTGAAAGACATGGGTTAGTTTCTATATTTCTGAAAGTATACTTGATTTATATAAATGTTTTTTGTCTTTAAGCCAATTAAATAGAGCTCTTTACAAATTAATTTTGGCAATACCATTAGGAGGTAGAAAAATACCACGTATCTATAACATACATACATAGACATACATAAACATACAGACAAATGCAGAACTCTTATAGCTTTCATTTTAAAATTTTAGCCATGAGACAGTTACAATAATATAAAACTCACTAGTTTATAAAAGAACATTTGGATACAAATTGTGCTTCTGGTGAATACAATAAGTTAAGGTTACCTCTCTGATGGCTAGGGCTCTTACTAATATTTGTGGTAAAGACTTCATGATTTTTTTTTTTTTTTGCGGTACGCGGGCCTCTCACTGCAGTGGCCTCTCCCGCCGCGGAGCACAGGCCCCAGACGCGCAGGCCCAGCGGCCATGGCTCACGCGCCCAGCCGCTCCGCGGCATGTGGGATCTTTCCGGACCGGGGCACGAATCTGTGTCCCCTGCATCGGCAGACGGACTCCCAACCACTGCGCCACCAGGGAAGCCCCCAAGACTTCAAGATTTTTAATTCAGCTAATTTCCAAAAAAAAAATTTTTTTTTCTAGATCAGAATTACCTCCTTTAAGTTGGCATCTCAAGAGATGGCTGTAGTTTCCTAGAGAAGACCAGGTAGAACATTTACATCTCAAAGGCACAGAGAAAGGACGGGCTATCTCCAAAAAGGACTCTTTTTCCCCCTAATTCCAGATCTTCCACAATATCAGCAAGGCTTTTGAGATGAATAGGGGATATTCTGGGACTGGATAAAAAAAGAATAGGTGGCTTCGAATTGTTTCTAGAGCCGAATTTCTTTTCTTGTCAAGACTCAATTTGTAAGACAAGCACAGCTGTTTTTCATTCCTTAAAGAATTGGGTTGCACAATCAAGAGGTTGACCCACCCACCCAATTACATCACACTCAGTTTGCTTGGTTATATCAGGGAAAAGATCTTCAACTAAGACGGAAGTCAAAATATTCCTGTACTATAGCTTGAGAGCCGTGTGTCATTGAAATGCGTGAGTAAACCCTTCCACAAGGGCTTCAAAATGTTTTCTTTCCCTCTGGATACACAGTTTCATTTTAGTCTAGGAGAGAAGGCCTAAAAAAAAGTTCCTACCAGGCTCTGAATATCAGCTTCTAATTTGGCCAACTTCTGACCATAGAGCTATTAAAAACACACACACACACACACACACACACACACACACAACAACAACAACAACAAAAAAAACCTTTTGAATGTCTTGTTAGCTTTCAATCAGGGCAAATAGTAAATTCTGGCAGTACTGAACCCCTTGGATGAAGAGGCATTCCCCAAAGAGGGTGCAAAAGATACGATCCTCCCAAGACTCAGGACTCCTCCCAAAGATAAGCAAGAAAAAGAAAGACTTAGAAAATTCCCTTGAGAGCTGACAACAGTCGGTAGGACCCTAGCTGCAAATGGAGTGCAACCCACAGTCCTGTACAGTCATATTTTGGGGGCCCCACCTAACAGATGTCAAGCCAAGTTCTCAGGACACAAATTGAGACAAACAAGAAGGCAATAGATGTCCCTGGGAAACCAAGGATTGATAACTATTTTTTCCTGCCAATCTGGATTTGGAAAGGAAGGGACAACGTGAAATTTTACCTTCCTCTCGTGAGCAGACACCACAGAGATCTGGGCGAGCTGACTTTGGTAAGGATTCTTACCCCTTGTGGGCTTCTGCCAGTTTTCCCAGGATGCCATCTGCAGGCCCCGAAGAGGGTGGGGTGTCCCAGCGGGACTCCTCCTGGTCACCAGAAACTGAGGCTTCACACTGGACCCAGTCCAGTTTAAGTCAGAACCAGTCCAACCCTGGACCCAGTCTGGTTTCTCAAGTAGACCCAGGCCAACTTCAGCAGTTTCCAGAAAGAAATGTTCAAATAAAGTCTGAAAGCACATAGTGCAGAAGCTGTGGATGGAGGATGGAGGGACCTTACCCACCACCTCCAGCAACGCAAGGGGCTCTGCAGGTGCCTTCACTGCTGTCGCTCGTTGTTCCTGAGGGCCTTCGGGGTCTCCTTGGGTTCCCTCTTATGTCAACAGACCTGTGAAAAGATAAACTGAGGCATATTAAAATTTTTAAGAGTTTATTTGAGCAAAACTCAATTCAAATCTATCAGTGCCAAACAGGAAGTGGTTAGGAGTGCTCTTAAGGAGATGATTTCAAGTGGAGAAAAATATTTGTATGGATAAATTATTCACAGTAGGAAAAAGATTTGAAAACAACTTAAATGTTCAACATAGGAATTCCACAAAATGAAAGATTATGTAGTCATTTTTAAAAGATTTACAGAGCTTGAAATAATATGGAAAAATACTTATGAAACAAATTAAGTGAGAAAAGGTATAACAAAATTTTTTGTTCTGTGATATAGACTTTACTATGTAAAATTTTATATGAGAGAAAGACAAAAGTAAATCCATTAACATGTTAAAAATAGTTCTGTCTGAGAAGGTAGTTGGGGTGATTTTTATTTTCTTTTTTATACTTTTCTGTATTTTTCTAAATTTCCCATAATTAGCTAATATTGATTTTAATATTAGGGAAAAAACAGGTTTTTTAAAAGTAAACTGCCTAACATTTTAAAATACAGATGAATTTATGCAATTGGCTGGAGAAAATTAAATCTTCAACCACTGCCATTTTTCTTCTGGATAAATTCAACTAATAGGAAATTGTATCATTTTATTGTAAAAATATATTTTTTTCATACCATTTTAACACAAAAAGAAGTGATTTTAACTTAAGTCAAACTTAGGGTAGAATCATTTACTTATGATTGTACCCAGATGCAGAAAATTTTGATGGGTTATTGAAAGTAGAGGTGACTTACATAACAAAATCAATCAATTTATAATCTCATTATGGGGCTCATTAATTTTTAAAAGCTCTGATGGACACCTAACCAGGTGATTAGACTTGGTGTCCCTAATGGTGGGACAAACTGACATTCTGTGTCTCCTAATGAGATGCTTCATTTATAGATGGTGTGTCCAAACCAAGACGTTCTTGACACTGAAAGTCACTATTTATAGTTACACTGGGACAGGAGACAAACAGGAATAAATAATCACCCTACTGATGAGGTATTTTGGCCAAAAATATTTAATATTTATGTAATCAAGACTTTAGACCTAACTTTTCATTTACAAGAAACACAGGTGATGGAAGTATGAGTGAAATGACCCTAAGAGGAAACAGATGGACAAAGCCAGTATGTGGGACATCCTACAAGACAACCAGTCTCACCAAAAAGTCAATACGTTGGGAAAAAATGTTGTGATGAGTGGGACATTTTAGATTTAAAGAGATATAACCAAATGTAATATATGAACCTTGGTTGGTTCCTGGAGAAACTTGACTCTAGAGTTGGTATCAGAGGGACCTAGAGAATTATTCTTCATTTTCTTATGCAGGATAACACTATGTGATTATGTGTGAGAATGTCCTTTTTGTAGGAGACACATGCTAAAATATTTAAAGTGAAATGTCATGATGTCTGCAATTTATTATAAAAAAGCTTATCCCCTCAGTATATATGCATACTTAAATACATATGCATATATATAAAGTAAAAAAATGGAAAAAATATTAACAATTCTTTACGGTTGTTTATTATACTATTCTAATTTTTTAATGTTTGAAATGTTTATGATAAAAATTGGGGGAAATAATGTGCTTAGAAAAATATTCACAGATGTTTGCTTATATGCGTTTTGATTTATACCTAGTGTATTCTGAATCTTCTTGGAGTAGAATCTTTATCCTATCCTGTCTGATGTCATTTACTGGACTTTATTTTTATGTGTACTTTGGGATTTGGGAGATTATATTAAATATGTGTCTTGATGAAAGAAATGTGCAATTATTGCAAATTGAGTATAAACATTATCCGTTAGCGATCTTTCCACATCTATTTTTCTAATCAGAGTAGGGCTTATAAATTAAACATATCCTTTTAATCTGCTCATACATTACTACACAATGTGTGTGTGCGTGTGTGTGTGTGTGTGTGTATTTAAACCCCAGTCTGGCATTTCCTTTTGAAATATTGTTATAGTTATTGATCATTCCTAGAGAGTTGTGAGGGTTCATGCAACTTTATAAAAAACATGAAAAACAAAATCTAAGTTTAGAGTACCCCTACTCTATCACAACCAAAATAGAAACTTCCAAGGCAATACTTCAAGAGACTCATATCTTACTATTTTTTTTTTTTTTTAAATTTTACAAGGTTGTCTAAGCTCCCACAGGAATGAGTTTTTCATTACGGACCTAGGTGATATGGAACATAGTCTGGTGACTTGTTTTCCCCCATATCACAGGACAATCTGATGAGGAGACCAGCCCATCCAAAGTGTGAGATCAAGGGCTCTGATTAGAGGGTAAGACATTTTCTTCCACGCCATCATTTCCCAAAGTGTGACCGACAGAGCTAAAAGTTACTTCTTGGAAAAAAAAATCCTCATAAAATAAGTTTGGGAAATTATGGGTTAAGTCAAGTTAAACTAATTTCTTTACTGCAGAACTTCTTAGAATGTTAAATATGCTAATGTACTTTGTCGACTTCCACCGGGGGACACACCATTTCCAAAATGTAGTGCCCACAAAACTCTTTTTATTGTTGGAATTCTATTTCAGGAAACCAGTGTTCTGAGAAAAATGTCTCAGAGATGCTGTTAGAAGATGCTTATCTGCTTAAAAATTCTCCCCACCTCTGACTCTCACCGTCTTCATAGTGAAAAACAGTTACAGCTTATTAAGCATTTGCTATGTGTGAGAGGTATTTCACAGATAAGAAAACTGGAAACTGAAGCTCAGAGAGGTTATGTTATCTGCACAGGGTCCCAGAGACACGAAATATCAGTTGCTATACTCGCCTAGGTCTGACCCCAAAGTTCATGCTTCTCTTACATCATCAAATTGACCACTTGGGGGAAAAAGGTCAATTCTTTAAAAGTGGGATAGAGGGGACTTTCCTGGTGGTCCAGTGGTTAAGAATACACCTTCCAGTGCGGGGGATGCGGGTTCGATCCCTGATCAAGGAACTAAGATCCCACATGCCACGGGGCAACTAAGCCCACGGCTCTAGAGCCCGCACACGCCACAACTAGAGAGCCCACACACCACAACTACTGAGCCCGTGCACTCTGGAGCCCACGCCCACAACGAGAGAGAGGCTCACGTGCCACAACGAAAGATCCCTTGAGCCACAAATAAGACCCGCTGCAGCCAAATAAATAAATATTTTTTTTAAAAAGTGGGATAGAAATTAATTTTAAGAAGTCTAGTCGTAATCTAAAACCCATAATAGACTTTTGAATATATGATCAGTGAGGCCTCTCTGTGGCTGGGATATAACTTAGCCACCAGTGTGGTTGGGTCTCTATGTTCTGTCTCAGAGGAGACCCCATAGTTTGTTTTGAAATTTAATCACCTGCATTATCTGTAATTCACCAGAATGGAGAGATAGGCCATCTTCCTTGCACTTTGAAATGCCTTTTCCTCATTGCCTCTGAGCAGAGCTGGCACAAGTCTTTGCATCACAGGCCAAAACCCCCATGTCAGAAGGTAAAGGGAAGGTTCCCAGAGGACCGAGCAGAGGGTGAGTGTAGTGGAAAAACATCAACCCTGCCAGAAACCACAGGCCAAAATCTGGGACTTCATTAAAAAATAATAATCACTTGGGATTATTCTACCATTGCAAAGACCCTGTCCCTAGGGCCCCTGGTTTGCCAGCTAGAGAATAAGGAACTCGTTTTTCTAACTCCTCTCTCACTTCTGACTTACTGTCATTGCTACCAGAAAGAAAGCAAGGAGAGCTCTCAGAGGCTGCAAAACGGTCCTGAATTTTCTTGATCTCAGCACGCTCCAGTAGAAATACACACATGTATGTAACGTAACCCACATATATATGTTTAAATTTTCCACTAGCAACATTTAAAAAAGTACAAAGAAACAAGTGAAATACTAGAAACATTTTATCAGTATTCAAATTTCATAAGATTGATAGTTGATGAAGTAGATTCACATACCCAAGTAGTTCCAATCACACTTAAAAGTCTTCCAGTAACAGACTTGAGCATCAGTTGAAAAATATATGTGTAGGGAGTCAAGATGGCAGGGTGGGAAGACACGGAGTTCGCATCTCCCAACAACTAGGGTGCCTGCTCGATGCTGGGGGGGACCCCGACACCCAAGGAGATGGGAAGAACCCCCAAGCAAACCAGTAAGACGTGGGGGGACTGATGGGGGAGGAGAAGTGGAGGCCATACAGGACTGGCGCCCCAGAGGGGTGGCTAAGACAGGGGAGGGGTTCCCACACCAGGAGAGATGCTCAGGGGCTTGGATGGAGGGAGAGCACCCAGCATTTCCCCTGCCCAATTGGGGGGAAGTCTGCCCGGCTCTTGGGCTGGGTCCTACACCCTCAGAGGTCCCCTCTGGGCCAGATTGGTCCTGGAGGTGTAGGAGGGAGGCCAGGAGAGAACAGGAGAGGTAGGTGAGAGGGACCAAAGATCTGGAGAGGAGCGGAGGGCATTTGCTCCGCCTACTGGGGCACAGGGAGCCTCCTGGGCTCCCAGGCTGGTCCCTTGCCCTCCAAAGTACCCTCGGAGCTGTGTGGGTCCTGGGGGAATAAGAGGGAGGCTGGGGAGATCAGCAGAGGCAGGCAGGAGGGGCTGTCCAGGATGAGAGGAATGGGAGAGGAGTGGACGCGATTTGCCCCACCCACTGGGGGCCCGGGGAGCCTGCTGAGCTCCCAGGTGGGGTCCCCCCCGCCCCCTGAGACCAGAGGCGGGAGGTATGCCTGGGCCCCTTCTGTTCTGTTGAGCCTAAGCCCCACCCCCCACAACCCCCAGGGCCTTTTGCAGCCCTGTGTGTCCTAAGCATAGGCCCCACGTGTCCTAAGCATAGGCCCCGCCCACTGCCCAAACCTCACCCTGCTTAGGCCCCACCCTCCACAGCCAACGCCTTTTCCACCTTTTTTTTTTTTCTCCTCTTCTTTTTTACTATTGTGGTTCTGTTTTACCTTCCAGGTGTTGTTTCATCTATATTTTTATATTTTTTCTAATACATCTTTCAGTTTCGTAGTCTGATTTTATTTTTTACTTTGTTATTGTTCCCCCCTTTTTTTTTCTGCCCCACGCAGCTTGCAGGATCTTGGTTCATGAGCCAGGGGTCAGGCTGAAGCTTCTGTGGTGGGAGCTCCATGTCAGAACCATTGGACTAACAGAGAACTTCAGACACCAGGGAACATTCATCAGAGTGAGGTCTCCCAGAGGTCCTCATCTCAGCACCAAGACCCAGCTCTACTCAACAGTCTACAAACTCCAGTGTTGGAAGCCTCAGGCCAAACAACCAGTAAGACAGGAACACAATCCCGCTCATAAAAAAAAAAAGGAAAAAAAAAATGAGACGGCAAATAAATATGTCACAGATGAAGGAGCAAGGTAAAAACCTACAAGATCAAATAAATGAAGTGGAAATAGGCAATCTACCTGAAAAAGAATTCACAGTAATGATAGTAAAGCTGATCCAGAATCTCAGAAATAGAATGGAGGCATGGACTGAGAAAATACAAGAAATGTTTAACAAAGATCTAGAAGAACTAAAGAACAAACAAACAGAGATGAATAACACAATAACTGAAATGAAAAATACACTAAAAGGAATCAATGACAGACTAACTGAGGCAGAAGAACAAATAAGTGAGCTGGAAGACAAAATGGTGGAATAACGGCAGAGGAGCAGAATAAAAAAAGAATGAAAAGAATTGAGGACAATTTCAGAGATGTCTGGGACAACACTAAATGCACCAACATTCAAATCATAGGCGTCCCAGAAGAAGAAGGGAGAAAGAAAGCGTCTGAGAAAATATTTGAAGAGATTATAGTGGAAAACTTCCCTAATATGAGAAAGGAAATAGTCACCAAGTCCAGGAAGAACAGAGAGTCCCATACAGGATAAATGCTAGGAAAAACACACCAAGACACATATTAATCAAACTAACAAAAATTAAATTCAAAAAAATATATATTAAAATCAGCAAGGGAAAAACAAAAACTAACATACAAAGGAATCCCCATAAGGTTAACAGCTGATTTTTACCAGAAACTCTGCAGGCCAGAAGGGAGTGGCAGGATATACTTAAAGTGATGAAAGAGAAAAACTTACAACCAAGATTACTCTACCCAGCATGGATCTCATTCAGATTCGGTGGAGAAATCAGAAGCTCTTCAGACAAGCAAAAGCTAAGAGAATTCAGCACCACCAAACCAGCTTTACAACAAATGCTAAAGAAACTTCTCTAGGTGGGAAACACAAGAGAAGAAAACGACCCACAAAAACAAACCCAAAACAATTAAGAAAATGGTAATAGGAACATACATATCGAAAATAACCTTGAATATAAATGCATTACATGCTCCAACCAAAAGACACAGACTGGCTAAATGGATACCAAAACAAGACCCATATATATGTTGTCTACAAGACACCCACTTCAGACCTAGGGACACATACAGACTGAAAGTGAAGGGATGGAAAAAGATATTCCATGCAAATGGAAATTAAAAGAAAGCTGGAGTAGCAATACTCGTATCAGATAAAATAGACTTTAAAATCAAGGCTGTTACAAGAGATAAGGAAGGACACTACATAATGATGAAGGGATCAATCCAAGAAGAAGATATAACAATTATAAATGTTTATGCACACAACATAGGAGCACCTCAATACATATGGCAAATGCTAACAACCATGAAAAGGGAAATCAACAGTAATACAATAACAGAAGGAGACCTATCACCCCACTTACACCAATGGACAGATCATCCAAACAGAAAATAAATAAGGAAACATAAGTTTTAAATGACACAACAGACCATATAGTTTTAATTGATATTTATAGAACATTTCACCTGAAAGTGGCAGAATACACTTTCTTCTCAAGTGCACACAGAACATTCTCCAGGATAGATCACATCTTGGGTCACAAATCAAGCCTTGGAAAATTTAAGAAAATTGAAATCATATCAAGCATCTTTCCTGACCACAGCGTTATGAGATTGGAAATCAATTACAGGAAAAAGACTGTAAAAACCACAAATACATGGGAGCTAAACAGTGTGCTACTAAATAGCCAAGAGATCACTGCAGAAATCAAAGAAGAAATTTAAAACTACATAGAAACAAATGACAATGAAAACATAATGACCAAAACCTATGGGATGCAGCAAAAGCAGTTCTAAGAGGGAAGTTTACAGCAATTCAATCTCACCTCAAGAAACAAGAAAAATCTCAAATAAACAATCTAACCCTACACCTAAAGCAACTAGAGAAAGAAGAACAAAGAAAACACAAAGTCAGTAGAAGGAAAGAAATCATAAAGATCAGAGCAGAAATAGAAACGAAGAAAACAATAGCAAAGATCAATAAAACTAAAAGCTGGTTCTTTGAGAAGATAAACAAAATTGATAAACCCTTAGCCAGACTCATCAAGAAAAAAAGGGAGAGTACGCAAATCAATTAACTTAGAAATGAAAAAGGGGAAATCACAACTGACACCGCAGAAATAAAAAGGATTATAAGAGACTACTACAAACAACTATATGCCATTTAAATGGACAATCATGAAGAAATGGACAAATTCTTGGAAAGATACAATTTTCCAAGACTGAACCAGGAAGAATTAGAAAATATAAACAGACCTATCACAAGTAAAAAATTGAAACTGTAATTAGAAATCTTCCAACAAACAAAAGTCCAGGACCAGATGGCTTCACAGGTGACTTCTGTCAAACATTTAAAGAGCTAACTCTGATCCTTCTCAAACTCTTCCAAAAAATTGAAGAGGGAAGAACATCCCCAAATTCATTCTATGAAGCCACCATCACCCTGAAACCAAACCCAGAAAAAGATATCACAAAAAAAGAAAATTATAGACCAATATCACTGATGAACATAGATGCAAAAATCCTGAACAAAATACTAGCAAACAGAATCCAACAACATATTAAAAGGATCATACAACACAATCAAGTGTGATTTATCCTAGGGATGAAAGGATTCTTCAATATATGCAAATCAGTGTGATACACCATTTACTAACAAATTAATGAATAAAACCCATATGATCATCTCAATAGATGCAGAAAAAGCTTTTGACAAAATTCAGCACCAATTTATGATAAAAACTCTCCAAAAAATGGGCATAGAGGGAACCTACCTCCACATAATAAAGGCCATATATGACAAACCCACAGCAAACATCATACTCACTGGTGAAAAACTGAAAGCATTTCCACTAAGATCAGGAAGAACACAAGGATGTCCACTCTTGCCACTCTTATTCAACATAGTTTTGGAAGTCCTAGCCACAGCAATCAGAGAAGAAAAAGAAATATAAGGAATACAAACTGGAAAAGAAGAAGTAAAACCGTCACTGTTTGTAGATGACATGACACTATACATAGAAAATCCTAAAGACACCACCAGAAAACTACTAGAGCTAATAAACGAATTCGGTAAAGTTGCAGGATACAAAATTAATGCAGAGAAATCTCTGGCATTCCTATATACTAACAATGAAAAATCAGAAAGAGAAATGAAGGAAACAATCCCATTTACCATCACAACAAAAAGAATAAAATACCTAGGAATAAACCTACCTAAGGAGGCAAAAGACTTGTACTCAGAAAACTATAAAACATCGATGAAAGAAATCAAAGATGACATAAACAGATGGAGAAATAGACCATGTTCTTGGATTGGAAGAATCAATATTGTGAAAATGACTATGCTACCCATAGCAATCTACAGATTCAATGCAATCCCTATCAAACTACCAATGGCATTCTTCACAGAATTAGAACAAAAAATGTTTCAATTCGTATGGAAACACAAAAGACCCTGAATAGACAAAATAATCTTAAGAAAGAAAAATGGAGCTGGAGGAATCAGGCTCCCTGACTTCAAACTATGCTACAAAGCTACAGTAATAAAGACAGTATGGTACTGGCACAAGAACAAAAATATAGATCAATGCTACAGGATAGAAAGCCCAGAGATAAATCCATGCACATATCGTCACCTAATTTATGACAAAGGAGGCAAGAACATACAATGAGAAAAGACAGACTCTTCAATAAGTGGCACTGGGAAAACTGGACAGCTACATGTAAAACAATGAAATTTAAACACTACCTAACATCATACACAAAAATAAACTCCAAAAGGATTAAAGACCAAAATGTAAGATGAGACACTATAAAACTCTTAGAGGAAAGCATAGGAAAAACACTCTTTGACATAAACCACAGCAAGATCTTTTTTGACCTACCTCCTAAAGTAATAGAAATAAAAACAAAGATAAACAAATGGGACCTAATGAAACTTAAAAGCTTTTGCACAGCAAAGGAAACCATAAACAAGATGAAAAGACAACCCTCAGAATGGGAGAAAATATTTGCAAATGAAACAATAGACAAAGGATTAATCTCCAAAATATATAAACATCTCATGGAGCTCAATATCAAAAAAACAAAACAGTTCAATTAAAAAATGGGCAGAATGGCTTCCCTGGTAGCGCAGTGGTTGAGAGTCTGCCTCCGATGCAGGGGACACGGGTTTGTGCCCTGGTCCGGGAAGATCCCACATGCCGTGGAGCGGCTAGGCCCATGAGCCATGGCCGCTGAGCCTGCGCGTCCGGAGCCTGTGCTCCGCAACGGGAGAGGCCACAACAGTGAGAGGCCCACGTACCGCAAGAAAAAAAAAAAAAAATGGGCAGAAGACCTAAATAGACATTTCACCAAAGAAGACATAGAGATGGCCAAGAGGCACATGAAAAGATGCTCAACATCACTAATTATTAGAGAAATGCAAATCAAAACTACAATGAGGTATCACCTCACACTGGTCAGAATGGCCATTAGAAAATCTACAAACAAATGCTGGAAAGGCTGCGGTGAAAAGGGAACCCTCCTGCACTTTTGGTGGAAATGTAAATTGATACAACCAATATGGAGAACAGTATGGAGGTTCCTTAAAAAACTAAAAATAGAACTACCATATGACACAGCAATCCCACTACTGGGCATATACCCTGAGAAAACCATAATTCAAAAAGAGACATGTACCGCCGTGGTCTTTGCAGCAGGTATCTACAATAGCCAGACATGGAAGCAACCTAAATGTCCACTGACAGATGAACGGATAAAGAAGATGTGGCACATATATACAATGGACTATTACTCAGCCATAAAAAGAAAGGAAATTGAGTTATTGGTAGTGAGGTGGATGGACCTAGAGTCTGTCATACAGAGTGAAGTAATTCAGAAAGAGAAAAACAAATACGGTGCACTAACACATATATATGGAATGTAAAAAAAAAAAAATGGTACTGATGAACCTAGTGGCAGGGCAGGAATAAAGACATAGACGTAGAGAATGGACTTGAGGACATGGAGGAGGAGGGGGAAACTGGGGTGAAGTGAGAATAGCGTCAACATATATATACTACCGAGTAAAATAGCTAGTGGGAAGCAGCAGCATAGCACAGGGAGATCAGCTCGGTGCTTTGCGATGACCTAGAGGGTTGGGATAGGGAGGGTGGGAGGGAGGCTCAAGAGGGAGGGGATATGGGGATATATGTATGCATATGGCTGATTCAACAGAAACTAACATAGTATTGTAAAGCAATTATACTCCAGTAAAGATCTATTTTTTTAAGGTATATGTATAAGTTGAATTAGACTAAAAGTTTAGTTCTTTAGTCCCGCTAGCCACATTTCAAGGCTCACTGGCCACATTCTGCTTGTGGCTACCCTATTAGACAGCACAGCTGGGCAAGAGTTCTTAATGGGGCCAGCAGTGCCCCCTAAGGGGCATAATGGAAATGTGTGGAAACATTTCTTTTTCAGTACTGTACTCACAGGCAGTGGGTGGGAGGCCAGAGATGCAGACATCCTGCAATATAAAGGGCAGTTCTGCACAACACGACATTGTCCCACATCTCAGATTCCCACATAGGTTAAACACATGTTTATAATTAGAACCTGTTTGTTTTGGTGAGAGCAGTACGCTTGGCTTTAATATACATTTTGGGGGACTGAAAATGTATATAACTTAATAGAAGTTTGTTTTATTTAGAGCTCTACCAAGAAATGCATAACATTTTGAAAAATTGCTTCACAGATTGAAATGTCGCTCCTATATCAGACAGTACCTGTAGCTGTGGCATTCACAGGGGTCCTAGACACAGGTAAAGCAGCTGACTACTTCATGATATCTGCTAGAGAAATCACACCCAAGCATTTGCTATTAAAATACACAGCATTTTATTATCAATTACTTTCCTTTCTTTCTCTTTATATGAGAGCAAGGGCATTGTATGGGTTTTCAAAGTTATATTAGTAGGAGGATTATTTAATCTAGTAATTTCATTCCAGAATAGTAAAGGGGTGTTATGAAATGTGTTACTGAAAGCACGTAGAACCATTGTTCTAGGAAGAAGCATGGCTGGCTCAAGCCGATGAACACTGCCACCTGCAGGTAGGAGAGCAAACTGAGGCTGCATCCCAGAACGCAGAGGACGGGAAAGAGCTGCCTCGATTAAACAGCTACGTACTTTGCATCTCCCAAGTCCAAAGCACTGTGCTAGAAAACAGGGCTATGGCAGTGACCCAAACGATTAGGGCTCTGCTACCAAGGAGCTCACAGTCCAGAGAGGCCCACGTACCGCAAGAAAAAAAAAAAAAAAATGGGCAGAAGACCTAAATGGGCAGAAGTCCAGGGTGGGAAAGTACGTGGGTCTGGGGAGGGGGGATCAAGGTCAAGTGGGCACAAATAATCAGCTGGTCAGAGATACTCCCATCCATTTCAATCCTCTCTGATAGCAACCTGTTCAGTTTAGTTGATCCAGGAAGATATACCAAAGACTGCTAAATTTTCTGCACACATATTTCATATTGTTTCAAAATTTACATCAATTTAGAAAAACATACACAAGTAATACATGAATACAGCCTTTTAGAGGATACATTTTTTTAAATTAGAGAGGAATAAAGAAGAAAATAAAAGGTCTCCTTCACTCTTCTTAAAAAGGAACTGTTGGGCTTCCCTGGTGGTGCAGTGGTTGAGAGTCCGCCTGCCAATGCAGGGGACACGGGTTCGTGCCCCGGTCGGGGAGAATCCCACGTGCCGCGGGGCGGCTGGACCCGTGAGCCGTGGCCGCTGGGCCTGCGCGTCCGGAGCCTGTGCTCCGCAGCGGGAGAGGCCACAGCAGTGAGAGGCCCACATAAAAAAAAGTAACTGTTACTAATACATCTAGAATGTGGCCTTCCCAAAATTTTATGCATTTATATACATATGAATGCAGATACAAATAGATGGTTTTGTTTTTTAAACGTAAATGAAGTTATATATACATAGATACATATGTATACAGATATACATTATAATTTCATTTATGTTTAAATATATATATATTAATAGCTTTACAACTTGATTTATTTAATTTAAAAATATATCTTGGAGATCTTTCCATGTCAATACAGATAGATCCCCCTCATTGGTTTTATGATTCCATACTAACTCATTGTAAAGAATTCATTCATTCTTCAACAAATGTTTATTAAGTATCTACTACATGCTTGAAACTATTCTAGGTGCTGAGGATGTAACAGTAAACAACAAAAGCAAGAAAAAAAAAAGGCAAAAACACTTGCCTTCATGGAGGTTAAATTCCAGTGGAGAGAAAGAGGCAATACACTTAATAAATAAGTTAATAATATATGCACATGAAAAAGTGATAACTGCTATGGAAAATACAGAATAGGATAAAGGAGATTGGGAATACTAAACTCAGAGTGGGGTGGATTGCAACTAAAAACAGGGTGGATAGAGCAGGCCTCACTGGGAAGCAGGCTTGAGTAGATGAGAAAGAGAGCTATGAGGACATTGTGGGAAAGAGTTTTCCAGGCAGCAGAAACAGCCTGTGCAAAGGTCCTGAGGTAGGAATGTAACTAATAGGTTCAAGAAACAGCGAGCATGCTACAGCAGCTGGAAAGGGCAAAAGTGGAAGAAGAAAGATTAGGTCGAAGGTGACTGCAAAAATCTATGAGAGATGACAGTGGGTTAAGATCAGGGTGGTAGCAGATAATGAGAACTGGTCAGATTCTGCATATATTTTGAAGGTAGAGTCAACAGGATTTACTGACGGTATTCACGTGGGGAGTGAGAGGGAGAAAAAAGGAATCAAAGGTGATTTATCCTAAGCACATGGAAGTACTGAACTGCATTAACTGTGATGTACCATAGCTGATGTAACCTGTTCTTTATAAGCTAACGCTTAGGTTATTTCTAGGTTTTCTCTATTATAAATGATATTGCAAAGGTTATCCTCTTACATGTACCTTTATGCACATCCAGCTGGGTTTCCCAGTGAACAGTTTCACTCATCTCTCACCTTTGAAACGAGCTGATCTACTCTAATACACCAGGGAGGAGAGACGTGTTCTCAGGACATGCAAAGGAATTGGTGCGTGAAGCCAAATTAAGCACGAAGAAAAGGTCATCTTTTCTCTTTTACATTTTCTCTTCTTGCATCATCCCATTCCCCAATTAATATCGTGCATGATAAAATCACATAACAGCTAACATTTTTGAGCACTTGAGTGCCAGGCACAGTATTAAGTGATGGACCAGCATTTTCTCATTTTTACCCTCATGACAACACTATGAAATAAATGTTTATGTCCATTGTATACATAAGAAGTAAAATAAGACCTTGCAGGGGAAAAATGCACCACAAAGGTCGAACACACATAACTGATGGACCTTGGACTTAAACCTGGCCCTGAAGCTCACATCCTCAGCCATCTGCACTGTGCAGTATTTAATATAAATAAACTTCTACATTACCCTGTGATTATTTTTCCTTGGGACAAAATACCTTCAATTCCATTTACAGTAAGGACTATGCCTGCCCCCCTAAAAGGCAGTACAGGGTAATGCAAAGGACACGGCCTACGGAATCAGCTCTTTCTGACTGTATGATCTTGAGTAAACAGTTTAACCCCTCTAAACCTTAGAGAAGTGGGTCAGGACCCAGAGAAAACAAAACATAGCGTGGCTAATTCTCTATGGGGACTTGTGAGTATAAAAACCTCTTAAAGATTTTATATCCAAGTGTCCTATTTGTGGCTAAAGACAGACATTGAAGTCCAGAGTCTCTACTGGAGAAATCTAGATCATTCGCTCCACTCCCTGTGGTCCCCCTGCTACAAATCAGTTTCCTTGGAAACGCAGCATCCTCCCTATCTCCCTTCTTCATGACCTACTCTCTATCCTGTGTCAGAGCTGTCACCAAAGTCACCAAAAGATTTCAGGGCTGTGGAAGGAGGATTTGCCTCAGACTCAGAAGCTGAGAGTCTAGTCCCAACTCGATCCATAGCATTGCTGTGTAACTGGAACAAGCCCTTAGCCCTCTCTGAGCCTGTTTTCCCATCTCTGAAATCATCAGTAAACCAAAGAAACTCTAAATTATCTCTCAGAATGAACATCCTACAACTCTGTCTCCAGTGGTGATGGGAAGGAAGAGAATTATGGATGCAGTGAACACGAAGAATCTTGCCTCCTATCTATATTTATTGATTTGTCAGAGGCCACAATTGATTGTCTTCCTCTGGAGCAGACGCTCAACTGCTGTTCATGTAGCAAAAGCCATTTTTTGCCTGAGGAAACAAAACATTCTGGGAAATTTCACAAAAATTGATCTTAAATTGTCTAAAGAGCCACAAATTCACATCAAACAGGGCATTACGAGAAGCCTGAGGTCCCAAATGTTGTCTGTAAATGCTTCCTCCCTATGAAAATTTTAGAGCACTTCAGAGATGTGTCCTGGACTGCCTGGCTTAACGATCAGCTCTGTTGGTAAAGGCTGCGGAGCAGGGGTGACTGGAGCTGAGCTGGGTCTGACTCACTCCAAATCCAGGCAGCCGATTCATGTGCGAACATGGGTCTCTGGCCAGAGGGGCACTGGGAGCACACAGAGCTCTGGGAGGATTACATCACTCCCCCTAAACCCCCAGCCCAAGGCCCCTCCAATCTACCCCATGTCAGATTCCCAGAAACACACACACTCGCCCCACCTCTACCCCACCCCCGCCAACCATTACCACTGAGGAAACCTGGGGTGACAGAAAAAGACCCAGAGGAGGAACTGGGATACTGGGCTTCTGGCCTGATGACTGGTAGATCTTGACCCTAGAACTGGGCCTTAATTACAGTATCTGTAAAACGAAAGAACTGGACTTGAACTTGTTAACTCTGACAATCTACGATTCCGGGATATGAAGGACCTCCACCGGTTCCCCTAGGAGCTATGCTGGCTTTCTGCAGTCTCTACCAGGTTCCAGGACCTACACTTGTCTCTTCTGCACAGTTTCTCAGACCTTCTGTGAGGCTCTCTTCCCCTGATCCATACGGTCCTCAAGGAGGTACAAGACCCCACCACCATGGCCACAGTGACTGGTTCAGGGCTGGGCAGGTGAACTTGGAATAAATCAGTCGCTTGCCTGATGCTTCTGTTACCTATTGCTGAAGACCAAACTGTCCTGAAACTTAATGGCTTTAAGTGACAACCATTTTACTCTCCCTCAAGGTTCTCTGGCTGGAATTGCAGTCAGCTGGAGGCTGGCCTGGGCTGGACCATCTGGGACACTCACTGCACCCAGTAGGCTCACTCATGCTGGCTATTGGTGCTGAGTGGCTGCTGAAGGCTCAGCTGGGGCTGTTGACGAGAGCATCCTGCTTCTTCTACCCCATGGTCTCTCCATGTGGCTTGGGCTTTTTAGGGCATGTCAGTTGGGTTCCAAGAAGGAGCATTCAAAGTAGGCAAGTCCCAATTTGCCAGCAATTTATCAAGCCTCTGTTTACATCACGCTTGCTAAAATCCCATCAGTCAAAACACGTCACATGTCCAAGCTCAGAGTCACTGAGGGATGGCCGGCCCTACACAAGTGTGAGTACCAAAAAGCATGGTTCTTTGGGGGCCATCAATTAACCAATAAATTTCCTATTGTACTTAAGCTGACTTGAATTGCTCTCACTTGTTGCCAAAAGAGTTATGACTAATACAGAGTCAAAGATTTCAATTCAATTCTTGTCCTTACCACTGTGCAGCCAAAAAGTTACCTGACCTGAGATTCAGTTTCTTCATAAGATAAGAGATAATATTCAATTCAGAATACCATTATAGAAAGTAAATAAGATGAAAAACCCCAAAACATTTAAAAAATCCCAACATGCTATACAAATAAGATGTCCTATACAAATAAACATAACATAAATGATGATGATAAAGGTGATGATAAAGCAGGAGAAACTGAAAGTTTAAGTCACTTCAGTTTGTAATTGATTCATTTCACAAACACTTCTTAGGTATCTACTATGTGTACAATACTATTATAACTGGCTGGTTGTATAGTGGCAGGAGATGTCCAAGCCCTCAAAGAATTTAGAGTCCAATAGGGGAAACAGGTATACACACACACACACACACACACACACACACACATATGTATATATATATTGGATTGGCCAAAAGTTCGTTTGTTTTTTTCTGAAAGATGGCTCCAGTAGAGCTTAGTTGTCCTTAACTTCATTCGAAACAATTTTGTTAGATTGTATTGTGACAGCTGTCATATCAGCATGCATTTGAAAAAAACTTATCGAAATTGGTGAATTTTTGTGTAGCCATTTTAATATCGAAGATGGAAGAAAAAAAGCAACATTTTCAGCATATTATGCTTTATTATTTCAAGAAAGGAAAAAACTGAACTGAAATGCAAAAAAAGATTTGTGCAGTGTATGGAGAAGGTGCTGTGACTGATCGAATGTGTCAAAAGTGGTTTGTGAAGTTTCCTGCTGGAGATTTCTCCCTGGACGACGCTCCAAGGTCAGGTAGACCAGCTGAAAGTTGATAGTGATCAAATTGAGACATTAATTGAAAACAATCAACTTAAGACCACACTGGAGATAGCTGACATACTCAAAATATCCAAATCAAGCACTGAAAATCATTTGCACCAGCTTGGTTGTGTTAATCGGTTTGGTGTTTGGGTTCCACGTAAGTTAAGCAAAAAAACCCTTCTTGACCGTATTTCTGCATGCAATTCTCTACTTAAATGTAACAAAAACATTCCTTTTTTTAAAACAAATTGTGACAGGTGATGAAAAGTGGATACTGTACAATAATGTGGAACGGAAGAGATCGTGGGGCAAGCGACATGAACCACCACCAACCACACTCAAGGCTGGTCTTCATCCAAAGAAGGTGATGTTGTGTATATGGTGGGATTGGAAGGGAGTCCTCTACCATGAGCTCCTGGAAAACCAAACGATTATTTCCAACAAGTACTGCTCCCAGTTAACAAATGAAAGCAGCACTCTACAAAAAGCGTCCGGAATTAGTCAACAGAAAATGCATAATCTTCCATCAGGATAACACAAGACCACATATTCCTTTGATGACCAAGCAGAAACTGTTACAGCTTGGCTGGGAAGTTCTGATTCATCTGCCGTAGTCACCAGATATGGCACCTTTGGATTTCCATTCATTTCGGTCTTTACAAAATTCTCTCAATGGAAAAAATTTCAACTCCTTGGAAGACTGTAAAAGGTACCTGGAACAGTTCTTTGCTCAAAAAGATAAAAAGTTTTGGGAAGATGGAATGATGAAGTTGCCTGAAAAATGGCAGAAGGTGAATACTTTGTTCAATGAAGTTCTTGGTGAAAATGAAAAATGTGTCTTTTATTTTTAACTTTAAAAACCGAAGGAGGGTGGGAGGGAGGGAGACGCAAGAGGGAAGAGATATGGGAACATATGTATATGTATAACTGATTCACTTTGTTATATAGCAGAAACTAACACACCATTGTAAAGCAATTATACTCCAATAAAGATGTTAAAAAAAACAAAACAAAGGAACTTTTTGGCCAAACCCATATATATATATGTATATAAAACATTAACCTAAGGCTAAAAAAAATGCTGCCTCAGGAGAGGAATAAATTTTTCTATGACGAGAGATGGAGGGAATAAATCATTCTGAGCTGCATGATGGGTGGAGGGGAGAAGAATGAGGGCATCTTGGAAAATATGGTACTTAACCTAGGCCATAAAGAATGTGTTGGCTTTTATATACATGGAGGAGGCAAAAGGCATTCTGGAGAGCGGTCACCAAAAGGACAAAGGCTGGGAGGCATACAGTAGGTGCTTCATGAGAAAAAGATAGATAGATATAAGTAAGTGAATAAATGGTGTCCCAAGGATAGCGCAGAGTCCCGTGCTTCTGCAGTAAAGGGAAGATGGGAGGGAATGGTGAGACAAAACCAGAAGAATAGATTGGGACCACATTATGAGGAGCCTTGAATACCAGCCCAAAGGATTTTCGCATTTATTTCAATAGGGAGTCAGTGAGGATCCTGGAGCATAATAATGACAAGATCAGAACCATGTTTTGCAAAGATCAGTCTGGTAATAATGAGGGATGAACCTATACTTCCCTTTACAGAAGCAGCCCTCCGTCTGTCTCAGTCTATGGATGGTGGGGGGCCTGGTACCCCTACTCTCTCATTCTACTCCAGGGATGCGCAGGTGATTCGACTTGACCAATGGGAACATTTCATCCCAGTGGTTGGTTCAGGGAGAGGTGTCTGATTCAAGCTAGGTCAATGAGATTGTCTCCTAGGAGTTTGGATAGAAGTGTTGGGAAAGACGTGTTTGTTTTTTCCCCACTGGTATTGCTAACGTAGTGTTATGTAAGGCTGAAGTTTATGGTGACCAAGAAAGCCTGCCTGAGAATGAGGCTAACAGGGAAGAAAAAGAGACAATAGGCAAAGGAAGCAAGTGACTATTGGCTTCATTTGAGTTCCTGGATAGAGCTGCCCTGAAAGTAATGCACCCCTGAATTTCTATCCCATTGGAAGTGATCCAATCATATTCCATTTGAATTGGTTTTCTTTTTGTAATGAAATGATTCCGGACTTCATACAGTCAGGCACTATGTGAATCCCTTAACAGTCATCCATTCACTTAAGAAATGTGTTTAAGTGCCTACTCTGTGCCAGGCACTATTCTAGGCATTGGAAATAGTGTGAAAAAACAGACAAATATTCCTGCCCTCAAGGAACTTACATTCTAGAGTGGACAAGCAGGCTAGATCAAATGAGATTAGAACAGTAATGGGGGAGGGGCACCCTGGAGGGCTTAATAGGCCATTCTGAGGATTTAACTTTTGTTCTGAGGACAGGAAAGCATTAGAGAGTTTTGCGCAGAGGAGGGGTATGCACTCGCGCAGATTTCAAAGGATCACTCTGGCTGCCACCCTGTGTATGAAAAAGGGCATGAGTGAAAGCGCAAGGCCAGTTAGGAGACCATGGAAATCAGGAAAGAGAGGATGGTGGCTCGGTCCATGGTAACAGCCATGAAGGTGGTGAGACATGGTCAGAATCTGAATCTAGTCTGAAAGTGAAGGCCAACAGGTGTTGCTGATGAATCGGACATGGGTCCTGTCAGGGAAAGAAAAGTGTTGGGGAGACGCCAACGTTTTCCCTCAAGCACCTCAAAGGATAGAGTTGTTGTTAACAGATGTGGGGAAGCCCAAGAGAGGAACAAGCGTGAGGGTGAAGGTCAGGCATTTGTTGTTACCTTGTTAAACTTGAGTTGCCTCTTAGACTTCTAAGTGGAGACACGGAGTAGGTGGTCAAATATTAGAGTCTCGACTCCAGAGAAAACATCTGGACTGGAGTGACACACCTGCACCCACCTCAGAGAAAGATCAAGGGGAAGCTGCTCCGGCTGCCTTACTTTTCCTCTGTCGCTGCACCTGCTCCCCTTGTAACTGTAATTGCCTTGCCAGGCAGTGAGCTCAAACATGCTTTCCTCTGGTCTCAGAGGATCTTCTATATTCTAACAGTCCTATCCAAGAAGACTTTTTTTTTCTTAAGTTTTTCAAGGTGAAAGTTCAGCTCTAGAGATCCAAGAACATAGGAATGACCATGTGCAAAAAACAAAAACAAACTCACTGGGAACAATGTTTCCTGCCTGAGAAGTCTCAAGGAGACCTGGAATTCCTGGGCTCTACACAAGCAGGAGCAATACAGGCACCGAGAGCAACGTCTGGGTGACAGGTGGCAGAGTGGGGGTCGGTTCAGAATCGCGGTGGCTTTCATCAGCTGATGAATACTGAAACGCTTGGGGGATTTTTTTTAGCTCAAAATAGGAACAATGAATATGGAGGGATCTTTTAAATATTAATAGAAGCAGTATTAAGGAAGAAAATGGAAACTATTGTTTCACAAACAGCTGGATCTACTGAAGCAAATTCAGTGTGTATTTCTGAGGGTTCCTTTCAAAATATGCTTAAGTATAATAAGCAAAAACTCCAGGGAGTTGTGCCATGGGGAGAAGACCGGTGCATTGGGAATCAGATCTGGCTTCCAACCTGATGGCAAATCGCTGACTTCTGAATGTCACATTCTAAAATGCAGGTTCTAAGATCGCTCACGGTTGCTGCGAAGTGGAAGAAAATGCGCGTAGTAATGACAGAACTAGGAGCATTGAGAGTCATCACTGCCGGCACTGGGCGAGGTATCTGATGGCTGCTGTTCTAAGCCTGCTAAATCTGGAAGATACAGGGGGTAAGGCTGAGGACTGCGGACGAAGAGTGCCTGGATTCAAATCCCCACCCTGTCACTCACTGGCTGGGTGACTTGGAGCAAGTTGCTCACCCTCTCTGTACTCAGTTTCCTCATCTGCAAAATGAGGAACATAATATTAGCTTCTAACCTTATCAAGAAGGTTAGCAACAAGATTAAATGAGCTTTGGTAAATGAAACGCTTAGCACAGTGCCCGGCACATAATAAGCACTCAATAATTATCAGTACTTATTACCATCACATGTAAGTCTCATAACACGGCCAGGAGGTGTGTAGTCATTACTACTGCTATGTTATGGCTGTCAAATTAGAGTGATGAATACCTTGTCTAAGGTCACACTGCTGGTAAGTAATAAGTATCACTAGTAAGTAATAAAGAATGTGAAATTGTTCATTATTTGTATTTTAGTTCGTGGCAGGGATTGAGAGACCTTTTGGTTTTCTCCCTGATGTTGAGCTCATTTCACGGCTTCTCCTGTTCTGTTCCTCAGCTGAGCTGCTAGGAACTTCCATCTCTGAGCAGCTGCCTCCGCCCAAACATCTGCTTTTCATTCCATGTCACATGTTCAGAGAAGCCTTTTCTGACCGTCAACCCTAAACAGTCCCTACCACCCCCATCCGAGTACCAGCCTATAACGTGACCCTGTTTTATTTTCTTTACTAAAGTTACTGATTAACTTGCTCATTTGGTTGTTGTCTACCTCTTCCCACCAGAATGTAAGCTCCTTGGGGGCAGGGACTTCGACTGGCTTCTTCACACTCGATCCACATGGCCTCGAATAGCACCCAGCACATAGCAGATGCTCAATAAATGAAAGATGAATGACTGACGTTCTCTCCACTTATCTGAGCCTTTGGAAGGCAGCCTCATTTTACTTCTATAAATCCTTCTCAGTTAGTCTTCTGTCTTAGATCTACCAGCAAATGACCAAGGAATGGGGATAAATATTCCTGCTCCCTTTACTGCCCCCCATTAATACCTCCCTTACACACATTTATAAGACTAACAGGACAGTTCGATCAGATGTGTTTTTCTCCTCTTCCTAAGGCTGGTGCTAAATTGTGAGGATTAATGAGATTCCCGTCGCTCTCACACATTCTAAGTGTCATGCCGTGGCTGAACCAATATTGGAACTCATATAGTACATCGGAGTTCATTTCGTTCCTAGGCTGTTGTATTTGCAAGCACGGTCTCTGTCAAGTTTGTTTTAATAACAGGGTTCCAGAGAAAATACCAACTGAATTCACTACTAAAATAAATTGAAACTACATGAGCAGGCTTGAGGGGAAGAGGTATCCAAGAAACTTTATCTTTTCAAACTCGGGGGCCGGTCATAAATTGACAATCAGTAGAACACACACCACCTCTTCTTGGGAAATAATTTCTCTTGGCCGGCACCCCCAGACTACGACTTGACTTTGTGAATCTAAATTACCCTCTCCAGTAACCAAGCAAAGAGGACCTTGTTGCCCAGAGATTTTCTTTTTCCTTCTTTTCAATAACTCCCCACTGTCCATAAAAATAATATAAGTATAAATAATGGCATAATAATATAGCAACTCTATACTATCTGCTGTTGCAACATCTGGGATACAGTGATGCCAATTAATTACACCACCTACCTGCGCTCTGATGGTGGAGATGACACAAAACATATGTAAATCACTTCATTATAAACTGTGATAAGTGCTATGGCTGAGGCCAAGGGACCTACTTTAGATAAAGCAGATAAGATTTAAAGTGAGATTGAAAGGGTAAGAAGATCAGCTATGTGAAGTGTGTGTGTGTGTACATGTGGGTATGCACATGTCCATCAACATCTACATCCCCGTCCTGTGGATGAGGAGAGCAGGGCTCTGGGAGGTTACATTTCCTGCCCAAGGTTACTCAGTCATTACAAGGCAGGGTTTGGAAACCCATATAACCCATTCTAATGCTAGGCAGTGATGGTCCAAAGATGAATGAAGTGGTCAGTGACTGGTCTTGTCTAAAATAGGGTTCACCTCAGACTCCCCAAGTTAGCCAGCAAGTGTCCAAGCCAGAGGCCCTAATGAGTTCCACTGCTGTTGAATGGCCCTCTGTCCCAGGTGTGGGCAAGTTCGAAAAGTGCAAAGGTGGATCACATCATTCTACCCACCAGAGCTCAGGGCCTAGTGAAGGAGACAGAGGGCCAACAGGCAGTTACAACCCAGTTGGGCAAAGGCTGTAGAAGAGAGAAATGCAGGAGGCCGTGGGACCAGAGGCGGGGAATCTTATCCCTGAGCAGCGGTCAGGGAGCCTTCCTGGATGAAATGTCCCTGCTTTCGTTCCTTCAGCAAATAATTAGAGAGCCCCTAGTATGTGCCAGACGCTACTCTAGGTGCTGAGGATCCAGGGATGAACAGAAAACCCCAGTCCTCATGGACCTGACATCCAAAGGGGAGGGGGAGACAATAAACAAATAAACTCCAAGGAAAGAAATCATTTAAGTAATTTGATAGATGGTGTTGGGTGTTTTGAAGACCACAAAGCAGAGTGGAGTGAAGGACAGTGACCAGCAGAGAAGCTACGCTAGAGTGGGTGGGCAGCAAAAGTGCTGGAGAAGAGCCCTAAGTGTCCAGAGTCAGCCATGCGAACATCTGGTGGAAGAGGGTTCTAGACAGAACCCTCTGGTGCAGAGGCCTAAGGAGGCAACAAGCATGGCCTCGTCAGGAAACTGTAGGAAGGCCACTGTGACTGGAGTAATCAAAGGCAGAGTGGACAGACCAGACGTGAGGTGGGAGATACAGCAGGGCTGGTTCCCAAGGTCCTGGTATAGGTGTGGGATTTGATCCCCAGGGCAATGGGAAGTCACTGAAAGACTTTAAGAAACATACTGATATGCTCTGATTTACATATTCAAAAGGTAACTTTGATCAAATGGATTTTTGAGCACATGGACTGTTGGCATTATTTTAAATTTTTTTTTATTATTTATTTTGGAATAATTTTAGATTCGTGGAAAAGCTACAAAAATAGCACAGAGATTTCCTATACCCTTCACCCGGTTTCTCCTACCACTAACGTCTTACATAACCACGGTGTAGTCAGCACAATGAAGACACTAACAATGATAGATTACCATTAACTAAACTACAAACTTCATATGGATTTTACCAGTCTTTCCACTAATGTCCTTTTTCTCTTCCAGGATCCAACTGAGGATAGCACCATGCCTTTAGGCCTACCTTCTTTTAAATAGTCTTTCTGTCTTTGAGGAAATACCCAGGTCAGCTAGAATCCCCTTGTCTGGATTGTAACTGAAAGTCTTGACAGATAAAAGGGGGGAAGTGGGCTCAGGCAGGCTACTTCTGGAGGCTACTTCAGTCTTCTAGGCAAGAAATGCAGGCGCCTACCCAAAAGAGGGGGGCGTGGAGTCAGTTAAGTCAATATGGTCACATCTCTTGTTATCACCTCATAGAATAGAGGTAATTTTAACACACCCAAATTAGGAAGAACATAGTCTCAGAAGAGACAGTCTTTTAAATTTAGCTTTATGAAAAACTTAATACACTGCCCTAAAGTTTTGCATTTTTGTCTGAGAAGAGTGCAACTTTACATGGACTTATTCTGGTCCAGCCCACAGAGTCTCATCTGGAGACAACCGCTCCTCAAAAAATTGTGGATTCACAGAATTACAGTCACTTAATCAACAAACATTTACGGCACACCTTCTGTGTGTCAGGCACTACATGGCTCTCTCAAGATCCTTGTGTCTCCTGTCCTAGTAGAGTCTACAGCCTTTGTGGGCATCAGAAAAGCTCTGGTTTTAGAAGCACGCTATGGATCAAAGAAAATGAAATAACTTATTGCAGAATGACATGTTCAGAGGTTTATTACTAACCTGATAGAGCAAATGATTACATGCCACTTAACATTGACGGATTGGCTGTAAACTGAGCATAGCAATGGGAGTGCCCCGCAGATTATATCTGGGATGGGACGGGTAGCCAATGCTCTTCGGAAAAAGGCCTCCTGTGGGAGGTGAAGCCTCCAGCACAACTTAAAGAGGGAACCAAGCTGGGGGCACCTTCAGCTGTCTCTACACCTAAACATGCAACTGTCTTTATAACCTGTCTCTAGTGCAGGATCTCTTCCCTACTTTTTCCTGATCATTTCAGTTGGTCAAAATGGGCAGTCAAAGTTGGTCTCTAAACGGGTTAGAGAATCCCTTGGTAGGAGATATTAGACCAGAAGATAAAAATCTTGATCCTAGTTAAGAAGATTAATAAATAATAATGAATATTATTGAGCTCCTACAATAAGCACAGCAGATAAAGATGAACAGCTCCTCAGCTGCTTCCTCCCCAGCAACAGAGGTGAAGGGTGAAGAGCAGAGAGCAGGGCAACCAAGTGATGCTGGGGTCCCGGGATTACAGTCCTGCTCTCGGGCACTTGTGAGAGATTGCTCGAGGCAGCTGACCTCCATTGCATTTTGCTTCCTTGTCCTAATGCTATTGTCCCAGAAGCAGTGGTTACTTTTAAATAGCGGGTTGGAGACTTCTTGCATCAGGATCACCAGAGGTGCTTGGAAAAATGAAAATTCTAGGTCCCTCTCCCAGGCCTCCTGAATCAGAATTTCCAGAATCCAGATTTTAGATAAGCTCCCTAAGTGATCCTGACCCCCCTGAAACCTTAAGAACTGCTGTCCTTAAGGTCACCCTACCTATCCATAGATGGCTGTAATGACAGAAGTGTGGGGAAGGTGCAAATGATGGGGAGGAGGTCTTGCAGGAGGTGACAGACAGAGACAGGTGCAGGGGGCCATTCCCACCACCATTCCTGCGCTCTCCTTACAGGGAGAGAATGGTCAGGTTTTGGTTACCTTAAACGGTCTGCGGATGGTCTGTAAACCCCTCTAGTCATTGTTACTGCTTGACTTGACCTTTCCGAGGTTACTGTCCACCTTGATTCTCTAGGGCAGGGGTCCCCAACCCCCGGGCCATGGACAGATACTGGTCCGCGGCCTGTTAGGAACCGGGCCGCACAGCAGGAGGTGAGAGGCAAGCGGGCGGGAGAGCGAGCGAAGCTTCATCTGCGGCTCCCCTTCGCTCCTCATTGCTCGCATTACCACCTGAACCACACCCCCGGTCCCCTTCAACCTGTCCGTGGAAAAACTGTCTTCCACGAAACCGGTCCCTGGTGCCAAAAAGGTTGGGGACCACTGCTCTAGGGCCCTGTGGGCTGAGAACTTCAAAAGCCAGAGATACTCTCAAGGCTCTCCGATGTTTCACAAGGAAGTTTCCAGAACAAAACCTAAGCTGGTGAGTCCTGCTGGTTAAGAAGATAGGCTCTAGACTCTAGACACTAGAGGGCTATGTGCCCTTGGACATCTTGTGCCTCAGTTTCCGCATCTGTACAGTGGGTTTACCACCAGGACCCTCCTCCTTGGGATGATGTAAGTAGCAAATGAGATAATCCGTTCAAAGCTCTCAGCATGTGCCTGGAACAAAGTTCATACATGACACGTGTTAGCTCAAATATACATCCTGTCGGAAATACCGGGCCCCCAGGGGCACACCCAGCTGACAAGTCGCCGTGGAGGGGTGGAGAAAGACGCGCTTACTCATGGGAACTCAAAGAGCTGTGTGGGAGGGAGGCGGGGGGCGGAGGAAAAGGCGGGATGCTGCTCAGACCCCTGCTTGCACTGGGGCGGAAATCACGTGTGACGGGAAAGGAAAAGAAATGAAGGGAAGTGACAAACTGTCTGTGCGTGTGTCTGTCATCCTGGATGAGCAATAGACATGATAAGAACCCTCAAGACCAGGCCGCATCATCAGATGAAGGATAAAAAAGCTTATTATTAGGGGAAACTGATGCTCTGCGAAACCAGAGCTTTGAGCACAAAGAGAATCTGACTGACATTCTGTGAGGCTGGGGAAGCATGTTTCATTCATGACTGGTTACAGGCCTTGGGGTCTTTTGTTTTCTTTTATTTCCTTGTTTTCTTGTCTCATTTTCTCCCCCAGGCTGAACCCTGCGGGTGGGAGGGGGCGCTGTCTATTAAAAAACCCCTTGAAGGGAGGTGTTGGGACGGGGAGGATTTCTTGTCGGGGAAATACACACAGTCTGCATCTTGAAGGGCTTTATTTGAACTGCCTAGAAAATACTTCAGAGGCAAGTCTGTACAACCTCATCAATAAACTCAACCTTACACTTTTCAAAGGAGGCAGTTCAGGGAGTGGAGGAGGGAATGGATGTAGCTTTCAGGCTGGGATTCAAACATGGTTCAAATTAAGTTGACTGGCTGTGTGACCTTGGGGAAATCACTTAACCTCTCTGAGCCTCCATTTCCTCATCTGTAAAATGGGGTCATGGTTGTCACTAATCTTACAGAGTTGTTGTGAGAAATAAGACAGGGTGGTGTAGAGCAAGCCCTTAGAGAAAGGGCACTGTCCACATTGATGTCACTGTTGTTACGATCCGTAAGAGGTTTTGGGAGCAACAAGGGAAACCAACATAAAATCAAGATGTTCCCTGGTTTACAATCATAGCAGCATGCAGGAAACTCACAAGACACCTGTTTCAACCCTAACAACAATAGGAGCCATTTCCAGATTTATTTTGTCAGTTCCTGGTTCTTTTTGAAAAAGCTCCTATTTCCAGGGCCAGAAGTCTTCAGAGCCCACATCTCCTTCAAGTTACAGAACAGCATTATTGTGTCAAGACAGGCGAATTCTCCACAGAAGATGCCTGCTGCCCCACCCACGCACCCACCACCAGCGACCAATTCCCAAGTCTCCTTTCTCCCCCAGAGTTGATCCCCAAGGCACAAAGAGCTCAGAAAGGAAAGCAATTCTTATTGTTCTTCCTCAGCTTTTCCTGTTTCTTCAACCCATGAATTTGTGTTTCCATGTTCCAGTCTCCCCAGAGCTGTGGATTACTTTAAGGGCATTTCAGAAAGAGAAGCAGCGTAAGAATGAAAGTGTGCAGGATACAGACAAGAACCGTGATCCAAAAAAAGGAAACACACCCTCTCAGTCACTCACTCACTAAATCGTTCCATAAACCCTGATGGGACGAACCACCACTGAGTGGCAGGCCCTGTGCCAGGGGCTGGACAATGAAGAGAAGAGAACATGGTCCATGATCTAGAAGTGCACAGTCTAGAAGGTAGACAGGGATACATGACCACAGCAGAGGCGACAGGAGGGGCAGCTGTCGCATCCTCAGCATTGCCCCAGTAATTGATACCTCCTGATGAGATTATTGGGTTCGTGTCCCACAGACCAGCCTCGGGAGTAGGTAGTGAACACCCAGGGAGCTCCCCAAACACCTCCCCATCCCTCACCTGTCTCCACGCCTGAGTTCCCTCATGAGTCTTCATTTTGGAATAAGGCACCATCACTTGGTCGAATGCCAGTAGCCCTAGGAGCTGTCACCATCAGCCAAACCAAAACCACTTTCCTTAATTCCCTTAAACAGAACGTTACAGTTTACAAAACATTTTGCATTTATCATCTGGTGGTAGGGCAGGCAGTTTTGTCCCCACTGTACAGACGAGGAAGTTAAATAATTAGCCTATGGCCTCAACGCTCAAAGGTAACAAATCTGGGGTCTGAACAAGGTCTTCTGCCTCCAAGTCTAGGGAGCCGGCCAGGATCGTCACTATTGCCTAGTACCTAAGGCCTAAGTTACTCTTTCCTCTCAAAAGTAGATATTTTGTGGTTGTGATCGAGAAAACTGACTTAGCATGGACTTAATAATACCCTACTCTGCATTCTCCAAAGAGTTCCATGGAAAGAGAGGTTGAGAATTCTCATGTCCTTCAATACTCAAGCAGACCTTGCCCGGGGCCATGGGCACAGGGCAAGGTCAGGTGGCAGGAAACAGCTAGGAATAATGACCAGTTCCTGGATGGTTACCCTGTGCCCAGCATTCTGCAGCAGACTTCAGCGACATCACCCGAAAGTCCCTACTCCTCCCCTGTTCCCACCTGTGTCACTTGAACCCCCGTCGTTTAGGGATTTCCCCGCACACAGAAGGAGAACCTTCGGAACGAGTCCCCTTGTGTTCTTCATTAATAACTACTACCCACTCACAAGTCCCTGTGGGAATTACTTTGTCATCTCCGTGGATGCTGTGGCCTCCATGAAAACACTGCTTTCCTGCCCAGGATGCTGCCTCTTGGGACCTCAAAACTTTGAGAGGAAAACAGACCCGGGTTCCCTTGTGTTTTCACTGCACCCCTGGTGCCATGTGTAAGCCCTTTCCCCAACTCTGCATTTTGTCACCTTGGCCTCTGAGCCACTGAGTGTCCCGCACCACCTGGGGAGAACAGATCCTTCAGCTTATGGCTCTAACTCCTGCCTTACGGGGGCTGAGCCGCCGTTCCTTGGGTCAGGCAGGGTCATACTCCCCACAGGCCATCCTCTGTCCCTGTGTCCCCATTTCTTTCCCCTTCTCTTTCAATCCAAAACCATATAAACAAATTGGAGAAAACGGAAAATCTAGCCCCACAAACCAACTGAACACTGCTGGATAATTCTGTAAACGGGACAGCTCAGGGGGGCATGCAGCTGTTGGTCCCAATCCTAAACTCTTAAAAATCACCCGGGTAGTAACAATAGCTGTCATTTATTGAGTCCTCACATACTTATCTAAATAACCCTCACAAAGACTCTTTGGAATAAGTACTACTACTGCCCTCAATTTAGATAAGAAAATGGGAGTTTAGAAAGTCATCTGTTAAGGGCACTCTCTCCAAGCCAGAAAGTGGAGAGATGGGCCCCATCCATCTGACCCCAGAACCTAAACTCTTTTTTTTTTTCTTTTTTTTTGGGGGGGGGGGTACGCGGGCCTCTCACTGTTGTGGCCTCTCCTGTTGCGGAGCACAGGCTCCGGACGCGCAGGCTCAGCGGCCATGGCTCACGGGCCCAGCCGCTCTGCGGCATGTGGGATCCTCCCGGACTGGGGCACGAACCCGTGTCCCCTGCGTCGGCAGGCGGACTCTCAACCACTGCGCCACCAGGGAAGCCCCAGAATCTAAACCCTTAACGCTAACGTGACACTGAATTCCCCACCTTGGCTGTGTTTGAAAGGCTTGCAGATTCAGGTAGAATTTCTTATGACTCGATTGCTTCTAGAAACAATGACAAAGGAGAGTTTAAGTATTGGGTTGGTGGTTGGGGGAGAAGCTGTTAATTTTAGATCTGTAATTCAGGCTGCTCATGAAGTGACAGAGGTGTCACCATGATCCTTATCTTTGCCATCCACCTTCTAAAATAAAAGAGTCAGGGCCCATGATTTCCTCAGTGGGAAGATCCATCTTTACGTACTTAAAAGCCCTAGGGATGATGGGTGTTTTTGTTTTTTTTTTTTACAAGTTACTAAAAGAAATTCTGGCCTGTGGAACTCCCCTGTCATTTTCTAGAATTTCCCTAAAACGTGCCCTTAACACCTGGTAGAGAGTCTTGTGCAATAGGAGAATGTTCCAGAAATGTGTTTTTTAATCCAGACACATCCCAAGAGGTCAAGGCTGATAAAACTGTATTGATGCCTGGTCAGTCCAGGTCCCTCCTTCCTATGTCTGCGTCACACAGATGTCCTCAGCAGCAAAGGTAGATTCCAACCCCCTAGAATACTAAATTATTTCTCCTCACTGCTTATATTAGTTCTACTTAAATTCAAAATTAAGCAATTAATTGACATAGCCAAAATAAGCCCCCAAAATTAGAATAATAGCCAAGTGGTGGCAACTACTTTATGACCCCTACCCAAAAATACAAAAGGTGATGGTAGCTCACATCCATCTGGTATTGACAGGCTGCCCTGTTGTCAAAGTATGGCCTGGGACCACCACACTAGCACTGTCTGGGAATTGGTTAGAAATGCAAATTCTCAGCCTCTCCCAAGACTTCAGGAATCACAACCCCTGAGGATGGAGTCTAGCGCTCTGTTTTAACAAGATGTCTGGGTGATTCTGATTCTCTGAGGTTTGGGAACCCTGCCTTACTTCACTGAGTCTTTACAATGACCGTGGAAGATGCAGGAAGTATTGGGCATCACTGTTCCCATTTCAAAGAGAAGAAAACTAACTCTGAAATTATTGAGGGACTTCCCTGGTGGTGCAGTGGATAAGACTCTGCACTCCCAATGCAGGGTGTCCAGGTTCAATCCCTGGTCAGGGAACTAGATCCCACATGCATGCCGCAACTAAGAGTTCACATGCCACAACTAAGGAGCCTGCCTGCCGCGACTAAGACTCAGCGCAACCAAATTAATGAATTAATTAAAACAACAACAACAAAAAAACAAATACTGTAGTGGAATAACTGAGGACATGGAAAGGAGATGTGACCCATGAGCCCCCCCGCCCCAGCAAACTGGGGGCTGGCGAATAAGCCAGAACTGCAAACAGTCCTGATTGCTTTGAGCCACCCCGGCAAACCGGGGGCCTGTGAATAAGCATTGAGTGCTTTGGGCACTGATCCATGAGATGTCCTCAGTATAATCAGAATGGTGGGAACGCAAGGAAATGTCCTTGTGCTACTTCAGTATAATCAAAATAACGGTGGGAACCTTGTGCTGCTTTTGCGCTCAAGGACGAAGCACGGCATGTTTTCAAGAAAGCCCATTATTGCTTGTATAATCCATAGAAGCATATGTTGCTGCTTTGGCATTTCTGGAATGTTAAGAAAATAAGTCTTAAAATGTAAACATAGATAATGCTTTAATAAAAGCTACCACAGCAGGACAGACGGCGCTGTTTTGCCTGAGCGAGCGGCAGGCAGCCCTCTACTGCTGTGTTTCGGCACAATTCATCTCGTGTGATGAGCTTACTTTCGGCCCTGTCATAAGATAAACTACAACAAAATACACATTACTTTAAAATAAATTTTAAAATAAAATAAAATAAAAATATTGAGTCACCTGTCCAAAGCGAGTAGTAACACTAGGATTGGAATACAAGGCATTCTGCTCCCAAAGTTCCCACTTCTCTGAACATGTGTTTCCTTACTGGTGAAAAGTAAGCAGGACAGAGAGTCAGGGAGACAAATGGCTATTCCTATGAAAACCAATTAAAAGTAACTTTAGTCCAGGGTCGGGAGAGAAATTAACATCTATTGAACATCAGGTATGTGTCAGTCGCTATACACAAACATCTCAGCCCATTTAATTGTCACAGAAGCCCAGGCTAGGTGGGCACTCTGAAATCCGATCAGGTAGGGTAAACAATTTTCCCAGGCTCTCACAGCTAAGTAAGTTGCAGAGGAGAATCTGAATCCTGCTTAGTCTGCCTCTAAAATCCTTACAGCCTCCCTGGGGCACACTTACACATTCAGCATATGCATGTGTCCTCATGGCAAAAAGACAAGAAAGCCAGAGATGAATGCATAGGCAGCAGCAAATGACATCACCCTGCTCCAGGGATGAAAAACCACCGTGACAGCAATTGTGGGGCTTTCACAGCGTCACCAGTCAACCCAGTCTGTTCCTCCTCCCCTCCCTTCTCTCTCTCTCTCAAAAACCACTGACTTTTCCCTTTCACCTTGTGAGACAGGGAAGTCAAGTTATTACCAAGTTAAACATGTTTATTCTCTTCCTATTCATTGAGGATTCATCTACCTTCCTGGGGAAGCGTGGCCTTTTGTGGGTAATGGTGCCAGAAATGGCATGAATTGCTAGTTGAAATCCTAGCAATATTCAGCAAGGATTATCATAATGTTATGGATGTCTTTAACCAGCTCCCCACTCAGAATACATACACACCCTCGAAACTGGTTTGGAATTTACCAGCAACCTTCCAAGTTGATGGGTTAATTAACTTGCAGGCAATGTATGACATGTCATGAAACATCTAAAGTCAAGCAGCACAGAAGGTATAAAACTTAAAGCTACAGTTTCTCACCCATTATTTTGTAGAGTTTTTTTTTAAAACACTTGTTTCCTTTCACTTAATAAAAACAAAAAAACAGTATTTCCCACCCCACACCCCTTGGTTCATAGAATCAAGGGAACACAAAATAAAAACTCTGGGTGAAAATATTCGTTGACATAAATATATAAGACAGCCCCCAAATCTCCCTAGCTTAAAACCAGTCATTGGCTTTCACGTTCTTTTAGGATGGAGCCCAGGCATCCCAGGCTGCTCTATCGAGCGCTTGTGATCAGATGGCTGCCCACGCTCATCCCAAAGCCTGACATGTCCTGCCACAAACTCAGTACTCAGGCTCTACAGAGTACGGGCTGTTCCCAGAAGGTCCCAGGTCCTCTCCTGCCTTCATGCCTTTACACCTGTGGATCTCTCAACAGTCCCTCATTTCCTTACCAGGCTAACTCCTGCTCATCTCTCCAAACTCAGCCCAGGTGCTACCTCTTCAGGCAAGTCTTCCCTAACTTCCACTGGAGTCTCCCGAGGCATCATGTGCTGACCCTCACCACACTACGTTTCACACGATTTTACATCAGTCTATTTATTTGGTGCTACCTCCAAAGCTGGGAACTCCATGCAAATCTCTCACTGCTATCAAGACCCAACAAAGGGCCAGACACATAGTAAGCACTCAGAGCATCTTTGCTGAATGAAAGAGTGAATGAATGAATGAAAGATGATCACTTAGCTATTCATTTTCCCACAAACTCTGAGCACATCATGGAAATTGAGAGAGATGATCGTTCCCTTCCTTAAAATGCTGCTTCTACCCCAAGGACCCATACGGTCCAACACAGCCAGAAGTATCTCAAGGCTGCAGAAACCCTAGTCCAAAGCAGTATCCAGAGGAGCTCATTATCTAGATGAGCCCAGGGGTATCCACCAAACTCAAGATACTTGCGATCAGTAACAAAACCAAAGCTGGACCAAAATCCTGAAACTGGCTCCAGTCTGAAATGGTCTGGAAACTCACTTTGGTTCAGACCTTTCTAGCATGAGGCCAGTGTAAGTATGTTTGTGTGTTTGTATTCATCACAAAAGCAGTAGATAGAAAAGAAAGCTCCACCACTCTAAATCCCAGCTGCCAGGAAGGGACGGATACGTGCAGCTGTGAGCTCGAGAGCTACCTGGAGTCCAAGAGCAGGCCTAGGTCCCAGCACCCTGCGTGCACCGAGCCTCTATGCTGGACCATGGGAACCCTAAAGCCTCGGATCCGTGTGGCAGCTGGGCCTGGGGCAGCCGTAGGGCGTGGCCTGCCTGGACCACAGCCGCATGTGCCTCTGCATCACTTTGAAGAATGGTTTGCGGCAAGATGCCCAGCGGGAGGACTTCCGCATCTTCCAGCCTGGGCCAAGGCTAGAGGTCCTAAAACCCTGGGAAGGATAAGCCCAACCTGCTGACCCAGAAGAGGAATTTCCGGTCTGCCCTAAACCAGAAGGAAGTATTTTATTGCATTTGGCCTAGGACAGAGCAAGGACCCCCCAGGATCTGCACTAGATCTACGAGTTTGTGACCTCAGGAGCTGGGGACTTTCCTGAGCCGGATACCTCTCCAGACACCAGTGGCAGATGTGGTACCTCTGACGCCCAGAAGGAGTTCCTGAGTGCCATGGGCTTGGCCCCATTACCAGATGGGGGTCTTCGAGCCTGGGTGTGGACCCTGAGCACACTCCTCAGCTTTTGCTGAGCCCCACCTTAAACATCCCTGTTCCCTGCCCTAACTTGGACCCCCGCTCCCACTCCCAATAGCCCACTGTGGCAGCTTACCTGAGGAAGGTGAGTACCAGCTGTGGCATGGGAGGGGCTGGAGCTGGGGAGACGGCCCCCTACACTCTCTCGTCCCTCTCTCTTAAGATTGCTGCTATCACTGCTCAGAGTGGAAGTTCAAGGGGACCACCTCCTACCTGGGTACCAAGTCTTCCAGCAGACTGTCTTCTGCCCCAGGAGCCTGTGGCTGGTGGGGTCAGATGCAGGGGACAGGGCACTGCTTGGACAGCCAATAAGACTGTCAGACCCCAGGGTATGACAGGCTACATGAGGCTGTGCTGAGCTGCCTTGCAGGGGGGTGGGGGGAGGAAGCGGGGAGCTCTGCAGAGAGCTTGGCAGCAGCTATGGGCCCAGAGGCTGGGGTACTGCCACTGGTACTGGGCCATGGGCTAGACCACCTTCCTGATGGTGGCCACCAGCACAATGGCGAGGCCCCCAAGGGCAAGAAAGGAGGCATGTTCCACCTGGAACCTTTTGTGGCAAACCTGATCATCTTCAGGGAAGGAAGCAGACACCATCTACACCCTGTAATTCTCTTGCTGGGGACTCGTGGTCCCAGGACCAGCTGTCTATCAAGAGGCTCCTGGTGGTCAAGGTTGTTCCCACGTGACTCAGCACCCTGCCAGATATGGCCCATTTAGAGGGTACCTCCTCCCTGGGGCATACCTTGAACCTGCACATTTCCAACAGCCACTTACTCTCCCTCACCTTGAACCAGTACAAGGCTTATCTCCAAGACCTGGTCAAGGAGGTGGATTTCTAGGTCACTGGGAAGGCCTGAACCCTTGCTCATCATGGGTATAGGGCCCTCAGCCCTCACCTCAACCAAGAAACGGGTTCTTGAGACAGGCCGAAAACCCCTCAAACGTAAAGCAACGTATAGAGAGTGGAAATTAGCCCATAATATGATTCTCCAGAGAGAGCCATTGCTAAGAGTATGGCCCACATACTGTGAGCCCGCAAGACAAAATCCAGTTTAAAATATTTTTTTTTAATATTTCTATTAGTTGCCACAAAATAAAAATCTAAAGGTTCATGTAACTGAGATATTTTTTGTGGAGCTCTGAAGGCGGCAGAGAAGGAAATAGACTACCACAAAGTAGCACGAGAAGTTACAGCTTTTCTTGGAAAATCCAAAAATCCACCAACCCATTAGCAATGATTATCTGAAGCTGAGTGGTGCCAGTTGATTTCACATAGGGTGTGCTCTCAAGGTCGTCACAGTACCTACCTGACCCATTCATAAAACCAGTCTGGCCCCCATGTGCATTTGAGTTTGCAATCATTGATGTCTATCCTTTCAAAACCCTTCTGTAGTATGAGTATTATGAACACTGCCTACAATTTTCTCTTTTGTATTGTATCTATCTATGTATTCCTCTGGATGACCACATTATGGTATATATACACAATCCCTTCCTGATGGATATCTATCATTAATCACAAAGAAGGTAACAGTAAAAACCCTTATATGTATCTTTGTATATTTGGGCATTTCTCTTGAATAAACTTCTAAATGTGAAATTACTGAGTAAAAGGGAACACATATTTAAAATTTCAATAGATAATGCCAAAAGACTGAAGTTGGTTTAGAATCCAAGCCATTTTTTGCCCCAAGCAAGGAGCAAGGAGTAGTTGAGTTTAGAGACAGGCACCAGAGATGAACTGTTCAACTCACAGACATAGAGAACAGATTTGTGGTTGTCAGGGGGAGGGGGGTGGGGGGAGGAGGGATGGAGTGGGAGTTTGGGATTAGCAGATGTAAACTATTATATATGGAATGGATAAACAACAAGGTCCTACTGTATAGCACAGGGAACTAGATTCAATATTCTGTGATAAACCATAATGGAAAAGAATATGAAAAAGAATGTATACATGTGTAACTGAATCACTTTGCTGTACAGCAGAAATTAACACAACACTGTGAATCAACTATACTTCGAAAAAAAAATGTTTTTTAAGAGATGAACTGTCCAACATGTGAGCCCTCTTCTTCAATAACCGTACTCCTATACCCCTAATCGACCCATAGATGATTTCCACAAAGATAATATTGCAAATGGAAAAGGCAGATGCAGCAGGACAAATATATTTTAGAGTTCTAGCTGACAAGTTATTTCACAGTCATAAATTGGGCGTGAAAACAAAATGAGATAATAATTCTGGTTATATTTATGGAATTCTCCATTTGTTGTTAAAAACAAAAGGAATTTTTATCCAAATATATTGACTAGTATTTATTTAGTTTTTGGCACTTCTCACCGTTTCACCTAAAAAAAATACCCCCTATATTTTCTCCATTTATGTTTCAGGCTTATTTCCATTTCTGTTCCTTGTAGATTAACCCGATGTTACTGTGTGAAGGCTGCTTATGTTTCCAAGGTTTGGGCTCTACTGAGTGGAACTAAAAATAAAAATCTCGGATCAAAATTACAATAAGGAATTCAAAAAAATAGCGTTGTTTTTTCTATGATAAATGTAGCAAATGGGATGACTTGAAGGTTAAGAGTAGAGATTGCCTGGGCATAAGTCTTGACGTTCCCCCAAGCACTAGTTGGGGCAAAACATAAACCTCTCTAAAACTGTCTCCTAATCTATTAAGATTGGGGTAATACTAGGGTTATCGTTCTTTGCGCAGAATCTGGCACAAAATAATGTTCATTGTTATTGTTTATTCTAACATAATAGCAAGCCCCCACCCCCTCTTAAAGTCTATAAGATGCTACAACGCTCAAGACCACTGCGGCTACTCTGTGAGTTGACAATCATGTAATGGCCAAATCGGAATGAATGACTCCTTCAGGAAAAGAAGAAGCCAGGAGTTGGGCTCAGTTTTAAATTGTACTTTAGATGCAACACCATAAATGATAAGAGGCCTGGTAAGAGGATAATGGCTAACCTTTACTTAGCACTTACTCTGTGTCACACTCTTTGAAGCATTTTATAAGCATCTTCTCAGTGTATGCCTACAATGATCCTATGGAATGAGCGCTATTATTACCATCCCTGTTGTACAGATGAGAAAACCAAGTACAGAGTGTTTCATCAACTTGCTCTAAGTCATCCTCTTATTTAATAAGATGGCATAAGTCAGAAAGAGAAAAACAAATATCAGGTAATATCACTTATATGTGGAATCTAGAAAAAGGGTACAGATGAACTTATTTGCAAAGCAGAAATGGAGACACAGATGTAGAGAACAAAGGTATGGATACCAAAGGGAGAAGGGGGAGATAGGATGAATTGGGAGATCGGGATTGACATATATACACCACTATGTATAAAATAGATAACTAATGAGAACCTACTGTATAGCACAGGGGACTCTACTCAATGCTCTGTGGTCACCTAAATGGGAAGAAAATCCGAAAAACGGGGGATATATGTATACATATAGCTGATTCACTCTGCTGTACAGCAGAAACTAACACAACATTGTAAAGCAACTATTCTCTTATAAAAATTAAAAAAAAAAAAAGATGGCACAGGCCTTCTGACTTCAGAGCTTACACTCTTAACCACTATAGTAAGTCAGAAACAATGGCAGAAAGAGGCCATTTACAGCTAGGACAAAAGGAGGAATTCAGGTATTGTCAACTAATATCTTTCAAGCAACTACTCTGTACCAGATACTGTTCTAATGCTACCAATGCATATTAGGAGGTTTATTCCTTATGCCATGCCTGAGAATTACATGTTACTGACAGCACTTTTGCGGATGGGGCTTAGAGCTGTTGAACACCTGGGGTCACAGAGCTGTCAGCGGCAGAGGTGAGTTTCCTAAACATGTCTGCAGATTCCAAGTCCCAGGCTTTCTCCCTAGGATTGCAGTAAGAATTCCAAGCACAAATGAGTCATCCTCACTACTCAGCAAATATTTATTAAGCACTTATTTGTCTCAGGTGCAAATGAACAACACAAACGGTTCCTGCACCAAGGAACAGGGATTATTTGGAAGAGAAACAATTTACAGGGACAAGTGAGTAAGTAATATTTTATACAATTAATATATAATCAGCACCATCACAGGGCCCAAAAAAATGTCTAATTGATTTGGCAAATATTTACAGTCAGTTACAGAAAAATAATTCTACTTCTCTCTTTTAAAAAAGAGGAAGATAGGGGACTTCCCTGGTAGCACACTGATTAAGATTCTGTGCTCCCAATTCAGTGGGCCCAGGTTCAATCCCTGGTCAGTGAACTAGATCCTACATGCATGCCACAACTAAGAGTTCACATGCCACAACTAAGGAGCCCGCCTGCCACAACTAAGACCCAGTGCAACCAAATAAATAATAAATTTTTTTAAAAGGAGGAAGACATTTGTTTACCATGTATTGTCATATTATCCTAGAAGACTTACCTATGAAGAAAGGCATGTAGGACTAACCAGGGCAAGTAAGGAATTACTAAGTTTTGTAACTTTCCCAACTGTGATCAAAAGTACTAGATCGTGGTTACTCATTAGCCTAGGCAAATAGTCAGCTCTTGCACAGACTTGCCCTGAGTTTAATAAGTATTAAGGGTGCATCCTGCTCATGGTTTTGAATCAAAACATTTACTGATTTCATCAGAAAAGAAACAGTAAAGGAAAAGGAGAAAGACTGGTTATGAGTGAAGTAATTGACCACAGCCCTTTTCTTTTGTAAGGCACAGTATCTGTTGTGGATTAACATCTACATACAGCAATTTCGGAGCTTTGTGATTTATTTTTCTTTCCAATGGCTATCTTATCAATTGTAATGCATAGATTATTAGTGTTACAGGATTTAACTCTGTCTGTTGTAAAGGTTTTAGTAAATCTATAATGATTTAAGCTAGTTTTATTATCTTTGAAATATTTATTACACTAGTAACATACATTCATTGTAGAAAAACTACAAATACACATGAGCAAAATTAAAAAATTAAAATCAATTGGTAAGTCTAGTGGCCAGAAATAACTGTCACTGACATTTGGGCATACATTCTTCTAGTCTCAATAATATATATCTACATATCATTCTTAAATAACCTGGGCTCATATGGCTTGTAAGTTTCTATATTTACTTAATTGTGCATGTCCTTTATGTCATTAAATATACATCTCCACTATAATTTTCAATAGCTGTAATATCTATCTATCTATCTATGCCACCATTTATTTACCCATTTACCCATTCCCCTATTATTGGACATTAAAGATGTTTCAAATACCATAAATAATTATATGAGGAACATACTGGGGTATATACCTGTTGCATTAGTATAAATTTCTTGAAGTGGTATTTCAGGGTCAAATAAGGACATATTTGTAAGATTTTGGCTAATTTTTTTACTGGTTTCTTTTCTTTGTTTTTTTTTTTTTTTTTGAAATAATTATAGACTCACAAGAAGTTGCAAACATGGAAGTAGTACAGAGAAATCCCTTGCACCCTTCACCAGTCTTCCCTCAATGATAACATCATACATAACAATAATACAGTATAAAAACTAGGACACTGGCATAATGTAATAACTAGACTACAGACTTTACTTGGATTTAAGCCGCTGAATTATTTTTTTAATATTAATAGAATGGTAAGATGCAGTCTCACTTTCCTACTTTCTCCTCTCACACAGCTGTCTTTAGCACTCCCTTCAAATCCTACGGAGAGGAAAGACTACAACTATGTTTAGTAGACCACTGTCTTTTATTAAAAATTAAGAGGAAAAAAATGCAAGTAAGACTTTCACCAGATGCAGAGGTGGTTGAACCAACATTTATGACACAGAAGATGCATAGGATTCTGCCCTCCTTTTGGTTCTTTGCATCATTCCAGTTCCTTTATAATACACTGGAACAAAGTATTCCAAAGCTGAGGGTACCCCAACACAAAGCAAGTAACAGTGAATCACACAGTGAGAAAGTGATTCATTTCTCCTTCACTCCTTTGATGACATCAAGGAGAAAGCCTCAGTTTAGGGCTACTCTTCAATGCCTCTATAACACTTACTAATTCTCCCTTTTTAACAAATTGCTTAGGCCTCAAGTTCAGACGTAGGCAGGCAGCATCATTTAATTGGAATTCAATGGCATTTTACTGTTTTAACGAAATGTACTTTTGCTTTCAAATTGCAGCAGATGAAACTGGTTTTCCATTTACAGGAGTATTTTTTAAGTTTCCTTTTAAAATAAATTTATTTTAACAAAAAAGTGATTTTATTTTTAAAAATTAAAAAAAAAAGCAAAAAGACGGAATGCAAATAGCTGAGCTTAGTGATACATTGTGTTAGAGCATTTTGGTCAATAAAGAACTGACCAGGGCTTCCCTGGTGGCACAGTGGTTAAGAGTCCGCCTGCTGATGCAGGGGACACGGGTTTGCGCCCCGGTCCGGGAAGATCCCACATGCCGCTGAGCGGCTGGGCCCGTGAGCCATGGCTGCTGAGCCTGCACGTCCAGAGCCTGTGCTCCGCAACGGGAGAGGCCACAACAGTGAGAGGCCCGCGTACCGCAAAAAGAAAAACAAAAACAGAACTGACCAGCCAAATGGCCCAGCATATTCTTCCTTGGGGTTGAGTTTGGGTGAGAGTGAGAATCACCTGGCTTCTGGTTCTCTTCTGGGATTTGCTTGCAAAAATGAAATAGATGAACAGAATCCTACATCTAGTAAGCACTTATTGGATGCATCGTTTCATAGACTCCCCAGAACAACCCAATGAGATAGATTTCATTAATAACTTCATTTTAAACATGAGGAATCCAAGGGACAGAGGACCTGGCAGGGCTAGGATTCAGACCAGGTGACTGCTGGTTCATACTGTTTCTCATTAAACTTAAAGACCATTAGTCATCTCTAGAAAATTTGGGATGACTCTTTATCCTTGCCAAGACTTTGGGTCACTGCGGGTCTGGTGCTTGCGTAGGAATTCCCTAAAGTACATTCCTGACCTGATTAGACAGACATACTCCTGATTAGAAAGGAAATCTCACAGTTCATTATGGGCCTGCATCTTTCAGAGAAAGACAGAAGGTCTAAATAGCCATTCAACCCCTGCCGTTCTACTTTCCTACACATTTCCACTATTGGAAACGTGCCCACTTCTCTCCAATCATTCCTCTCCTTGAATTGTTCCAAAGGTTTCCCAATATCATTAGAAAACCAAATCACAGAGGCAAATTCAGCATCATGGAAACAGATAATATAGCTCGATTTAAAACCTATATCCAAATTTATACTAGGTACTAAGGACAGAGAGCAAAGAATTACAAAGCATGGGCTCTGCCAACAAGAGTCCAGTGACAGTCAAGAGAGTCTTCATGACCTTTCAGTTATAATACCTTAGATTTCCAGTGACCTGAACTCCTTTGATGGACTTACGGATTGGGTTATGAATGACTAAGCTTATGGCAAAGCTCCTGAGACCACCAAAGTGTTAAGAGCAGCTCAAATGAAAACAGCACACCTCTAACGTTATAATTCGAAAAAGTAAATAAATTTCATTGACAAAAATTGTCTGCGGGAGAGGCCTTCAAGATGGCGGAGGAGTAAGACGTAGAGATCACCTTCCTCCCCACAAATACATCAGAAATACATCAACATGTGGAACAACTCCTACAGAACACCTACTGAACACTGGCAGAAGACCTCAGACTTCCCAAAAGGCAAGAAACTCCCCCACATACCTGGGTAGGGCCAAAGAAAAAAGAAAAAACAGAGACAAAAGAATAGGGACGGGACTTGCACCTCTGGGAGGGAGCCGTGAAGAAGGGAAACTTTCCACATGCTAGGAAGCCCCTTCACTGGCGGAGACAGGGGTTGGCGAGGGTGAACTCTCAGAGCCACAGAGGAGAGCGCAGCAACAGTGGTGCGGAGGGCAAAGCAGAGAGATTCCCACACAGAGGATCAGTGCCAGCCAGGACTCACCAGCCCGAGAGTCTTGTCTGCTCACCCGCTGGGACGGGTAGGGGCTGGGAGCTGAGGCTCCAGCTTCAGAGGTCATATCCCAGGAAGACGACGGGGGTTGGTTGCGTGAACACAGCCTGAAGGGGGTTAGTGCGCCACACCTAGCTGGGAGGGAGTCTGGGAAAAAGTCTGAACCTGCCTAAGAGGCAAGAGACCATTGTTTCGGGGTGCACAAGGACAGGGGATTCAGAGCACTGCCTAAATGAGCTCCAGAGACAGGTGCGAGCCACGGCTATAAGTGTGGACACCAGAGATGGGCATGAAACGCTAAGGCTGCTGCTGCAGCCACCAAGAAGCCTGTGTGCGAGCACAGGTCACTATTCACACCTCATCTCCCAGGAGCTTGTGCAGCCCACCACTGCCAGGGTCCCACGATCCAGGGACAACTTCCCCGGGAGAACACACGGCGTGCCTCAGGCTGATGCAATGTCACGCTGGCCTCTGCCCCCTCAGGCTGGCCCCGCATTCCGTACCCCTCCCTCCCCACAGCCTGGGTGAGCCAGAGCCCCCTAATCAGCCGCTCCTTTAACCCCATCCTGTCTGGGCAAAGAACAGATGCCAGAGGGTGACCTACATGCAGAGGCGGGGCCAGCACCAAAGTTGAACCCAAGGAGCTGTGCGAACAAAGAAGAGAAAGGGAAATCTCTCCCAGCAGCCTCAGGAGCAGCGGATTAAACCTCAACAATCAACTTGATGTACCCTGAATCTGTGGAATACCTGGATAGACAACGAATCATTCCAAAATTGAGGCAGTGGGTGTTGGGAGCAACTGTAGACTTGGGGTTTGCTTTTGGCATCTAATTTGTTTCTGGTTTTATGTTTATCTTAGTTTAGTATTCAGAGTTTATTATCATTGGTAGATTTGTTTATTGATTTGGTTGCTCTCTTCCTTTTATATATATATATTTTTTTTCCTTTTGCTCTTTTTGTGAGTGTGTATGTATATACTTCTTTGTGTGATTTTGTCTCTATAGCTTTGCTTTCTACCATTTCTCCTAACGTTCTGTCTGTCTGTTTTTTGGATTTTTTTTCAGTATAGCGTTTAGAACTTGTTATCATTGGTGGATGTGTTTTTTGGTTTGGTTGCTCTCTTCTTTCTTTCTTTAATTACTTTTTAATTTTTTTAATTTTTAATAACTGTTAACTTTTTTATTTTAATAAATTTATTTTATTTTATTTTTCTTTCTTTCTTTCTTTTTTTCTCCCTTTTATTCTGAGCCATATGGCTGACAGGGTCTTGGTGCTCCAGCTGGGTGTCATGTCTGTGCCTCTAAGGTGAGAGAGCCGAGTTCAGGACATTGGTCCACTGGAGACCTCCCAGCCCCACATAATATCAAATGGTGAAAGCTCTCCCAGAGATCTCCATCTCAATGCAAAGACCAGCTCCACTCAACGACCGGCAAGCTACAGTGCTGGACACCCTTTGCCAAACAACTAGCAAGACAGGAACACAACGCCACCCATTAGCAAAGAGGCACGTAAAATCATAATAAGGTCACAGACACCCCAAAACACACCACCAGATGTGGACCTGCCCACCAGAAAGGCAAGATCCAGCCTCATCCACCAGAACACAGGCACCAGTCCCCTCTACCAGGAAGCTTACACAAACCACTGAACCAACCTTAGCCATTGGGGGCAGACACCAAAAACAACAGTAACTACGAACCTGCAACTTGTGAAAAGGAGACCCCAAACACAGTAAGTTATGCAAAATGAGAAGACAGAGAAACACACAGCAGATGAAGAAGCAAGGAAAACACCCACCAGACCTAACAAATGAAGAGGAAAAAGGCAGTGTACCTGAAACAGAATTCAGAGTAATAATAGTAAAGATGATCCAAAATCTTGGAAATAGAATGGAGAAAATACAAGAAACGTTTAACAAGGACCTAGAAGAGCTAAAGAGCAAACAAACAATGATGGACAACACAATAAATGAAATTAAAAATTCTCTAGAAGGAATCAACAGTAGAATAACTGAGGCAGAAGAACAGATAAGTGAGCTGCAAGATAAAATAGTGGAAATAACTACCACAGAGCAGAAAAGAAAAAAGAATGAAAAGAACTGAAGACAGTCTCAGAGACCTCTGGGACAACATTCAACGCATCAACATTCGAATTATAGGGGTCCCAGAAGAAGAAGAGAAAAAAAAGGGACTGAGAAAATATTTGAAGAGATTATAGTCAAAAACTTCCCTAATATGGGAAAGGAAATAGTCAATCATGTCCAGGAAGCACAGAGAGTTCCATACAGGATAAATCCAAGAAGAAACACACCAAGACACATATTATCAAACTATCAAAAATTAAATACAAAGAAAAAATATTAAAAGCAGCAAGGGAAAAGCAACAAATAATATACAAGGGAATCCCCATAAGGTTAACAGCTGATTTTTCAGCAGAAACTCTGGAAGACAAAAGGGAATGGCAGGACATATTTAAAGTGATGAAGGAGAAAAACCTGCAACCAAGTTTACTCTACCCAGCAAGGATCTCATTAAGATCCAACAGAGAAATTAAACCTTTACAGACAAGCAAAAGCTAAGAGAATTCAGCACCACCAAGCCAGCTTTACAATAAACGCTAAAGGAACTTCCCTAGGCAGGAAAGAGAAGAGAAGGAAAACACCTACCAAAACAAACCCCAAACAATTAATAAAATGGCAATAGGAACATACATATGGATAATTACCTTAAATGTAAATGGATAACGTGCTCCAACCAAAAGACATAGACTGGCTGAATGGATACAAAAACAAGACTTGTATATGTGCTGTCTACAAGAGACCCACTTCAGACCTAGGGACACATACAGACTGAAAGTGAGGGGATGGAAAAAGATATTCCATGCAAATGGAAATCAAAAGAAAGCTAGAGTAGCAATTCTCACATCATACCAAAGAGACTTTAAAATAAAGACTATTACAAGAGACAAAGAAAGACACTACATAATGATCAAGGGATCAATCCAAGATGAATATATAACAATTGTAAATATTTATGCACCCAACATAGGAGCACCTCAATACATAAGGCAAATGCTAACAGCCATAAAAGGGGAAATTGACAGTAACACAATCATAGTAGGGGACTGCGGCGAGCCGTTTCTGACCGGCAGAATAACGAGCCGCCACACGCAAGATTCTTCTCGTATCACACTTTATTGGAGCACAGCTTGGTTGAAGAAAGATGGAAGGAAGACCCCGCAATCCTATAGCAGTCTGCTTATATAGGGATTAAGAACATGTGTCGCTCTGTGATTGGCTTTCGCCGGTGGTGCGACTTGTGAGCCAGCATCGGATAGGTCGCTGCTTTAAAACCTCATTAGTATACTTAGCGCAAGCGTAGTGGCCACAGGAAGGATGACTCAGCTTATTTCAGCTTCCTGCCGCGTAGCAGTTAGCTGACCGCGCCCTACAGGGGACTTTAACTCCTCACTTTCACCAATGGACAGATCATCCAAAATGAAAATAAATAAGGAAACACAAGCTTTAAGTGATACATTAAACAAGATGGACTGAATTGTATTTATAGGACATTCCATCCAAAAACAACAGAATACATTTTCTTCTCAAATTCTCATGGATCATTCTCCAGGATAGATCATATCTTGGGTCACAAATCAAGCATCAGTAAATTTAAGAAAATTGAAATCAAGTATCAAGTACCTTTTCTGACCACAACGCCATGAGACTAGATATCAGTTACAGGAAAAAAATCTGTAAAAAATACAAACACATAGAAGCTAAATAATACACTACTAAATAACAAAGAGATCACTGAAGAAATCAGAGAGGAACTCAAAAAACACCTAGAAACAAATGACAGTGAAAACATGATTAACCAAAACCTATGGGATGCAGTAAAAGCAGTTCTAAGAAGGAAGTTTATAGTAATACAGTCCTATCTCAAGAAACAAGAAACATCTCAAATAAACAACCTAACCTTACACCCAAAGCAATTAGAGAAAGAAGAACAAAAAAACCCCAAAGTTAGAAGAAGGAAAGAAATCAAAAATATCAGATCAGAAATAAATGAAAAAGAAATGAAGGAAACAATAGCAAAGATCAATAAAACTGAAATCTGGTTCTTTGAGTACATAAACAAAATTGATAAACCATTAGCCAGACTCATCAAGAAAAAAAGGGAGAAGACTCAAATCAATAGAATTAGAAATGAAAAAGAAGTAACAACTGACATTGCAGAAATACAAAGGACCGTGAGAAATTCCTACAAGCAACTATATGCCAATAAAATGGACAACTTGGAAGAAATGGACAAATTCTTAGAAAAGTACAACCTTCCGAGAATGAACCAGGAAGAAGTAGAAAATATAAACAGACCAATCACAAGCACTGAAATTGAGACTGTGATTAAAAATCTTCCAACAAACAAAAGCCCAGGACCAGATGGCTTCACAGGTGAATTCTATCAATCATTTAGAGAAGAGCTAACACCTATTCTTCTCAAACTCTTAGAAAATATAGCAGAGGAAGGAACACTCCCAAACTCATTCTACGAGGCTACCATCACCCTGATACCAAAACCAGACAAGGATGTCACAAAGAAAGAAAACTACAGGCCAATATCACTGATGAATATAGGTGCAAAAATCCTCAACAAAATCCTAGCAAACAGAATCCAACAGCACATTAAAAGGATCATACACCATGGTCAAGTGAGGTTATCCCAGGAATGCAAGTATTCTTCAATATACAGAAATCAATCAATGTGATAAACCGAATTAACAAATTGAAGGAGAAAAACCATATAATCATCTCAATAGATGCAGAAATAGCTTTCAAGAAAATTCAACATCCATATGATAAAAACCCTCCAGAAAGTAGGAATAGAGGGAATTTTCCTCAACATAATAATGGCCATATATGACAAACCCACAGCCAACGTCGTCCTCAATGCTGAAAAATTGAAAACATTTCCACTAAAATCAGGAAGAAGATAAGGTTGCCCACTCTCACCACATTATTCAACATAGTTTTGGAAGTTTTAGCCACAGAAATGAGAGAAGGAAAAGAAATAAAAGGAATCTATATCGGAAAAGAAGAAGTAAAGCTGTTACTGATTGCAGATGACAGGATACTACACATAGAGAATCCTAAAGATGCTACCAGAAAACTACTAGAGCTAATCAATAAATTTGGTAAAGTAGCAGGATACAAAATTAATGCACAGAAATCTCTTGCATTCCTATACACTAATGATGAAAAATCTGAAAGAGATATTAAGGAAACACTCCCATTTACACTGCAACAAAAAGAATAAAATACCTAGGAATAAACCTACCTAAGGAGACAAAAGACCTGTATGCAGAAAACTATAAGACATTGATGAAAGAAATGAAAGATGATACCAACAGATTAGAGATATACCATGTTCTTAGATGGGAAGAATCAACATTGTGAAAATAACTATATTACCCAAAGCAATCTACAGATTCAATGCAATCCCTATCAAACTACCAACGGCATTGTTCACAGAACTAAAACAAAAAATTTCACAATTTGTATGGAAATACAAAACACCCCGAATAGCCAAAGCAATCTTGAGAAAGAAAAACGGAGCTGGAGGAATCAGGCTCCCTGACTTCCGACTATACTACAAAGCTACAGTAATCAAGACAGCATGGTACTGGCAAAAAAACAGAAATATAGATCAATGGAACAGCATAAAAATCCCAGAGATAAACCCACACACATATGGTCACCTTATTTTTGATAAAGGAGGTGAGAGTAAAAATGGAGAAAAGACGGCCTCTTCAAGAAGTGGTGCTGGGAAAACTGGACAGCTACACATAAAAGAATGAAATTAGAACACTCCCTAGCACTATACACAAAAATAAACTCAAAATGGATTAAAGACCTAAATGTAAGGCCAGACACTATCAAACTCTTAGAGGAAAACATAGGCAGAACACTTTATGACATAAACCACAGAAAGATCCTTTTTGACACACCTCCCAGAGAAATGGAAATAAAAACAAAAATAAACAAATGGACCTAATGAAACTTAAAAGCTTTTTCACAGCAAAGGAACCCATAAACAAGTCGAAAAGACAACCCTCAGAATGGGAGAAAATATTTGCAAATGAAGCAACTGACAAAGGATTAATCTCCAAAATTTACAAGCAGCTCACGCAGCTCAATAACAAAAAAACAAACAATGCAATCCAAAAATGGGCAGAAGACCTAGATAGACATTTCTCCAAAGAAGATATACAGATTGCCAGCAAACACATGAAAGAATGCTCAACACCACTAATCATTAGAGAAATGCAAATCAAACTACAATGAGGTATCACCTCACACCAGTCAGAATGGGCATCATGAAAAAATCTACAAACAATAAATGCTAGAGAGGGTGTGGAGAAAAGGGAACACTCTTGCACTGTTGGTGGGAATGTAAATTGATACAACCACTATGGAGAACAGTATGGAGGTTCCTTAGAAAACTAAAAATAGAACTACCATACGACCCAGAAATCCCACTACAGGGCATATACCCTGAGCAAACCACAATTCAAAGAGAGTCATGTACCACAATGTTCATTGCAGCTCTATTTACAATAGTCAGGACATGGAAGAAACCTAAGTGTCAATTGACAGATGAATGGATAAAGAAGATGTGGCACATATATAAAATGGAATATTACTCAGCCATAAAAAGAAACGAAATTGAGCTATTTGTAATGAGGTGGATGGACCTAGAGTCTGTCATACAGAGTGAAGTAAATCAGAAAGAGAAACAAATACTGTATGCTAACACATATATATGGAATTTAAGGGAAAAAAAATGTCATGAAGAACCTAGGGTAAGACAGGAATAAAGACGCAGACCTACTAGAGAATGGACTTGAGGATATGGAGAACGGGAACGGGAAGCTGTGACAAAGTGAGAGAGTGGCATGGACATATATACACTACCAAATGTAAAATAGATAGCTAGTGGGAAGCAGACGCATAGCACAGGGAGATCAGCTCGGTGCTTTGTGATCACCTAGAGGCGTGGAATAGGGAGGGTGGGAGGGAGGGAGATGCAAGAGGGAAGAAATATGGGAACATATGTATATGTATAACTGATTCACTTTGTTATAAAGCAGAAACTAACACACCATTGGAAAGCAATTATACTCCAATAACGATGTAAAAAAAAAAAAGAAAGTGAAACAAATACCATATGCTAACACATATATATGGAATCTAAAAAAAAAATTTTAAAAATTGGTCATGAAGAACCTAGGGGCAGGACAGGAATAAAGACGCAGACGTAGGGCTTCCCTGGTGGCGCAGTGGTTGAGAGTCCGCGTGCCGATGCAGGGGACACGGGTTCGTGCCCCTGTCTGGAAAGATCCCACATGCCGCGGAGCGGCTGGGCCCGTGAGCCAATGGTGGCCGCTGAGCCTGCGCGTCCGGAGTCTGTGCTCCGCAACGGGAGAGGCCACAACAGTGAGAGGCCCGCGTACCGCAAAAAAAAAAAAAAAAAAAAAAAAAAAAAGACTCAAACGTAGAGAATGGACTTCAGGACACAGTGAGGGGGAAGGGTAAGCTGGGACAAAGTGAGAGAGTGGAATTGACATATATACACACTATCAAATGTAAAATAGATAGCTAGTGGGAAGCAGCCACATAGCACAGGGAGATCAGCTCCGTGCTTTGTGACCACCTAGAGGGGTAGCATAGGGAGGGTGGAGGGAGGCACAAGAAGGAGGAGATACGGGGATATGTGTATATGTATAGCTGAGTCACTTTGCTATAAAGTAGAAACTAACACACCATTGTAAAGCAATTATACTCCAATAAAGATGTTTTAAAAAATTGCCTGCATAGCTATTTTGTGATTTAATTTTAAATTTGAGGGACTTCCCTGTCAGTCCAGTGCTTAGGACTGTGTGCTCACTGCCAAGGTCCTGGGTTCAATCCCTGGTCAGGGAACTGAGATCCCACAAGCCACGTGGTGCTACCAAAAAAAAAAAAAAGAAAGAAAGAAAGAAACTATCTTAGCCTGAGACAAAGGCTAGCTGGCCTGAGGTAATTTATTTGGGGGCAAGGGTTAGGGATGAAAGAGTGTTACAGGGCATGAGGGAGAGATAACATAAGGACGCATTATTGTATTAGCCACCCAACAATGAGTGCAACTCGTCCCACAGAACCTTCTGAAGAGCCTTATGAAATCTCAGGACTGCACACTCCAAAGGCTGAACGGAGGAAGCATTTATCCATAGATTCCCCATTAGTGAAAGGTGGTCCACAGTTTTGGATCATGCACTTGTTACTGGAGAGCAAGTTCCCACGGGTGTCCCTATTGCAACGTCAGAGAAGCTGACGACAGGAAGCAAGAGGTGCATGGCAGGGTCCCGACAGCGCCAGGTAGCATTCACCTGAATCTGGTGAAACTTCTTAGCATTAGAGGTGAGGCTGAGAACATCCAAGTGCATCCAAGAGGTCGCCAATATAAAACCATTATCAGCAGTATGATGTACATCTGCCCAGACACAGTTTTTTAAGAACACCATTCATTCATTCATTCATTCATTCATAAACCCATTCAACAAACATTTATTTATTTATTTATTTTTTTCAACAAACATTTATTAAGCATCAACTACATGCCGGTGACTATGTTAACTACGAGGGATCCAGTAGTTTGTCTATCATAAGTGCTTTGCTCTCTTGGAATTTGCAGTCTATTGGGGGGAATCAGGCATTTAGTAAATTATTATAACAATTAGTGAATTACAATAACAATTAGTGAATCAGGCATTTAGTAAATTATTATAACAATTAGTGAATTATAACAATTAGTGAATTACAATAATTGTTGAATTATTACAACAATTAGTAAATTATTATAACAATTAGTGAATTACAAAGCGTAGGATGATAAACTTTCTAGTCATGAGAATCAAGGAAGGCTTCCCCGAGGAAGTGGCATTTAAGCTAAAACTTGCAGAGGAGGAGGTGAAGAAAGTAAAGTAGGGGAGAATAACTAGAAAGCGTGTTGCAGGCAGAAGGAAGAACGTGAACTAATACCCCTTGGCAGAAAAACTTTAAGTGTCCTGAGGAAAAAGAAAAGGCCAGGGGCACTGGAGTGTGTGAGTGAGGGGGAGAGGCGGGGGTAAGTTGGTGGCTGAGCAAGAGCCAGATCACGTCCGGCCTGATAGGTCAGAAAAAGGATTTGGATTTTATCCTAAGGTCAATGGGCATCTACCGAAGGATCTTGAACAGGGGAACAATTATAATCAGATTTGGGGTTTTGTTTTACGTAAAGCAAGATACGCTTGTAAATACAAGCAGCAGAAGCTCATAAATATCACACAGGTATTTAAAAAGAGCACCGTCTGTAATCGCTATGTAACTGTACAAAAACAAAGAGGAGTGTTGATGAGGTGGGAGCAGTGGGCTGGTGGCCTGAGCCTGGAGTCTGGGAAGGCCTGCGTAGTTCACTTTTTCTGTGTTTTTGAGGACTACTTCTTGGTCTGATTTGACGCCAGGTTTGCATTTGGGTAAGCCACAATGAAATCTCCACTGAAAACTCTCCCCCTTCTTCAGAAGCTTCAAAAGAAAATTTCTCAAGTTTCCACTAAGACTAACCTCATATGTGGGTGGTGGTAGGGACCACCTATAGGATGTGACTCAAAAGGTGCTAAAACGCCACTCCTATTCAGTGTAAACTTTCTATGCCCTCTGCCAGTGTCTAAAATTCTACCATCACCATTCCATTCTGACGAATGTTCAACTGTCAAATATGGTAGCACTGGATCTATCCTGCCTTCCTGGGACGGAGCTGGTTTTTTGTGTTTTCTCGGGGATGGGAGGATTTGAAGCTTTTTGAGATCACTGGCCACACAGGGGCAGGGAGGGGCCATGAGACTGGGTAGGTTACATACAGCGAGAGTGAAAGGAGCTTGGGCTCGTTTGTAGTTAAAGGATGCATACATAATGTTGCATGTGTATCTTTACATAAACTTAGGTAAACATAGATGGGTATACTTATGGCATATACGTGACTTTATAACATGGGAAGCAATAATGGTAAGGAACATAGGTCCCGGGATTAAACCAACCTGGGTTCAGATCACAACCTCTGTGATTCCAGGAAAGTTGTAGCACCTGCCTTATAGAGTGGTTGGCAGGATTCAATGAGATAGTCTGTTTAAAGTCTTAGCACTGCTCTGAGGCATAAATGTTACGTTACTAAGATGATGAGTATGTTTGTCCTTGTGCAAACATGTGTTTGCCTGCACGTGTAGGTGCAGATGTGGGTATGTAAGGGAGACAGAGTATGTCTAGGAACAGGAGTGGGGGGACTTCCCTGGCCGTCCAGTGGTTAAGACTCTGCGCTTCCTGGTGGGGAACTAAGATCCCAAAAAAATACAAGAGAGGGGAAGAGGGAGAATGTTGGCCACCCCTGCAGGTGGAGTTCCCACTAGAGTGGCCCTTTCTGTGGGGTGAGGGGACTGAGGGACAGCTCACAGAGGAGACAGCTCAGCTTTACCAAGCGGGGACACCAAAGGGTCTGGAACTACAGGGCCTTCCTGATAAGCACAGAATCTAAAGTAGAAATTAGTTGAAGGAAACAGGCAACGGAGTGGGATGTGTTGCTGAAGTTCAAAACACCCTACATAAAAGAGAGATGAAAGAAAAAAAAAAAGAATTGAAAGTGATCTCTTGGAATTGACATGTATCCAAATCAGGCCCCTGTGCTTGGAGAACATATGACTTCATCTGCTCCATCCCAAAGCTCCCCCCTGTTTTGAGCCTCATGCATGTTTGCTTTTTCAGAACTGACACAGAAGAACTTTGCAAAGCCTGTAAACCACTGTGATCTGTTCTCAGACCTCTTGGTTCCCTCTTATGGTTTTCCCATGGAGTTATATCTAAGTACTTTCTTCATGATAAGGAATGGTCATCCCTGTGTTTGAGAGAGAAGATACAGTAAAAGCAGAGCACCCAGGATCTAGTCCCAGTTCTGCCCCTAACTCACTGGGTAACGTCAAGGAATCTCTCAGTCTCTCTGGGCACAGCTGCCTCATCTGCCAGAGAATTTGATTGGTCACTTTGGGTCATTATCTTTTGACTTCCTGCCATCCTAGATGAGGTTTAGCTCCCCTCAAACATCTCTCCTCCCCTTAAAGTGGTATCACCATATGACATGGTGGTTGAGAGCCCAGATCACCAGTCTCTTGCTAGCTGTGACTCCTAGGATGAGTTATTTAACCTCGAGTCTCCATTTCATTCTTTGTAAAACGAGGGTAAGAAGAGCATAGTGTATCACTGGGTGGCTAAAAGGATTGAATGAGTTAGTGCGGTTAAAGCATTTAAAACAGTGCTTGGCACAGATAAGGGCTACTCTACTCTGGTGTTACGTAATAATAATAAGATCATTATTACTTTATTGGGTAACTTTGTAGTGTTAAAAGAAATATACTATTGATAAATCAAGAAATAGAAGTATAAGCATTATTTGGGGCTATAAAAGGCTCCAGTGGGTAGGGTAGGGGGGACCTGGGACATTGCTTTTCCTTTTTCTTTAAGCCCTCCTGTGCTTTGACTTTTCAAGGATGTGTCTGGACCACCACAGTATTGTTTTTTTAATTTCAAAAGATTGAGCAAAAAGATCACTCAAGTCCCTCTCAAATCTCACAATTCAAGGACTGACTGTGATTTTTAAGGAACAGTATTTTTTAGGTGGCCGGTTTATCTTTGGTATCATAGCTACCGTTAATACGTTTGACGTTTTCAGGAAATCCTCATACAAGGTTAAAATAAACACAATCACCGGGGCAGTTTATAACTGAGTGTGTTTCAGCGTCTGGGAAAGGAGCGAAAATGAGAAAGGTGAAAATATGAACTTTGTAAATATTTGGCCTTATGAGCTAGCAAAATATTTGGCCCCCTGTAATCTCTTCCCAGAAATCGACTCCGTTGCACAAAGGAAGGATCAGTAGCAGTAAGCTCAGAGGAAAGCGCTGCCGGCGCCCAGCGCTGAAAGCGTTAACAGGGCTGAGTAAAGCGATCCCTGAAGTGAGTAAGGCTCGAGTTGTAAAAGTTTGCAAAGCAGCGGCGGCAGCAGCTCCCAGGGAGATGGAAGCCGGTCGAGGGAGCCTGGCGGAGCGGCAACCGAGAACCGTGCTGAGCTGAACTCAGCCGGGATTACAAACTCAAGGTTAGTGGCCCCCGCACACCTCCCCGCGCTGACATCTTTGGAGAGTTGTCTCAGGAAGGCCGGCGCCGGCTCTCAGCCTGGTGTGTCCCGTCTGCTTTATTCACCAGTGGGGCCGCCGGCTGTCGTGCCAAACCTCCCGCGAATGCGTTCGCCCAAGCCCTGGCGCTGTGAGGGCCGGGGACCTCTTCCCTGGAGACTCTCCTAAAGGGGAGACTTCTTTTCAGACATCCGAAAGGAAACTGTTTCTGGGACAAGGATGATTTTCAGAATACACACACACATAGGCACACACACACCTGTGTACGCTGCTCCATCTTGGTTCTTGCAGGCTGTGACCACAATCCAGAATTCCTATCTGCTTCAGCTGAAACTGAGAACCATTGTCAAAGTAACAAAACAGGCTGTGCAACTTTATCATATGGGAGGGCTATTGTCTCTGAGGCTAAGATAATCAAGGTGAGAAAAAAGAGAGAGGAAAGAAAGAAAACAAAAAGAAGAAACTTCCAAGCCACATGGCCTGGAGTTGACAAAAGAATTTTTGAAAATTAGTTTCTAATAGAAATGTTTCTTGTACATTGCTAGAACAAAATAATGGGGGAAGATGTATTGTGAAGGAAAGAATTCTACAACTACATGAGATTCAGATACATTTATCTATGTAAACAGTTTGTTATAGTATGGTGCATAGCAGATAAACTTAAAAGAAGGGGGGAAAAAAAGAGTAAATAGCTTCAGAGAAACTGCATCCTGAGGGGCCTTTCATTTGAGACCCAGATGGACTGCCTGAGGGCTTTCACCCTTGGAGCCCTGGCTGAGAGAGCGGGGTGGCTTTGTCCCCTCAACAGGCCAGTTCTGTTTCCCCCTCTTGCCTTGCACACCGAGAGGCAATGAGTAAGTAGCCAGTGGCCGGCTGTGCTGACAGCTCCCTCACATCAGCCAGCAGGCAGGAGTCGAGGCTTATACCTGCTAGCACTGAATCAGAATGAGTCATCTGAAACTTGGGTGCGGGAGCAAAGTCCTTGCAAACTGCCTTATGAGACGCTGGCTGGATGTAGGTGGGATACACCTCTCCGAGCGCTCACAGTTTTTTCTTCTCTTCCTTTCTCCTTCAAACCGGCAGGCATCCGGACACTCTCAAGAGGCAGTCTCTGCCCCTTTGGCTCAGCTGACCTGACCATGTGGACTTAGCCCCTCCGGGTCAGGACTGGAGTTTTAAAATAAAATGGATGATGTGACATTACTTGATCTTCTGGAGTGCCCCGTGTGCCTCGAAAAGCTCGATGTCACCGCCAAAGTCCTCCCTTGCCAGCACACCTTCTGCAAACCATGTCTCCAGAGGATTTTCAAGACCCACAAAGAGCTGAGGTGCCCCGAATGCAGGACCCTGGTGTTTTGCAGCATCGAGGCGCTGCCGGCCAACCTGCTGCTCGTGCGCCTTCTGGATGGCGTGCGCTCGGGCCAGGGCTCGGGGGGAGGGGGCTCCCTCTGCAGGCCTGGCGTGCTGACCTCACAGGGCAGCAGGAAGAGCAAGACTCACCCCCGAGGTCTGCAGTGCAGCCCTTTCCAGCTGGTGCCTAACATCAGAATCCACATGGATGGGGTAAGAAAGATCTCATTTGTTCCTACTGTGTCCACTTGGAGGTTGGGTTTGCCTGCACCAGCAGTTGGGGCTTCTGTTCTTTTAGTTACATTTCAAAGACCCCCTGCGGAGGATTCCCTGGGGATAAGTTTCTGTGGGCGGTGATCGTTATACTGAGACTTGGTGGAATCCTGAGCCTATCTGATCCACCCACGAATGCTTAGATTGTTAAAGCTTCCCAGGTTCTCCCTGCTCCTCGTCCAGAAGGTGGTAGGACAAGGAAAGCTTTCTTGATTATATTTTTGGTCTTACATTTCTGCTGTTCTGAGGCCAAACCAGGGCACGGGAAATGCACAGAGGATGGGAAAAAAGAAAAACAAATCTAACTGCTTGTTGCTTTTGAGATCTCAAAGAAGTTTCCAAATGTCAGGTTTTGTTTGCATTTTACCCCGATCCATCTTCCCATTCCCAGTCATAAAGTGCCATGATGACAATGCTCATTCATAATGGTTCAAAGTTATCAAGACACTTAACTGCCCAAATTTCACGTGGGAAGGGAGCGTATATGTGGGTAGAGTGATTGACAGGAAAGGCTGGCTGTGAAGTACAATAGATGTGTGTAGGAGCCCCGCAGGTGTGTCTTACTTTACAAAATGAATAAAACATACACAAAGTACACATCAGAGGCTGCAATAAAAAAAAAAAATGAAGAGCCGCAGGAGAGCCCCGGGAGATCACCCAGTAATGTTTTTGGTGTTTGTAATGTGAATCGCTCTCTCCAGCCTTGTGGGCACATCCTCAGGACTCTATCTGACCTGGATATGGGAAGCTGAGTAAGGGGACATTTCAAGAGAAGGGCGTGGTCCTTGTGGCTCCAGGAGGATTATTTGCTGTCACCCTTGCAGTCAGTGTGTCCACGTGGACATGGCAAGCTGTGGCTTGGGTGGTTGGCATACTTAGAAAGTCTCAGTGGTATTCTGTGAAGTCCCACCTGAAGCAAGCTTTAACACTGGCAGCAGAGCCTCACGACTCCCTGCTGTGAAGAGCCGCGGAGGGTGGGAGGGTCTTCCCTGGATTCCTTCCCACTGAAGAAGAATAGCCTTGTGGTGTGCATTCAGAGCAAGTTTCTAAAGTATTCCTTCCAAGAGCTCACCCCTCCTCGGGTTCCCTGCACCTTTAAGCCACCCATGCAGTAGGGGTGTATGGAAACATTCCAAAATGAGAGCGGGAAGAAGCAGGGCATTGGTGTGATTTCTTCACTGCGGACTTTTTAGTGCCATTGGGCCTGTGTGCGTGAACACATTCCCGAAGAGGGCTTGGCGCCCTTGTTTAAGGCTTCTTATTAGCCCTAGGTCTAGTCATCAATCAGAATCCACAGGCCTGGAAAAGGCGGGGTCAGGGTTGCGGAGCAAACTTTCTGAGGCAGGCTGTGTTTATAGAGCATCAGGTTCTATCTTTGGTCAGCAAATCTCCCTTTGAATTCCTAAGACCCAGCAACCTCTCCCCTCCCTTGCGCTGCAAAGTCTGCAAAGTCCCTGCAGGGCAGAGTATCATCGATCACTCAGAGTGTCGGGGGACTGGGAGAAGGCAAGTCCCCTACCACCTTCGCATGTTTTTGTTCATGCTTTCATCTTTTTTCGATGTGGCTACGTTGCTAAGAAAAGGTAGCAACAGATGGATCCACAGCTACCTACTTTTTGAACCACAGAGGATTCCCAGGCCCCTCCCGGCACAGGGAGTTGTAGGAACTAGAGCTGGTCCAACGGAAGAGACAGCCAGTAAGATGCTGCGTGTCCCTGGAACTCTTTCACGAGGACCTGTCACTTCAGACCAAGGTGCCAGTGATGGGGTTGTGCCCATCCTCTGAGCTGCACTGGAGTCCTGCCATGAGGCTGAAATGGAGAACCAAGCCGTTGAGGGCTCCTGCTTTCAGGCAGGACCTGGTTTAGTGAAGACTCTCTACAAGAGAGCAGAGCTGGCAGCCAGCCCGCAACTGCCCCTGTTTCCTTCATTTCCTGAGCCTCCCTTTCTCCAAGTGCCTCGTGTCATCTCTTTTGCCTCTCTCAATGGGGATATGAACAAACTATTCCTGGATGTAAATACGGCTGTAATTCTGCAACCTGTTCTACTCCCCCAAATACAGCTACCTTTCCTATAAGTGTGAAAGCGATCACGTGTCCCTGGGTTCAGAGAATTGTGGATTATCTGGGAGGCCACACTGTTCTGAGAGGCGGAGTGATGGCCTTGCATCCTCAGTCAAACCCTCACCAACCTACTTGCCCTCTCAGCCTCAGTTTACCCAATCCAGTCAACACTTAGTAATACTTGCTACCCTCTTCCTCCAGGATAGTGTAAAAATTATCTTTACAACATACTCATAGCACCTTAGAAAACCTATGCCGTGTAAATGCAAAGTATCATCATTATCATTAATTTAAACTGGCTGTATGTCTTTGGGCAAGCCACTTAAGCTTGCTGGGTCTCAATTTAAGATTCTGTAAAATGGGAAAATGTATTACAAAAACAGAGAGCCACTGTGAGGCTTAACTAATGAGTGTTTGCAAAGCACTTTGAGATCCTTAGATGAAAGGCATTAGGAAGGTCGTTATCATAGTAAGCATTATTATTGACTGTTTAGTGTGCCCTGCCGTGCATGAGGCATTCTACAAAATACAGCAGGAGTGATAGCCCTTGCAGGAGAGTGTAATAGGTCTTATTATTGAACTTGAGTCTATGATGAGTCCAGGCCAGGATAATACTAAGTATCAAGTACTACCCTAATACAGCATAAATAACCTGTTGTCACAGGGTACCATTTTCTAAAACACCTCTTCCAAAGGATTCGATGTTAAGGTGGCACTCCCAAAGAGTTCATTTAACTTCCTGTCCAGCAGCTTTTTAAGCCCAAAGTCTGTTCTGCTCTCCTAAACTCATCAAAACCACAAGCTCATCAAGATGTTTCTGTTGGCTCAAAGAGGCCTGGTACTTTTTGTGCCAGCCAGTATACTAGGGTGGAACCAACAGTCACACTTCACGGTGCCAGCCCAAGAGACAAAAAAATAGTCCACTGTGCCTACCTGTCTAAAACCCTCCTAAGCCGATTGTGTAAAAAGAAAACTTGAGAAACGGCTGTAGGTTTCTACAGCACGCAATTATTTCAAACCAACAGGGGAGATCGACAGACTCCTGGAGGGCCCATGGCAGTGCAAATCCCACGGGCTCTTATTCCTTCCCGTACTGCAGGTGAGCCAGAGGAACTTTGCAAGCCTTCGAGAAGATTATGGGCTTCTGTATAGCTGATCTCTCTTCCTCCTCCATCTGTTATCCTTTAATAAGATCTCTGAATTAGAACAGGCAAGAGGGGCTTCCCTGGTGGCACAGTGGTTAAGAATCCGCCTGCCAATGCAGGGGACATGGGTTTGAGCCCTGGTCCGGGAAGATCCCACATGCCGTGGAGCAACTAAGCCCATGCGCCACGACTACTGAGCCTGTACTCTAGAGCCCGCGAGCCACAACTACTGAGTCCATGTGCCACAACTACTGAAGCCCGTGTGCCTAGAGCCCGTGCTCCACAACAAGCCAAGCCACCGCAGTGAGAAGCCCGCGCACCGCGATGAAGAGTAGCCCCCGCTCATCACAACTAAAGAAAGCCCGCGGGCAGCAACAAAGACCCAATGCAGCCAAAAATAAATAAATAAATTTATTTAAGAACAAATAGAAAAAAGGCAAGAAGCAGTGAAGATAAAATTTGCAAAGTTAGGTTTGAAAAATACCAGAATTCAAATCCTGATTCTGCCCCTTGATAGTTGTGTAATTTGGATGAATCACTTAAACCTCAGTGCCTCTAATTCCCCTTTTATAAACTAGAGATAACAGTAGTATCTACCTCAGAGCGTCAGTGGGGAGAAATAAATGAAACTGTTAATGTCAGTTAGCTCGTAGCACCGCAACTGGTTCCTATTACAAGCTCAATAAATATGAGCTGTTATTCTTATTAAAGCGACTCAAGACTTTCCAGTCTAAATTACACAACATCTCTCACTCCCTTGTTAATCGAGTGTCCTCCAGAGATGGTCCTGGGTACCCTGATTTTTGGGTTGCTTTGTGTGTCTCCAAAGGATGTGGGGCCATGATTCAGGTGTGTGATTTCTCCCAGCATGCGCTGACTTGGCAGCTCACTTCCAAGACCCTTTAGGAGCAAGGACTTGATTCTAGGAGAAAACGTGCTACCCAGCGTCACTTCCCCAAATGGCAGGCTCAGCAGGACACCATACAAAGGGCAACAACCTGGTGCACCTCCGCAGCATCACCAGTTCCTCATTAAGGTCTAGCTTTCCTTTCCCCTGCATCTCTCTATCCCCAATACAAACGTTGCCGCCCTGGGCCTTGCAGGGCAGGACTCTCTCCCTTCTTTGTTAAACAACATGCCAACCACACACATTCCTGTCTCACTTGCCCTGTCTCAGCAAGAACACACCTGCCACCTACAGCACACAGACCAGGTGGCCGTGTCCTAGAAACGTTTTCAGCTGGTGTTGCAAGCAGCTGAGATGGCAAAATGAGGTCAGAAGGCACATGAGGGAATTGAGGCTGGGTAGAAACCAGAAGGCGCCCAGCCCCTTTTCCTGGGTTTCAGCTGCTGTGTCCTTCGGCAGAGCTGTGACACAGACGGTGGTTTCTGCTAAATTTACAATGGGACTAAAACCATCCCAAGCCCCTGAAAACAGCAGGCAGATGCCACTGGGTCAGCAAGGCCTGGATGCGGCAAGTGGAGGAAGACATAAAGGTAGGAGCTGAGGTTGAGAAGTCAGGAGACCCAGATGGTTCCCCAGATCCACCCACATATGCAAACCTTTTAAAAAACCACATGGCCCCAAACTGGCTTTGCTCCCAACCCTCTCTCCACGGACCTCCTTCCTCGTTACAGTTCCCTCCCTTTTACTGATTAGTGTTTAAGGATTGTGGTCAAATGGAGCTGGGTTTGTGCTGGGATTCAATTACTTGTGAGCTATGAGGCCTCAGGCAAGTCACTTAACCTCCCTGACCTGCAGTTTCCATATTTGTGTAATGGGGATAATAATGGCGTACATATATCAGAAGGCTATTGTGAGATTAAAATGAGATAATGTATGTGAAAAGCTTAGTATAGTATGGTACATAATAGATGCTAATAAATGTTAAATAACAAAATTAACAATAGAGGAGAAAGCTTGGGGCATTGGATTTGCACCCACACATAAACATGCAGAGACTTCTGTTAAAAAATTAAGCAAAGGAGATAGCAAAAGGACAGGGGCTTCACGAAAAGACAAAACTGTAGTGATGAAAAATAGTGGTTTTCAGTGGTTACCAGGGGTTCTGGGTTGGGAGAGGATTATAAAGGGATAGCATGAGGGAATTTCATGGGATGAAGGGGCTGTCCCGTATCCTGTTTGTGGTGGCAGTTAAATAAATCTGTGTATGTGTTAACATTCATAGGAATATATACCAAGAGAAAAAAAAGTCCATTTCACTGTATGATGATGTTTAAAATCATATTTTTAAAAATGAAAGGGAGCCCTTATACATTTCTTTGAGTCTCTGCCTGATTTTTACTGGTCCCGCTCTGATGTCCTTTCATCTCTGTGTGTACTGGGTCAATGCTATTTCGGAGAAGGATTTTACCATCATTTAAATGATCAGGGTAATTCCTGCAGGTGGGCTTCTCTCTGTTTTAGCAAACCGTTCTATTACCTGCTTCAGTTTTCTCATCAGTTAGAGGTATCTGGCCAGTAGACAAACACAGCGTTTCGACCCCCAGTGGATGGCCCAGGCAGATGCCTGGGATAGAAGGTTCTCCTCACTCAACCTCAATTATCCAGCACATGCGCTGGGGCATGTCACCTAAGGGATCAGTCAACGCATATTGCGTGTCATCTTGTTGCCTCTTAGGTTGTCTTCCCACATGTCCCTTCATACTATAAAAAGATTACGGAATGAGGGAAAGTGCTGTTCGGCCCTTGACTCAGAAAGAGCATCGTCATCCATCCCATTCCAGGGACCATTACATAGCTTTGGGCTTAGCTGGGCCCAGCCCACATACAGCTCTCTTCAATCTCATTATCTTCTCCCTTTCTTTCTTATCTTTAAATTCATGCTTATATGACAGTCTTTCACAAACTGTATTCTGTAAGCTATTAATGGATGTTCCCTAAAGCTCCAGGGTCAAACAAACCTGGACTGAAACAGAGCCAAACATGTTTTCTTTGCTGCAGGACTTTTCAGCACTTTTAGCATGCTCATGAGCTGTGAATCTCTAAGTGGTAGATAAGAAGAAGAACCGTTCCCCAAATTTCTGTAACAGTGATACTCCCCTCTCCCTCCTTTCATTAGTACCTTGAGTAGTGTTAATTGTCATGGAACAAATTTGGGGAAATGCTGTCTCATACTAATGCAGAGGTAGTTAAGCCCCCAGAGAGAACCTTTATTGTGGTTAGAGATTGTTGACTCATGCCAAGAAGAGTTTTAGGCAAGCTCTTGTCATTAGAAGATATTTTTGGAAAACTGTTTGAAACTCACTATCACCACCTTCTGCAGTATTTATTTAGCTTCTGTCAGTAGTCAGCTATAGGTACACTGGGAACCCACACAGCAAAGTAAAGATTCTACCTTCCCAGTGCTTACCGTCTAATGGTAAAACCAACTAGTTAGATACATGTGTCTAAGCATACATAAATAAATATATATGTGAACATATGTGTGTGTGTATATATATATAACATATCCCTGATTTAAAGATATTATCTATTGTAAGATATATTATTTAGTTATAGCTCTTAAGGGAAAAGAAGCATTACCATGTTAGATGTTCACTGTAAGATACATCCAATTTTAGAAATGTTAATATATGAAAAAAGGAATGTCTTACTGAAGAGTACATGTTGTGTGATTCCATTTATATAAAATTCTAGAAATGGCAAAACTATAAACTATAGTGGTTTTTTGGGTAATGCAAATGTTTTATGTGGTGGATATAGGTTTGTCTAAATTCATCAAACTGTACATTTTTAAAAAGCTCATTTTTGGTATGTAAATTATAACCCAGTAAAGTGATTAAGAAGGCTTAGACACAAAAGATGATGGTTTATGAAAATGTCAGGCGAGGAGGTGGTTCAGTTTAAGGGAAATGAAGTTTGGCCAATAAAAAGAAACTTCCTACAAAAAATAGGTGTTTTAATGGTCAGGAAGGACATGGTCAAGGAGTGAAAAAGCAGGGTCTACTCTGGGCATGTGGGTGCTAGGAAAGTCAGGGCAGGACAAGGATATCTTGAACAGAATGGAAGCTGGAAGAGAGGGAGAAGGAAACAGATGGAGTGGAGATGGGGTGACCTGTTACCTGCTTCAATACCACTGCTAGGAAGGCATGTGTCAGTTACTCTGTAATAAAGTCTCTCTGCAGCCAAACTGCTTACCTGTCATCATGTGGCCTGATGGATTCAGTGCAGCCAAACAAGATACCTCTGCTCCAAGCAGATGGCTGAGCTCACTGGGTAACTGAGCAGCAGTCTCCACTTCACTGGCAGACAGAGCCACTCTTTTCCACTGAAATGGTCAGGTTACCTGACAACCCTAGCCTGCAGGAACACGAGCCAGCACACCCAAAGCAAGGAGGAGAACACAGGACAAGGAAAGACAAGTCCATCTGTCGTGAGCTGCTTCCTGCAACTTGGGTCTGTGTCCGCCCCCAGGGTCACACCGTTCTAGATCCCCAGGTCAGAAGCCAGGGCATTCAACAGACTACTTCTAAGTGCCTGCTACATGCCAGGCTCTGTCCTGAAAGCTCACACCATTGGAAGCCCATACCAGGAATGCTCATGGTCTCAGACTCCAGGACTCACATAGCAGCTGAGTTCACCTCAGATCTCTGTCATTTTTCCAATCTTTTTTCCAAACACCAGCAGAACAGGCAACTTGTCCTGTGTCTCAATACTGTGCTTGGAGTACCCAGACTACAACCTGGCCCAGATTAGGAACCCCCAAATATTTTTCGAATGGATGAATAAATAATGAATGTATTCATGTCTCCGGTAGACTTCATGGCATCATGGAATAACCCTTCATAATGCAGAAATGAACTCTTTATGGATAGAACCATGACAAAGCTATGCGAGGAATGAGCAGCTTATTACAGTAGGCATACTGAAATATTCTAGTTGGGAATCACCTTATTAAATACCTTTTTGGGTGACAAACAGTACTGTCCAGAAAACACAATGGGCCAGGTTCAAAACCACTTAGCTCATGAATTGCTAACCCTAAGAAGATAGGAAATGCCTCTGCATATATGGCCAAACTCCTGCATCAGACATCAGACAAATTCTATGTGCTCCTTTGATCATGGGGGAAACACTTCATGTTGAGTTAATGTACACTTAGTCCCAGGGATACCAGTGACAGAAAAGATGAGGCACTAGAAGAATTTGCTCCTGAGTTATGAGCTAAATTGACCTGGCCTCCTACATGAAGGGAAGGCAGTTACTTCAGGTAGGAACATGGCCCCTGCACCTCTCATGCTGACAAACCTACATCACACATGTATCTAATGTATATAACATACAGGTTGCCATTTTAGCCAGTTTTACGTGTATAGGTCAGTGGCATTAAGTATATTTACATTGTTTTGTAACCATCACCACTATCTATCTCCAGAACTTTTCATCATCCCATACTGAAACTCTGTACCAATTAAACAATAACTCCTCATTGCCCCATGTGTGTGCGTACATGTATGTGATTGTATATATATATGTACATATACACACATATTTAAAACTTTTTTCTGAATAAGAGGAGTAGGTGTTTTAGTATCATTTTTAAAATATGTATTCCAGTTTTCTGCTGCTTCTGACCTTAGACTTCCAATGAGATAAGCAAACAAGATAATGCTGTGAGGGCGTCCCTGGTGGCGCAGTGGTTGAGACTCTGCCTGCCAATGCAGGGGACATGGGTTCGAGCCCTGGTCTGGGAAGATCCCACATGCCACGGAGCAACTAAGCCCGTGAGCCACAACTACTGAGTCTGCGTGTCTGGAGCCTGTGCTCCGCAACAAGAGAGGCCGCGACAGTGAGAGGCCCACGCACCGCGATGAAGAGTGGCCCACACTCGCGCAACTAGAGAAAGCCCTCGCACAGAAACAAAGACCCAACACAGCCAAAAATAAATAAATAAATTTATATATAAAAAAAAAGATAATGCTGTGATTCAGGACAAAGGCTCTTCATAAATGTATACTGGCTGTGTGCTTCTGGGCAAGTTACTTAGTAATTCTGAGCATCGTTGCTACAAAATGAAAATAGGAAACTTAACTCATAGTGTTCTTGGGAGGAGTTAATGAGGCGATTCTTGTAAAGTGCTTAGCACAGGGTCTGGACAAAGTATAAGCTCCTAGTAAAGGTTAACTGTCTGCTTGCACTCATCCAGGTAGGTTAATCTCAGAAAGTACTACTACACTGACTGCGGTCAGCCTGCCATTTTACTACACTGAAGACACGGGGGTAACGGTGATCGTGGCATCATTTGGAGGATAAGTCAAGATAATTCTTGTGAAGTTCTTAGCACAGGGCGTGACGCATGGTACTCCATGACAGTAAGTGTGAGGCATTATTATTTTTTCCTATGCCTCATTCATTCAACAAGCATATACAGGATGCCTTTTATGAGTAAGACCCTTTGCCAGGCTCTAGTGAAGAACAAAAGCAAATAAGATATGATCCTTAATAACATGTAGACATGGAAGAGACCCAGGAAAACTGACTAATTCACCAAAATGGCTGAAACCCTCCCTTAAAGAGCTCATGGTCTTTTGGGACACATCCACGTAAAGTAATAATTATGATGCGGTTAATAAATGTTAAACAAAGGACTTACTATGTCAGGCACTGGGTACAGCACTTTTACCTACAGAATCTCACTTAAACTTAATTCTTTCTACAACCCACTGAGACAGGTGCTACCGTTTTCTCTACCTCACAAGTAAGAGGCTTGTGCTCAATAAATGTTCATATAAGAAAACACAATGGGAGGAAAGGGCTGTAGATCAAAACTGAGCATTCCTGTATTTGTGTTTGGGGCAATTGTTGAGGTTGCATTTTTTAAAATGCAAATGGTCTGATGCTTAACCATTCATAGAAACCCGCGACACTGAGGATTGCAAACCTCAGAATACACTGAGAGGCATGTACATTGGGTGGTGAGTCCTGGCATCATGGTCCCAATGCTGCTGGTTTGGGAAAATGTGCCTTTTGGCTGCCATTCCCACGCACAGCATGGAAAGCCAAGCGAAGAGGTGAGAGAGCTTGGATCATTCACTGTTACTCTTCCCTGAGAGGCTAACAGGAAAACTTTCGCCTGGAGACAGGAGACATAAGGCAAATAACTCCCGGGGTGCCTGAAGCAAACCACCCCAGCTGAGGGTATCAGCCACCTGCCAGTGTTAGAGAAGGCAAGTATGGAACCATCTGCCTAACTGGGAAACTGGCCCACACGGCTGACTGCAACCCATCCTCTGGTCTCAGTGTAGCCTTCACTCCTCCAGGAAGTCAGCCCTCTGTCCCAAATCCCAAGCCAGCCGGCCATTTGTTCCTCCTCAGGCTCCCAGAGTCCCCAGTGCTACCCTCTGGCCTCATAGCACACATAAGGTCCATGAGGTCAGGGAAGTGTCTTGTCTCCTCTGTACTCAGCACAGTGCCTGAAATGCAACCAGCATTCAATAAATATTGAAGTACTGAATGCATGATGTTGGCGATATTGCAAGACACTGCAGTTAGATTCAGAATCTTCAAGGCTCAGGAGCCCCTGGTGTCTCCCCCTGAGGCCGGAGGAGAGGAGACATCCCAGCCATCTCGTCCCCAGGATCCCTTCCAGCCCCTGTCTTGTTGACAAGGGTGTTTCTTGACTCAAGGCCAGGTGTGCTAGGAATGGCACGTAAGTGCTTGCAGGGGATTCAGAGGTAATTGGGAGGTGAAAAAAGAAATCAGAGCAGAACGGAGCCAGAGAGAGAGGAGAACACCAACTGACTGGCAGGCGCCGCCCTCTGAGCAGGTTGCCCTGGATTTGCGGAATTGAGGATGATACGGCCGCACACATAGAAGTGTTTTATTTGGTTGCCAAGGCAACGCAGCAGAGTCAGTGGGCATGGAGCAGGAATAGATCTCTGCAGAGCTGTGTTCCGGAAGGGTGATTGGCTGTGATATTAATGAGCTGCCTGGATAGGAGAAAGGCAAGGCTGACATAAACCTGATTTGGGACTTTTGCTTAATAAACAGGAATGGCAGAGAAATGGAGGGGCAGAAGAGAAAACTTCTCTTTCTGGCTTTCTGGGGAAGCAGGAGAGGTAATCTTCTGGACTTCCAGTTTCTCATTGAAGGAAGGCGGAAGGGGATGATTGAAGAACAAAAGGAGATGGCAGCGTTTTCTTCCCCTTAAGAGATTATAAAAAGGATGCAGAAGCCCACATTTTAACAAAAAGGACATTTTCCATCTCCTCCTTTTACTTCCCTTTGTGTGAGAAAGGAAAAGAATTTGCTGTTAAACATGTTTCTTTTTATTTTGTTTTTATTTTCTTAAGTTGTTGAAACACTAAGATTTTTTTTTTTTTTCACGATCATAAAACTTTGTGATTGAGAGAGGTCCTGGGTTTTCTAACTTCTCCTCTACTTGCTGTCCCAAAGCCTCGAGAATCAGGCAAACGCCAGCACGCAGAGTGCTTGGCCCGATTGCTTGGGCAAGGAGGGTGGGACCAGAAGAGAGAGAAGCCAGACGGGAGGTGGACATTATTAATTTGCACCTTAATAACTACAACTGTCACATAGCACACACCGTGTGCCAGACACTGTGTGAAATAAGCATGGTTTTCTTGAGTTCTCCCAACAGCCTTTGGAAGTCCATGGTGTTCTCTCATTTTACAGTTGAAGGAACTGCTAGGAAGTGGCAGAGACAGGACTTGAACCAGGTTTGCCTACATCCAAGCACCGGGTTCTAAACGAGATCAGTCAGGGTGACCAAGACAAGTATGGTGTTCCCTTGGCACCTCAGGGAGCCCTGCACCACCTGCCATTGCTGGTTGGTTCCTGTTGGCACCAACACCACCATTCTAATGTGGTTGAGAAGCCTTCCAGAGCATGATGTAGTCTGTAGCCAATGCAACTCCATGAGCACGATATGCTGTGCACCTGGTCATAAATTTAAGGGTTTAAGTGGTAGGAATGAGTCTAAGTGGATGGAGAGGGAGACAAGAGAGGAGGAAATGGAGCCAGAGAAAAGAGGAGGGTAGGGATAGAGAAAGGCAGAAAAGACACATGGGAGATGTAGACGGGCAACAGAAAGCAGGGAGGAAGGAGGAGGAAAGGGAGAAGCTGATCAAGGAAGCAAGTGCTGGGGGGAGGACTCCTTGGGGAGATATGTTATCAGGAGATATGGCAGGCTCTGAGCCGGAGCTGGTCTGCTTTTCTCGAAACATAAACAGAGTTAGATCAAAATATTTATGCTCCATTCCTTTCGGAAACCTGTCATCGGGATAGGCAGAATGGTCTATTAAAGGTGGAGAAAAATAGAGCCTGAAATTCAGGAAAGTCAGCTTCTAATCCTGTCTTAGCTGAGAACCAGCCTGGTGACATGAAGTGTATCTGAGTGCTTAGTAAATGTAAGCAATCACTATGGCTAGAAAAAGTCTTAGATTCTCTGAGTCTCAGAATTCCACTGTCTCAAATATTTTACAGAATATGCAAATGATACAGAAGTATTTGCATTTATGTTTTTTTTTAACCTATATAAATTTAAAGATTTTCAGAGAAATAGTTACTGGTTTTGAACCCTTATGGTCTTCACAGGCCTGGGGTAAATACCTGCAAAAGCTTATTGAAACCACAGAGCAACACTGTTTAACAGCAGAGGAAATTGAGGTTCAGGAGTAGAGCACTGAGTCGCTTGCCCAAAGTTACTTGTGTAGACTAACTCTAAGCCCACGTTGTTTTTTTAAATTTTTTTAAAATTGAACTATAGCTGATTTATAATATTGTGTTAGTTTCAAGTATACAGCAAAGTGATTCAGTTATATATATATATATATATATTCAGATTCTTTTCCTTTATTGGTTATTATAAGATACTGAATATAGTTCCCTGTGCTATACAGTAGGACCTTGTTGTTTATCTATTTTATATATAGTACCTTGTATCTGCTAATCCCAAACTCCTAATTTAGCCCTCCCCTACCCTTTCCCTGTTGGTAATCATAAGTTTGTTTTCTGTGTCTGTGAGTCTGTTTCTGCTTTGTAAATAAGTTCATTTGTGTTATTTTTTAAATTCCACATATAAGTGATATCATATGATATTTGTCCTTCTCTGATTTACTTCACTTAGTATGATAATCTCTAAGTCCATCCATGTTGGTGCAAATGGTATTACTTCATTCTTTTTTATGGCTGAGTAATATTCCATTGTGTATACATATCAACATAGCCTCTTTATCCAGTCATCTGTTGATGGACATTTAGGTTGCTTCCATGTCTTGGCTATTGTAAATAGTGCTGCTACGAACATTGGGGTGCATGCGTCTTTTCAGATTAGAGTTTTCATCTTTTCCAGATAAATGCCCAGGAGTAGGGCTGCTGGATCGTACGGTAACTCTATTTTTAGTTTCTTAAGGCACCTCCATACTGTTCTCCATAGCAGTTGCACCAATTTACATTCCGACCAAGCATGTGGGAGGGTTCCCTTTCCTCCACACCCTCTCCACAAGCCCACATTCTTGACTATCGCATTATGCTACCCTGCAGCACAGTAGCTCTGCTTTCCTTGTGCAAAGAGTATATGTAGCATGTATCTTTTGTATTTATTAACGTGGCGTTAGTAACTTCCTCTCAAGTCATGTTACCTGTGTAAATCTTGTCACTCCAGAACTACATGGTACCAACCACATGTGCAGGGGCTGAGTGAGTCTTCTAATTCCTTTGTATTCTAGAATCTCACACCTGTAGGAGATCTTAAGGTCCTCCAAACTAGCCAGCCACTCTCCTATGCTTCAGTCCTCTTTGACTTCCCACAGAGACACCCACTTGACTGTTGCCTTCAGAACTCCAGCGTGGGGGAGTTTTCTGTGCCTGAACCTAGTCTATTCCCTCCATTTCTTGCCAGCAATCTTAGAAAAGTCTTTCTGAGATTGAGCCACACAAAACACACCTGCTCGCTCTTTCCATGGAAGCCTACAGGTCTTTGAAGGCAACTCTGGAGGGTTGCATCTTATTTTTGTACTTCATTTTCAATCTTACCTTCTACAGGCTAAAGTACTTCTCTTAGTTCACCTAGAGAGCTGGTTTAAGTATTTCTAACTCAGGGGGCAAGATGGAGGAATAAGAGCAGGGCCTCTGAAGTCATGAGAGCTGATTTCAAATCCCAGTTCTACCTCCTGTTAGCTGTATGCACTTGGGACGTCATTTAACCTCCCTGAGCCTCACTCTCTTTACCTGAGGATGAGGTAACATCCAAACTACCCCACACAGTGGTTCTGAGGATTAAACAATATGACACATGTGACACACTCAAGGACTGGCCCATAAGTGCACTTAGTCCATGTTGGTGATTTTTTTTTTTTTTTACTGCGGTATAGAGGATGTACAGTATTATATAAGTTTCAGGTGTACCACATAGTGATTCACAATTTTTAAAGGTTATATTTCACTTATAGTTATTATAAAATACTGGCTATATTCCCCGTGCTATACAATATATCCTTGTAGCTTATTTATTTCATACATAGTAGTTTGTTCCTCTGAATTCTCTACGCCTATATTGCCCCTCCCCCTTCCCTCTCCCCACCAGTTTGTTCTCTGTATCTGTGAATCTGTTTCTTTTTTGTTATATTCACTACTGTTTTTTTTTTCAGATTCCACATATAAGTAATATCATACAGTATTTGTCTTTCTCTGACTTATTTCACTTAGCATAATACACTCCAGGTCCATCCATGTTGTGGCAAGTGGCAAAATTTCATTCATTTTTATGGCTGCATAATATTCTGTTGTATACATAAACCACATCTTCTTTATCCATTCAACTGTTGATGGGCACTTGGGCTGCTTCTATATCCTGGCAATTGTAAATATTGGTGCTGTGAATGTTGTTGTGCATGTATCTTTTCAAATTAGAGTTTTTGGTTTTTTCAGATATATACCCAGGAGTGGAATTGCTGGATCATATGGTAGTTATATTTTCAGTTTGCTGAGGAACCTCCATACTGTTTTCCATAGTGACTGCACAAATTTACATTCCAACGTGTTGGTGACTTTTTTATTCTTTAGTATTATTATTGCCCCTCTCCCTGCATAGTTGTCCATCTTATTTCACTGGGAGCACCTGGTCCAGGATCCAGTTGCTTTTTGCTTAAACCACCCACAAATAAGCATAACAGGGTCTGTCCCAGAAAAGACCTCTGAAGTATCTTCACACTGGGATTTCAGGAAGAAATGCCACAGTCCTAGAGAATGTCTCTTGGGATCTCCTCCCTGTAAAGAGCCTCTAGCCATAACAAACCTTGCTAAAACAATAACAGGAATGCTACTCTTGAAAGCACTATAGAAGACAAAATATCTCTTTTTATATACTGTATGTTTGGGAGGGTGCACGTAACATTCTGTGGGTGCAAGGTAGGCTACTGGTATAAACTAAACTCAATGAAAGGAAAAAGCACTACATTCCAGTAATAATACCACTAGTAGGTACTCATTATACAAATATATATCGAGTGCTGTCACTATGTACCAGACAGTAAACTGGGCAGCAGGATACAATAATGAACAAGATAGACATAAAAGGTACACTCTACTGGGATTGATAAAAAGAAGAAAAAAGCCATGGTCTTAGTTAGGTTCCCCCCAGAATCAGACTCTGACATGAGGATTGAGTGCTCAAAGATCATTTGGGAGGAATGAGGACATCGATGGGGGAGTGGGAACATCATACAGGAGGGGGAGGTGACTAGTTAAGGTGTGTTTTGAAGCCACTCACCACAGTGGGCTACTGATGCTTTACCCCTTGGAAAAGCTCTAGGAAACAGTGTAAAACTCAGACTGAAGAATTATCCTGGCCAAGAGGTGAGAGATCTGGGGCATTTATACCTCTATACCTGTCGGCCAGTGGTTAAGAGCTACCCCAAGGGGCAAAGTATGTTCTAGAAGATCAAGGGAAGGCTTCCAACAGAATTGCAGGTGCTGGCTATTGGAAGTGAAGTTGAGTTGCACAGAAATGATAAAGGGATCTGAGAAGATATGGGTAGAGCACCAACCATGTCACTTACATACATACGAAATAACCAAGATAATCACAAATTGTGCTGCGTGTCTGCTGTATAAACTAGCTCTTATCTATACAAGGATATGAAATAGAGGATAAAAGGGAAGATCTTTGATCAGGGGAGGCATTGATGCTGAGACCTGAGTGATGAGAAGAGGGCAGCTCTGTGACAAGGAAAGAGCTGGGTTCCAGCGAAGGAGGATATCTTGAGCCTGATCCCAGATGGAAGTCGCTAAGTTTGGGGAACCAACTGAATGCCCACCTGGCTGAGGGGTGATAAGCAATGAGGTGAGACGCATGAGAATAGACTTCAGAGGAAGGCATAGAGGGACCAAGAAACGATGGTCATGAAGGGAGCTTGGATCCTAGATGCAATGAGAAAGATTAAAGCAGGAAAATCATCTGACCTGATTTTCAATTTAATATATTACTTTGGCTCTTGTGTGGGAAATGAATTTCTGGGGTACAACAGTAGAAACAGAAGATCAGTTTTAAGTCTTCTGGATGGGTGGCCTGGACTAAGATGGCATCTGTGATGGAGAGAAGTGGATGAGTTTGAGAGCAAACTTGGAAGTAGAAACAGTGGGACTTGCTGCATTTGGGCACGAAAAATTGGACCCTTTATGTGCCACTAACCTTACTGAAAACTCACTATGCCAAGCACTTCCATTTAACTCTTGCAACTTCTGTGTGAGGCAAATACCATTACCTTCACCCCATTTTACAGGTAGGGAGACTGAGGCTCAGAAACATTAATTTGCTCAAGGTCTCACAGAGATCAAGAGACAAAGCTGGATGTGGCCATAGCTGGTGACCTTAAGGTGCTCTATGGTCTCAATAAACCCAAGAGGAGGTGGGGATTGGCCCACGTCACCCTCTTTGAATGTGTGCCTCACTGTTAAACGGTGTTAAACCTGCAGGATGTCGGTCAGGCAGAGGGAAAAGCACAGGCATTAAAACCAAAAGACCTGAGTCTGAATCCCAGCTCTCTCACTGGCTACTGTCACTAGAACTCTCTGAGCCTCAGTTTCCTCCTCAGTAAGGGAGTAACGTCTACTTCAAATGGTTGTTCTTTTTCTTTTTAATTTTATTGAAGTATAGTTGATTTACAATGTTGTTTCAAATGGTTGTTCTTGATATTATGATAAATGGATCCTTGTAAAGGCTGAATCACCAGGTTGTCCAGACCCAGCTCAGACCACCTCCCTGGGTGCCTCCAGCCAGGAACAGAATTGGGGCCACATAAGGCCTCCATCCTTGGGAGTTGGTTGAGGAGACTTGACTCTCTGGACTCAGAGGGGCAGATTTCTTCAAAGGGGAAACTCATCCAAACAAATTCCTCCCATGACTCTGCCTGAGGCCCGACCTAGACTGGGTGTTGCATAAAAGGCAGTCCTAACCCAAGTTTATCTCAGGCTTTCTTTAAAAATGCCACCTTGTAAGGAATCATAAAACACAGGTGCTGGGCTTCCTTGGTGGTGCAGTGATTTAAGAGTCCGCCTGCCAATGAAGGGGGCACGGGTTCGAGCCCTGGTCCGGAAAGATCCCACATGCCGGAGAGCACCTAAGCCTGTACGCCACAACTACAGAGCCTGCGCTCTGGAGCCCATGAGCCACAACTACTGAGCCCATGCACCACAACTACTGAAGCCTGTGCACCTAGAGCCCGTGCTCTGCAACAAGAGAAGCCACCGCAATGAGAAGCCTGCACACTGCAGCGAAGAGTAGCCCGCGCTCACCACAACTAGAGAAAGCCCACGCGCAGCAACGAAGACCCAACACAGACAAAAATAAAAAAAATAAAAAAAATAAAAAACACAGGTGCTGAGTGCTGAAAAGGACCATAAAAAACCATCTGGCCCAATGTCTTCCTATGCAAATGCGGAGTCTGCTGCTTAGCGAGAAGAAAGGACTATCTAAGGCCACACAGTTTGCCAGTGAATAAACACTGGGACCAAAGTCCGGGCGCTCTGAATCTTGGCCTGAGCACTCTGTATTTTAACTGCCTTGCATCTTGCCCAGGCCATTGTAGTGAGTTTGTTGGGCTTGGGTCAGAGGCCTCCAAACCAGATTTCAGCATAAAGAACTCCTTTAGAAACGTGAGCACATTCAGATCATGTGTAGTGTTTTGCAGCATGGCCTGGTGAGGGCACTTTCAAACCTCTGGCCCTCAACTGCAATCTGGGCTGAAAAGCATGTAAGCATTTACACGGTCTCACGGTTTATGCCAATTTTGAGCCTCAAAAGGCAATTTCCAAAGACTCAGGGGGAAAGAACAAGGGACAAGCTATACAGAGAGACATAGAATAAAACTAGGATGGCAATGAAAGAAAAATCTTTCCAATGTAAAGCAAAAGGTATGAAAGAGATGCGCCTGGAATTGGCATGAGTGGCTCTAATTTCATGGATATTGTTCTTTAGAAGCACCTTGTTATGCAACCATTTGCCCAATCCCACCTGCTATTTCGGTTTTGTCTTTTAAATATTTTAAATTATTTCCAAAGAATAGAAAAGCGATTGCTGGCTCAGAGGGGATGAATATTTTTGAGACTCCTGATATGTAATGTTCATTTGCTTTCATCTGTGTTTGTCAGAACTTTTACTTGCAAGTGACAGAAACTCACCTCAAATGAGTTCAAATAAAAGTGGGAATTTGTTAGCTCATGAAATGGGAAGTTCAGAGAGCTGATCTCAGGGCCTCTAAGGACCCAGACTGTCTTGCCGGTTTGCTCCTGTATCTTAACTCCACTTCTTTCCCTATATTGGCATTATTCTCCCCAATTACAAATAACATTCTCCACGATGGGGTTGGAAGAAGGTGCATCCCCCAGGTTCCAACAGAATCCACTGCAGTTGATAATAATAATAGGGACTTCCCTGATGGTCCAGTGAGTAAGACTCTGTGCTCCCAATGCAGGGGGCCCAGGTTCGATCCCTGGTCAGGGAACTAGATCCCACATGCCACAGCTGAGAGTTCGCATGCCACAACAAAGATCAAAGATCCTGTATGGGGCTTCCCTGGTGGCGCAGTGGTTGAGAGTCTGCCTGCCGATGGAGGGGACATGGGTTCGTGCCCCCGTCCGGGAGGATCCCACATGCTGCGGAGTGGCTGGGCCCGTGAGCCATGGCCACTGAGCCTGCGCGTCCGGAGCCTGTGCTCCGCAACAGGAGAGGCCACAGCAGTGAGAGGCCCGCGTACCGCAAAAAAAAAAAAAAAAAAGATCCTGTATGGCACAACTAAGACCTGGAGCAGGCAAATAAATAAATATTAAAAAATTTTTTAATATAATAATAAATTAATTAAGAAGAGGCAGAATTACTAAATTCACAGCATTTCTGGGAGGGCTGCAAAGCCTGACTGGAGGCCACTCTGCCAGGAACACTGCCTTAAATGACCAAGTGCTGACTTCCAGGGCTGACCTTGCAGGCTCTGAACACGGAGGCCTCCTGCGGCCCCCCTCCTGTTACTGCAGTTGGAGGTCATCTTTGCATTAGCCCCTACCACTTTCGCACAGAAGAAAAGATGGGTCTTCCTGGGTCCCCTCTTTGTGTCACCAACTTCCAGTTTGAAGTTCAAGTCAGATCTCTGTCACTGACAGAGCCTAGACCCCTAGTTGAAAGCAGTACTGATAAAGCTGGCATTTTCAGCTTCTTAATTCTGAGGCAGTTTCAGCCACCCACCAAAATTCATAAGATGGGGGAGTTCCCAAACATAGAAAGTGGGTTCAGATGCATGGCATTCAAAAGACTCATGAACACGTACTACACAAAACACAGCAACAGACAGCTCAGACTTATATCGCTCTAGCTCCACCACCCCAGAAAAAAAGGAAAGCCTCTTTCAACACTGCCTAGTTCAGTGCCTGGCACGTAGTAAATACCTGTTGGACAGAAACGATCCAGAAGCTTTCACAAGTAAGACCTGATTCCAAATCCCAAGACTCCTTTGTCTGATACTGACAAAACGAAGATGAAATTAAAGTCCTGTGTCCCCCTAGTTTCCTTATATCTAAAATATTTCTTACCTGAACTTTTGTTTAAAGGTGGGCAGGCTGACCTACCTCATTTGTGTCTAACTTTTATGGCTGTCTGATTTCTTTTTGTGGGGGGAAAAAGGGGGATGTAATATTTCTGATAAATGGAAACTTGACATTTTTACCAATGGAAGTCTACTGAAATAGAAAATGAGATTCTTACCTGGGAAGAACATTAACAACATGTAAAATTGCTATTGGCACTTAAAGATGCATTAGGAGGGTCAAAACTGGGATCAAAAAGAACCCAATAGGCGAGGCAGATGACAAACACAATTCTCAGCTGCATTGAAAACAGGGCAGGAAGTTAACATGCAATCCCTCAAAGAGCTTTCACAGGTAGTGTGATATTTGATAGCAGCAAGCAACTGATGGAAATTTTTATACAGATGCTGAAATTAGCTTTGCTAACACTACTCCTACAGTGAGCACTACCCAGCCTTGACTCTTGGCAAGTTGCCTGTGGAGATAAAATGAAGAGGGCAAACTGGTATCATTTTTGAAGACAGTAGGATTTTTCAGCAACTACTGCATTCCCACGTCCATCCTCATTTTTTTTTTTTTTTTTGCCTCATGTCAATTCAAAAATTTGTAGCAGAGAAAAATCCTGAGGGGGTTATCTTTAGTTGTCACTTGTAACAGTCTTTCCCTAATTTGGTAGTAGAAATAAGCACATGTTGAGTCATTAGAATTTTCTCATTTCTCAAGAAAGCACATTGACTCTTCTCCAGACTATACTGCCTCTTTCTGCCTGCGGGGAAGGAGGGAGGCACAGAGAGAGATAACCTTTCAGAGGTGGATGAAGTAACACTCATAGAATCCTGGGTGCAGACAGGGAACTATTTCAGGATTCTCTGGAATGAAAGGACTCAAGTACCTAAAATACATGAAATAATCAGTGATTCATGGTTAAAAGAATGTTGTGGTTTTGATCTAAAATATTTGAAGTCCGGGCATCTACTTGGCCATTATTATAACCACAGTGGTTTTATCATTTTAACTGAAGTTGCTGATTGAGGCCATCAATTCATCAAGAAAGAAAAGTGGGCCAAGCCAGAGGTCAACCTGAAATATCAATTTTTATTTATACTGTTTAGACTAACCTATCCAAGAAAATTTCCCTTGTGTCAACACAGTGTATCCGCTCTATGTGTGAGGTCGTTTTCACTTGTAATTTGCAGAATTCCTTGCCGAACTAACTTAACCAAAAAAAAAAAAAAAAAAAAAAAATTGGGAGAGGGTGACTAGAGGATTGGTGGTTTCACGGAGATTTGAAGAGCAGATTTTAGGAGTGGCAGGATCTATGAGTTCACAGTAATCTAATTCTGTATCTCTCTGTCTCTCTGCTCTGCCTGCTACTGCTTTCTTCATTCTCAGGAAAGTTCTTTCCAGGAGAAGGATATTGGCCTCCAAACTCTACATCATTCTTAAGGCTCTTAATCTTAGAGAAATTGAGGGCATACTCCTTGACAGCTCTGCCAGTGATGCTAATTAGCTTGCCTTAGGTCCTCTGTGCATCTCTGAGCAATTGCTGTGGATGGGATATAAGGAATACTCTGGTCAGGACTAGGTCACGTGGCCACACCTGAAGCCAGAGGGCAGGGCAGGGTCAGCCCACCTGCACCACAGGGACTGGGCAGAATTGCTAGGGGATAAAGGAGAGGTGGTTGGTTCACTAAAGGAAAAGAGCCTGTGCAGACAAATGTCTCAGTAAGAATACATTTAAATCCTGGGCACATTTTTAATATTATTTAGGATTAACTGCCATGCATGGCAGTTAAAAGCAAAAAGGAACCAAAATACCAAGTACCTCCCAATGTTTTATTATTTCCTGAACTGTCTGACTTTCCATCCAACCTTTTCACCACCCCACGGTTCAGTGTATCAAAATCCTGCCTACACTTTTTAAGGTCCTGTTCAAGTGCCACTTCTTTATTTTTCTTAATACTTTTTAAAATTGAAGTATAGTTGATTTACAGTGTTTCGGGTGTACAGCAAAGTGATTCAGTGTGTTTGTGAAGTATCACCTCACACTGGTCAGAATGGCCATCATCAAAAAGTCTACAAATAACAAATGCTGGAGAGGGTGTGGAGAAAAGGGAACCCTTCTACACTGGAATATATATATTCTTTTTCAGATTCTTTTCCATTATAGGTTATTAGAAGATATTGAATATATTTCTCTGCTATGCAGTAGGAGCTTGTTGTTTATCTATTTTATATATGGTAATGTATATCTGCTAATCCCATACTCCAAATTTATCCCTCCTCCACCCCCTTCCCCTTTGGTAACCATAAGTTTGTTTTCTATGTCTGTGAGTCTATTTCTGTTTTGTAAATAAGATCCTTTGTATCATTTTTTTAGATTCCACATATAAGTGATATCGTATGGTATTTGTCTTTCTCTGTCTGGCTTACTTCACTTAGTATGATAATCTCTAAGTCCATCCATGATGCTGCAAATGGCATTATTTCATTCTTTTTTATGGCTGAGTAATATTGTATCGTGTGTGTGTATGTACGTATACACATGCACACCATATCTTCTTTAGCCAGTCATCTGTTGATGGACATTTAGGTTGCTTCCATGTCTCAGCTATTGTGAATAGTTGTGCTATGAACATTGGGGTGTGTGTATCTTTTTGAATTAGAGTTTTTGTCTTTTCCGGATATATGCCCAGGAGTGGGATTGCTGGATCATATGGTAGCTCTATTTTTAGTTTTTTAAGAAACCTCCATACTGTTCTCCACAGTGGCTGCACCAATTTACACTCCCACCAACAGCGTGGGAGGGTTCCCTTTTCTCCACACCCTCTCCAGCATTTATTGTTTGTAGACTTTTTGATGTTGGTCATTCTGACTGGTGCGAGGTGACACCTCATTGTAGTTTTGATTTGCATTTCTCTAATAATTAGCGATGTTTAGCACCTTTTCAGGTGCCTGTTGGCCATCTGTATATCTTCTTTGGAGAAATGTCTATTTAGGTCTTCTGCCCATTTTTTGATTGGGCTGTTTGTGGTTTTTTTTGATATTGAGCTATATGAACTGTTTGTATATTTTGGAGATTAATCCCTTGTCAGTCACAAAGTTTACAAATATTTTCTACCATTCTGGAGGTTGTCTTTTTGTTTTGTTTATGGTTTCCTTTGCTGTGCAAAAGCTTCTAAGTTTAATTAGGTCCCATTTGCTTATTTTTGCTTTTGTTTCCATTATTCTACAAGATGGATCGAAAAAAATATTGCTGTGATTTATGTCAAAAGTGTTCTGCCTATGTTTTCCTCTAGGAGTGTTATAGTGTCCAGTCTTACATTCAGGTCTTTCATCCCAAATGCCACTTCTTTAGAAAATCTTCTCAGTTTGTCCCTGTCTGAGATTCTGTGTCCCTCTTTAGTTCCGACAGCCTCACCTGGCAGTTCCCTCGCCCGGCCTCCATGTGTCTTATATATGCATGGTTTTGCCTTAGGTACCAACCCCTGACTGCCACCAGAATAAAACTCAGAAGATACTTAGAAAGGAAAGATTAAGGGATCAAGAGAAGGAGGAAGAAAAGAAGCAGGCTAAGTCAGGATCCCCTTTGGACTCCACACCTCCCCCCTTTATTGACATGGATTTCTTGTCTCTTTCTCCTCCTGGACTCAGTTCCTTGAAGGCAATGACTATGTTGTTCAATTATTCCTTTTTTTATAGCGTGCACAAAATAAATACTGGATGCATGAATGGATGGATAAATGAATGACTTTATAGAGTTAGTTGCAGGCTGACATAAACCTTCCCCTTCTCCAATAAAATTCAGGTCCAAAGAATGAAGGGATTAAGATCAGCTGAGTAAGCAACTTTATACTGGAAGGTATCATAACCACATTGAACACAAAAGGAACACACACATACACAAAAAGAAAATAAATGGAACACAATACATTAAACTATTGCACAAGAGAATTTGTTTTAATATAATGGAAAACTACCCTCCTGTCAGGCTGATTAAACACCAAAACCCCTCCTACCTTCACTTACTACTTTTCAAGTTCCCTGAACACAAGGGGCTGGATTAAATGACATCAGGTGACCTTCTTCAACCCTCTCCTTCACCCCCAGCTCTTTGATTCCTTGGAGTTCCCCTTAATTGTTTTGGGTTTTTTATTGCTGTGTCTCCATATCATTCGAAAGTCCCAAAAGTGCAGTTCTAGTTAAATTCTACTTACAGCAAAACGAGAGGCAAGCATGTTGTGGACATGTTCCCTGTGTCAGTTTTGACCATGGATCCTTAAGTGATCTGCTCCAAGGCTCCACTTTGTCTCACAAAAAATGCTCCAGTAGAAAGACATTTTCTTGTATGTACTGAGAATAATTAAATGAAGTGGCCAGCTCATTTTTGAGGCTTTTGTTATTTCTGACAAGGTTGTTCAAAAAGCAAAAACTAGGGCGTCCCTGGTGGCACAGTGGTTGAGAGTCTGCCTGCTGATGCATGGGACACGGGTTCATGCCCCGGTCCGGGAAGATCCCACATGCTGCGGAGCGGCTGGGCCTGCGAGCCATGGCCACTGAGCCTGCACGTCCGGAGCCTGTGCTCCGCAACGGGAGAGGCCACAGCAGTGAGAGGCCCACGTACCTAAAAAAAAAAAAAAAAAGCAAAAACTAGAAGAGCCCTATTTCAGCCAATTGCAGTTTTTCAAGTTTTCTCCTAGAAATGGCACTGCCCTGTTTTGTCGGTGATTTTTACCCTCAGGCTCTGTCTGATTCTGTAGGTAGCTATCAAGTAAAGAGTGATGTGAGTTCGCTTGTTTATCTGGGGCTATATTAGCCCGATATCAATGGTCAATTGACTCTCTGTGTTACAAATCATCGTAAGACTTCTGAGCAATCGTCATTTTGTGATCTAGAGCCATCACCATTTTGGACTAGGATGATGGCAGTCTTCTGTTAAACTACGAGAAGGGAAAGAAAGTTGAAATTCAATTGTATTCATTTCAACAAACATTGCTTTTGCACAGAGAGTGATAGACTGGGCACTGTGGGGTTTTCAAAGTCGAAAAGAGGTAAGATAATCAGCGTTTACATGAACTACTCTAAATGTCATTCATCCTTTCAACGAATATTCATTTATCAGCCACCATTTGCCAGACATACTGCTAGGCTGTGGAGGGGGTAGAGTGAAGAAACATGCAGATGCAGTTTCCCCTCTTACGGAGTGTGCTATCTCATCGGAGAGAGGTTATGTAGTAAAACACAAATATGTATAAAATTTTGAGGTGTGATGGGTCATAAGAAAAAGACCTGAAAGCTGTGGCCTATTCTTGAGGAGGGATATTTTAGACAAGCGTCAATGAGGGAGACTTCATTAAAATGAGAATCAGAGATGAGAAAAAGGTACTTCCTGAGGGAGTGAAGGATAAATTGAGATGACCCAACTCAAGAGTTGGGCAGGAATATCTGAGGCAAGGGAGTAGCTTGTGCAGAAGTCCCGCAGAGGAGAAAGGAACTGTTAGAGGACCTGCCCTCAGGCTTTGTAAAGAAGGGGAGAGGAGTCACAGGTAGAGGAGAGGGAGGCAGAATCAGATTTTAAATGCAATAGGAGGCCACTGAAAAGTTTTAGATGGGAAGGATATGATCTAACTTACATTTTCAAAGGATCTTCCTGGCTGCGTTGTTATGAAGGACTGGGTGAGGGCAAAGGGGAAGAGGGGTGACTATGAGGAAAGCATGGCAGAGACAGATGAGAGTGGAAGTAAGACAGAGAAGTGACATAGTTAAGACCCATTTTGGAGACTCAATTCCCTCAACTTTAAAGTGGAATCGATAACACCTATACCTTGGGGTTGTGAGACAAAAGGAAGACAATGTATGTAATGGTTTATAACAATGCTTGACACGTTGTGAATGTTCAGTAAATGTTAGCTATTATTGTTTGCATAATTTTCAGAGCAATTTTCAGAATGACTTGGGAAACAAAAACCTCTCTCCTCTGTATTAAGAACCTTCTTGAAAGGGTTCTGGTTCACAAGAATTAAAATACGCATTCTATATCCAGCCCTGTACCAAATGCTGGAGGGAACACAAGAGACAGAGGAGATATGGTTCTTGCACTCAGAAAAATCCAGATTTGATGGGTGAGAATGAAGAGATGATAAGATGCGTCCTCATGAAACAACTAGAAGTAATGACTTTATAAATAGGGACCAAAGACCCTTCGAAGAGTCTTTTTTACCCTTTAGCTTTTATCCTTTAGGTGAAAATCAAGTGGAACCATGATTTTGGAATAGGAGCCCTGGTATAAGTTGAATACTGTTTAAATTGTTCCTATTTAGGCAACTGCTTCAAAATAATAGCTTTGTGTGGAGAAAAGGTGCCCAATGTTTAAGTAAACTCAACATCGACACCGGTTCACTCTTCTAATTCTCCCTTATATGACTCCTGCCCCAGTCAGGACCAATGACCGAGCACTGAAAGCATTGTTAACTCTGTCAGTGGAACAAAGATGCCTCAAGATAAAATCATTCAGCAGAAGTGCCAAAAGAGAAGTAATATCTATTTAGTGCCTGCCGTGGGTCAGACCCCATGAGGTAGGTAGTTTTCCCCTGCTTCATGGAGGAGACTGAGGCTGTGTGAGTTTAAGGCATAAGCCTGAGTGGGGCTCTGAGTCCACATCTGCCTAACACCGGGCGGGGAGTCTTGACCACTATGTGGGATTGTCTCTCTCTTCTAGTCAACAGTCAGGACACTTAGAAGCTGAATTTATGGTAAATTGTTTCCCTAGAAGTAGACTTCTTAACTTTGATTCCAGGAGATCCATGAATTCCTGACACCCTATGGAAAACCGTATAGATGTTTACTTGTGTGCAATTTCCAGAGTCCATCAGATTCTCAAGAGGGGTCATGACCCCCATATGTTAAAAGTTGGCTTAATCTATCAAAATTTAAGATGTGTGTACTTATTAATTTAATAATCTCACTTGTGAAATACTAGTGAAGTGCTTAACAGTATTTTTGTACAGATGCTCAAACTCTGCATCACTGCTTATAAAAGAAAACACTGGAAACAACCCCAGTTGTGAGAAATGATCAAGTAAACAGTGGTCTTTCTATACAACAGAATATTTATTGCCATTTTAAAAAATGAAGGTAGTTCTTAATATACTAATAAAACAGGTCCACAAAGTACAACTAAATGAAAAAAGCAAGTTGCAGAACATATCTACATGTGCTATATACATACTTTTGTTAAAAATTATGTTTACATCTGTGTTTGTGCATGTATGCAGGTTTGTGTATGCATAGAAAAAAGTCCTAGAACATTATTCCCTAATATAATGTGAGCCATGTATGTAATTTAGCTTTTTTTGTGGCTGCATTAAATAAAGAGAAAGGTGGAATTAATTCTAATAACATATTTTATTTAATCCAATATATCAAAGTATTATCATTTCAACATGTAATCAATATAAAAATTATGAGATATTTTACATTCTTTTTTCATACTAAGTCTTTGAAATCTAGTGTGTATCTGCAGCACATTAAATTTGACTAGCCACATTGTAAGTGCTGAGTAGCCACATGTGGCTACCATACTGGATAGTCCAGGAAGTAGGATAGAGGAGAGAGCAAAAAAAGGGAGCTATGGGCTTCCCTGGTGGCGCAGTGGTTGGGAGTCCACCTGCCGATGCAGGGGACACGGGTTCGTGCCCTGGTCCGGGAGGATCCCACATGCCGCGGAGCGGCTGGGCCAGTGAGCCATGACCGCTGAGCCTGCGCGTCCGGAGCCTGTGCTCCACAAAGGGAGAGGCCACAACAGTGAGAGGCCCATGTACCACAAAAAAAAAAAAAAAAAAAAAGGGAGCTATATTTTCTTTATATGTTTTATAGTGTCTAGGTTTCTTTATAAAGATATATTTCTTTTTTTACTTCTTAGTTACATATATTTTAAAGAACTATTAGGAGCAACACAGAGGTACCTGAATTTGCTTCTCAAGTCCAGCTAGATATCCACCCGGGCTATAACATACTTGATGTCAAGGGTCGTGATCAATATTTACATGCTGCTGCCAAGCAGATAAATCAAGCCATCAAGTGTTTATTCAGAATATGTAAACACACACACACACACAAAGAATATACAGTGTGCTGTCAAAATGGCTATCATCAAAAAGAACACAAATAAATGTTGGCAAGGATGTGGTGAAAAGGAAGCCCTCGTACGCTGTTGGTGGGAATGTAAATTGCTAACGGCCACTATGGAAACAGTATGGAGGTTCCTCGAAAGACCAAAAAGAGAGTTACCATAGGATCCAGCAATCCCACTCCTGGGTATATATCCAAAAAAAATGAAAACATTAATTCGAAAAGATACATGCACCTCAACGTTCACAGCAGCGTTATTTACAAGCAGCAAGATATGGAAGCAACCTAAGTGCCCAACAACAGATGAATGGATAAAGAAGATGTGGTTCATATATACAAAGGACTACTACTCAGCCATAAAAAAGAATGAAATTTTGCTATTTGCAGCAACACGGCTGGACTAGAAGGGCATATGCTAAGTGAAATAAGTCAGACAGAGAAAGACAGATACTATTTGATATCACTTATATGTGGAATCTGAAAAATACAACAAACTAGTGAATATAACAAAAAAGAAACAGACTCACAGATATAGAGAACAAACTAGTGGTTACCAGTGGGGAGAGGAAAGGGGAGGGGCAATATAAGGATGGGGATTAAAAGGTACAAGCTATTAGGTATAAAATAAGCTACAAGAATATATTGTACAGCACAGGAATAGAGCCAATATTTTATAATAACTATAAATGAATATAACCTTTAAAAATTGTGAATCAGTATATTGTACACCTGTAACTGACATAATGTACATCAACTATACATCAATTTAAAAATGTACAGTGTGAAAAAAATCTCAGTGAGAGCTAAACCCCATGGAGGTTATGAAGAAGAAGGAGGCACAATTCCTGCCCTCGAATTTAGAATTTTGTTGGAAGAAAAGACTTATTTATGGAAAAATTGTAGAAAAAATTCAAGGTTGAATGGCATCATCAGGTAGGCAGTGTAGGGGTGACAGTGCAATGGGAATTCAAAGAAATGGGAGTTGGTGGGAAGTGGGAGGGAAGGAAGGATGGAAGTGAAGGAGGTGGGAAACAAAAAATGCCCATCGTGGGTGTATCGGAGCAGGACTCCAGGTTCACTGTGTCACTGAGTAGTGATGGAAAGGGATGGAGGGCAGATCCCAACACCTCCTTATTCTCTACCTGGTTTATGTAGCGGCTACAGAGGTGAGAGGGTAAAGCAGCTTAGAGGAAAGGAGGATCCTAGCCGTGAGTTGGCAAAGAACGCCAGGCAGATTGGATGGGGTGGTCAGTATATTCTCTAACATGGGTGTGTGATTCCCCGGATCCTGGAAGACCCAGGTTGCGCTGCAACATCACATATTCTGAACACATTCTCCCAGAACTCTGCATTTATTCTCTCCCCATCCCTTTAATCTGAAAATGCTCTACTTACCAAGAAAGAAGCGATTCATGTGCAAAAGAATCTACTTATACTGCATAATAATAATAATGGCTAATCATGACCAAGCCCTCATTCACACTGGCTGTACGTGCATTAACTCATTTAATCCTCACAGAAACCTTGAGCAGCTGTACCAAACCTTGAGCATCATCCCATTTTAGACACTGGAAACTGAGACTCAGGAACATTAAGTGGCTTGCCTGCCCAGATTCCCCCTGCCGGTAAGGGCTAGAACTGGCATTTGATATAATCTGAACCCAAACCAGCATTCTGCTACCACCTCCAATGGTTTGTTTGTTTTTTGAGGTAACATTGATTTATAACATTATGTAAGTTTCATGTGTACCATATTATATTTCTACTTCTGTATGCCCTACTGTGTGTTCACCACCAAAAATTTACTTTCCATCTGTCACCATACAGTTAATCCCCTTTACCCATTTTGTCCTCTTCCCCTGCCACCCACCCTTTCCCCTCTGGTAACCACTACTCTGTTCTCTGTATCTATGTGTTTGTTTTTGTTCGGTTTGTTCATTGATTTTGTTTTTGTTTGTTTATCAGCTTTTTATATTCCACATAGGAGTGAAATCATATAGTATTTGTCTCTGTCTGACTTATTTCACTTAGCATAATACCCTCAAGGTCTATCCATGTTGTTGCAAATGGCAAGGTTTCGTCTTTTTTACGGCTGAGTAGTATTCCATTGTGAGTGTGTGTGTGTGTGTGTGTGTGTGTGTGTGTGTGTGTGTGTGTATACACACACCCACATCTTCTTTTCTTCTTTATCCATTCATCCATTGATAAGCACTTAGGTTATTTTAGTATCTTGGCTATTGTAAATAATGCCACAATGAACATGGGGGTGCAGATATCTTTTTGGATTACTATTTTCATATACTTTGGATAAATACCCAGAAGTGGAATAGCTGGATTATACTGTAGTTTTGTTTTTAATTTTTTGAGGAATCCCCATACCGTCTTCCATAGTGGCAGCACCAATTTACATTCCCACCAACAGTGCATGAGGTTCCCTTTTCTCCACACCCTCGCCAACACTTGCTATTTGTTGTCTTTTTGACTACAGCCATTCTGACAGATGTGAGCTGATATCTCATTGTGGTTTTGAATTGCATTTTCCAGATGATTAGTGATGTTAAGCCTCTTTTAGTGTCCCTGTTGGCCATCGGTATGTCTTCTTTGGAAAAGTGTCTGTTCAGCTCCTCTGCACATTTTTAATCAGGTTTGCCCAACCAGTACTCTTGACCTCTGTGCTACAGTTGCTTTCCCTCCTACTGGGTGTTGACTGGGCCCCATCTCACTCTAGTAAATGAAAGCAACGTCAGCCTAAGAAAAACATTTTTTCCAATTTTCCCAACAACCTGGGAATTCAGAGCTTTGAGAATTTTTTTAAAGAGGGACGTGAACTTGGTGTATATCAGATGTTCTGACAATTAATGAATGTGTAATTTTCACTGACATGATTAGACATGCAATTTGATCTCCACATTATTCTGAGAACATTTGAAAAGAAGAGGAAAATCAATCTCTTCACAAAACTTTGAATCATTTCTGAGCCACAAGGAAAATTAATGGGAACCCAGTTCCAAGGCCTTCCAACCTTAAATAGTCTCTAGTTTTGAGGTTTCCTTTGCAGTGGGCTGGTTCTCCTTAGACCAGGGCTCTGCTTTCTCGCTCTTTTTTTTTTAAAATAAATTTATTTACTTTATTTATCTATTTTTGGCTACATTGGGTCTTCATTGCTGCGGGCAGGCTTTCTCTAGTTGTGGCGAGTGGGGGCTACTCCTCGTTGTGGTGCAGGGGCTTCTCATTGCAGTGGCTTCTCTTGCTGTGGAGCACGGGCTCTAGGCACGCAGGCTTCAGTAGTTGTGGCACGTGGGCTCAGTAGTTGTGGCTTGGGGGCTCTAGAGTGCAGGCTCAGTAGTTGTGGTGCACAGGCTTATTTGCTCCACGGCATGTGTGATCTTCCCGGACCAGGACTTGAACCTGTGTCCCCTGCACTGGCAGGCGGATTCTTAGCCACTGTGCCACCAGGGAGGTCCCTCTGCTTTCTCCTGCCAAAACTTAGAAATTCAGCCCAAAACAACCTATGACTATTACTTGCATGGTTGCATCTGGACTTGAGAACTCTGCAGGAAGCCATATTTGTTCCACCTACAAACTGAGCGCTTGGGTTTGGAAACTTTTCCTACCAGTCAAAAGCTGACAAGCAGGCTTTATTGGTTTGTAAGTAAGTGAAGCAATAAGCCAATAAACAGCAGTCTGCCTCTCTCCTTCCGTCTGGATCCCGGCATCAGAAGGTGCCTGTCCTAGTTACAGGAGCTGGTTGAGGGAAGAGGAGAAGGGACCAGCGCATGTGGGGCTTCTCACATGTGTCATTTCACCTTTACAGCGACTGTACAAGGTGGGAATTATTACTTCTACTTCACTGATGTGGAAAGTGGAGATTAGAATAGGCAGGTTATTTTTCCAAAGTCTTCCAGCTGGCAAATGGCTCTGAAGCCTGTGTTTATTCCTCAATACTGTGCTGTTTTCTAGGATGGGGGAGGCAAGCATCCAGGCTTGAATAAATGATCAAGATGCCTACTCTGGCTAGCCATGTGCTAAGTGCTATGGTGGGTGCTGAAGAAGAAAATTACATGGCCTTAGCTGACCCTATCAGTGTTGATAAATAAGACTATCAATCTGGAATGGTCAGGCTAATATCAATCCCCAAAGTTAAGACACAAGACAAAACATGAGGTTTGAAATAGCCAAGAAGTGAAAATAACGATGATAATGGTTAACAATTTTGAGCATTTACGAAGTTCTGAGCATTGTATATGGGCTATCTCCTTTAGTCCCACAACAACTGTATGAGGTTGGTGGTATTATCATCCTCGTTATAAAGAGGAAGAGACTGGGCCAAGGTCACTCAGCTAGGAGTGCAAAAGCTGGGATGTGAACCTACATTCTCTCTTCAATGAAGGTACTTCTTGGAATTTAGAACCAGAGAGACTTTGTTTTAATCCTTACTAGACCAGTCATCTGATGACCCTGAGCATGCTATTTAAGTTAGCTTGCTTGCATCAATTCATCTGGAAAATAATAAATAAAACTAATAATACCAAAAGAGGGAGGGAGGGAGGGCAGGAAGGAAAGAAGGAAAATAAAGAAGGAAGGAAGGAAGAGAGGTCATGCTCTGAACCATAGTAGGTAGAGAGCACAGGGACTGTTCCAGCACCCTACCAGAACAGCAAAGGCTCCATTTCTACTCTTCAGGAGAGACTGGTTTGCTGCCTTCCAAGGGAGTGAGCGCAGAAGCTACGGCATTAGGAGGATGTGGGCGCCACCCCCCTCCCCGCTACCCACCCCAAATACTTGACTTGCTCCAGAGTGTTACTTCACAAGGTAATCACCAGTGACTGCCCCAAGCCATAGAAGGGGCAATGGACTGGATGTGAAGTTCTCTCCCAGACTGAACACTGCCTCAATGTGTGAGTGTCACAGGAAGCGCAAGTATCTGAGGCCACATGACCCCAGAAGGAGACATCTGCTCTGCAATTGCTCCTACATCCTTTGCACCCTTCCAGGAGATCCAGAGGCTGCGTAAATTATCTTTACCTCTAATGATCTAGCACCATGGCAAGTCACTTGGCTGCTTTGGTTGAGGGATTTTGAGAGTATAACTGGGGCCAAAGTGAAGCTTTCGCTGGCAATGTACATTACCCTGAGCCTACTTTGAGCTCCATGGAAGTGGAACTTTGTCCTATTTGCTGCTTTAGTCACAGTGGTAAGCACACAACAAGGCGTGAGGGATAAAAGAGGAACCTACGTATGAACCCTGCCCTTAAGGAACTCATGCTTCACTGCAGTTAGACAGGCATGTGAACATGGAATTTAAATGTAGTATAGTAAGAGCTATGGTTGGGGAAGTAAAGGGTTCCCTGGAGAGACACCTGACTTGTGCTTGGGAGTCAAGAAAGCCTTTGAGTGAATGACATCTCAACTGGGACTTGAAAGATGAATAAGAGCTAGCCAGTTAAAGAATATGGCAAAGAGGGTTCAGAGCAGAGGAAAAACACATCCCTCCGGGAGGAAGGTTCTGAAACGAGAGATCTAGGAACATCAGAGGAAGAAAGAGGAACAATGAGGGTGAAGAAGTTGACAGTGGCCTTTAAGCCATGTTAAGGAGTCGGGACTTTATCTTGGGGGCAATGGGGAGACTGCTGAAGAGTTCTGAACAAAAAAATGATATGATCATTTAGGAACTGGGTATTTTCAACATTATCTTCCACATCCTTCAAGAAAGACAGTGGATCTGAGAGCAGTCGTGCTTCTCTCCATAATAAGTCTTTTGAGTCCCTTTCAGTCTTTCAAACTTTTCATCACATATGTAGTAGTTGTTGAAATGCCCCAAAATAGATTCATCCTTTTAAGAAGGAGAAGTTGCTGAAATCTCTATTGATCCGTATAGGAGGAAAGACATGCTGCTTTTATTATGACAGAAAAAAGAACTGCAGCTTCCCTAGGTCTTTCTCCAAGGATACTTGAGCCCATTCAACCCAACTCAGTTTGTTCTTCTTGATTGTTTTTTTGTTTGTTTTTGTTTTTAACCTTAAGGCAAAATTGCCCTCCAAATATTTCAGCAAGGGATATATGGATATGGTTCTACTGCATTTTCTACTTGAGACATATATGTGGCAATTATGAAAGTCATGAAGTAGTGAAAAGGAAAGTAGAATAATTGAGGAAGGGCATGTCTATGCTGTGTAACAAATGTGCACAAACTTAGAAGTGTAAAACAACACACACATTATCTCAAAGTTTTAGTAGATCTGGAGTTCAGGCACAACCAGCTGAAACTTCTACAGTCAAAGCTTCTAGCAGGGCTGGGTTTTCGTCTGGAGTTTCGACTGAGGAAGGATCCACTTCCAGGCTCACTAAGGTTGTTATCAGAATTCATTTCCTTATGGCTGTAAGACTGAGGGCCCAGGCTTCTTGCTGGCTGTAGGCTGAAGGCCACCTTCAGCTCCTAGAGACTGCCCTCAGCTCCTGGCCATAAGGACCTGCTAACATGACCACTTACTTCCGCAAAGCCAGCAAGGCACAGAACCACTAGCAAGATGGAGTTTTATACAAATGAAGTAATCACAGTAGTGACGTCTCAACACCTTTGCCATCTTCTGTTGGTAGAAACAAGTCACAGATCCCACTGACACTCAAGGGGAGGGGATTACACAAAGGCATGAACACATTTGTCCATGGTGGGGCGTCATGGAGGTCACCTTAGAGTCTGTCTGCCACAGAAGGATAGGGAAGGAAAGGGCAAGAAAAGAGCAAGGAGAGGAAAAGAAAAATGGAAGGAGGAGGAAAAAATATCTACGTGTATGTAACATTTATTAGCCATGTATTGTGTGCAAGTTCCTGTGTCAGTTATCTTTACGTTCATTTTATCACCCTGTGTAGTAGGTGTTACTAATATCACCATTTTGCAAAAGAGAAAACTAGGGTTCAAAGAAGTTAAATACATTTCTCAAGTTTACATACTGTAAAAAGTAAAACAAGAATTCATAATCATTTCTACTAGATTCCACAGTCCAAGCTTATAACTACTATTCTGTGTTTTAAGAGAGCAGGGAAGGAGAGAGCAAAAGAGAATTAAAGTGAATGGAGCAATAAGACAGGACAGAGTTTCCAAACAAATGCAAATTTGCTCCCAAAACAGTTGGCAATCAATGAGGAAATCTTAGGTCTACAATATATTGGATTGGTTTCAGCAAGAAGCAGCCAATTAGAAAAACATGAACTTGAACTGAAGCTGGTAGGACCACTGATGAGTCTCAGGCTTCTGAACCCTTTTCTGGCCCACCTAGGTTTTGCAGAACCTAGAGCAAAAGCACTACAGCCAAGCTGCGCTCGGGACCTTGGAGACGCCAGCTCAAACAGGCAGCGTCCTATACCCACGCTCTGCCGAATTTCTGCAGGAGCACATCTGGGCCCAGGCGCTGGGCCGGAGCCTGGGCTTGTTTTTCACGACTCATTTGCAATGTCCCGTTCTATTCCTGGGCACTCCGTCCTTCCCAAGTGACACTGGAGCTCAAGTTTCCCAATAGCCACTTTACCACGATGGCTCCAAAAGCGCTGCTCAGCACCAGTCCTTGGAACTAGCATTGTCCAACACTGGCTCTAAGAAGGATGGCTGAACATGGCACGCCCCTGACTCCCCTCACGTGTCTGAAAGGGGCAGCTGCAGGCCGCACAGGAAGCCTCCTCCACTGACAAAAGGTGACTCACGGCAAGCAGTATGGGGGAAAGGAAGGGTTTAGAAATAGGCCCCCCTGCACCAATTTGGGGCAGGCAGCATGGCTAGTCCCCGCCCCTGCCTCCTGCACTGTTCGACTTGACAAAGCCCCCAGCTGGTCCCCATCTGCCCAGAGGGAGAGATGAGTAAAACCATTGATCTTATGGTTCACAGTCAACCCTGCTGGAGTCTAACCAAGCCATAAATGTGAATTGAGTTCAAATTTTACACAGGGCCACTGGACCCTCAGCAGAGTCCAAGGAAACAGAAGACATTATGTCCTCATACCCGGCCCCTGCCATTTACAAGCTGCGGTGCTGCGGACAGATCCCTGCTCTGTGCCTCACGTCCCTATCTGAGGGTTGGGATGATAAGTGGACTTATCTCATGGACTATTGTGAGGCTTAGATGAGATGCTGCCTTAGGACATAGTACTAACTAACCAATAAATGTAATTTATAGTAGGCACTTGATAAGGAATGAAGGGTGTTGACTTTTATGAAAAGTTCGACACCCGCAGTGAATAGCGTAAACAAATACTTAACTGTGCAACTTGAGTAAGACAGTGACAGGTCATATGCATACTGATAAAGAACTTTCCTTTACATGTGATGGATTTTAGTAAATATTTGGGGAATTAATTGACCTGGAATATTAAGCAAGTACAACAGGGAAGCCAATCCCATAACAGTACATAGAGAGGGATCATTAATAAATGTAGGATGGGGCTTCCCTGGTGGCACAGTGGTTGAGAGTCCGCCTGCCGATTCAGGGAACACGGGTTCATGCCCCGGTCCAGGAAGATCCCACATGCCACGGAGCGACTAGGCCCGTGAGCCATGGCCACTGAGCCTGCGTGTCCGGAGCCTGTGCTCCGCAATGGGAGAGGCCACAACAGTGAGAGGCCCGCGTACCGCAATAAAATAAATAAGTAAGTAAAGTAAGTAAGTAAATAAATAAATAAATAAATGTAGGATGCTGCAGAGGAAGGAGGCTGGGCTTTATCCTCAGACTCCACCACTTATCAGCTGTGTGACCTTAGGTTACTCCTCCTCTCTGAGCTTCAAATTTCTTTGCCTATAAAATAACAGTAATACCTGCCTCATAGGCTGGTTATAAAGACTGAATAAGATATTACATCTAAATGCACTTTAGCCTGGTTCCTGATCCACAGCAAACACTAAATGATAAGTAATGACTTTCATTCGCTATTTTACAGACTAATGGAGTTAAAAAGGAAAACAAAAAGGGATTTTCAGTTGAAATGCACTTGCCTAAAGGCTAAAATCACTAACTCTTAGAAAACACCTTGCTGTAGTTTCACTCCTTAAATTGACAGAAAGATTGCCTTATTCATGCTTGACTAGGAATTTGAATAGCCTTGTTCTAACTGGAAAAGTCAGTGAGAAGTGAAAGATATTAGTCAATGACAGATAAAATGTCTGAGCCAGATAGACTCTTAGACCAAATTGAGCAGAAGCGACTTCACCACTGTAACCCAGTTATCCCAAGCAAGCCTAGAACATGAAAGAGAAGCTCACATGTCTAAGCCATCCAGTTGACAGCTAGGCTCTCCATCCAGTTCTCCCCATGGTTCTCTGAGTTGAGGTCATTTGAAACGATCTAAAGCTGACCCACTGTGTGATCCTGGGCAAGTCCTGTCATTTCAATTAGTGTTTTATAAAGCATGTTAGAACAGAAAGTCACTCTCAGACTCACCCACTCATCACCTTCCAGAGTCTGGCTCATACCCTTTTGTCTTTACACAGACTAGGCAAAGCAAGAATTTGTTCAAATGAAGTACATTCATGTCATAATACCAGCACGTGACCTAGGCCAACCCACACCCTCATCTCAGTCACAGATGAGAAAACTGAGGCTTGGTGAAGGTCACTTGGGACAATTAGAGACAAGCAATGGGTGAGCAGGGGCCAGAACCCAAGTCTTCTGATTACTAGCCCAGAGCTCTTTTTCTTAGGTCAAACTACCTCCTGCACCTACTATAACAAAAGGAAAAACAAGATAGTTTATGGTTGCCCATCACCTATACTTTGTTCTGACATATATGTTTACTATTTTCCCACAGACTCCGAGGAAGGAAACTAACAGTTATTGAACACCAACTATATACTGTAGATGCCTTGCTTGCATTAAATTCTCATCATACACCTACAATAATGAAAGATAGCATTTACTGATTAAAGATAGCCAGCTGCTCTTCTAGGAGCTTTACGTGTTTTTGCACATGGTACCCAGCCAAGGAGGTATACCGGAGGCTGAATCCAACCTCTGCTTACCAAACCCTGAAATGCGACCACATCAGCTGCTTGGTAGGAGTGCCTCTTTGTGTAACTTATCTGCCCAAATATACACAAAGGCATGCATAGATATGTGGTGGAGGGATCTTGACAGCATCCCCATATGGCTGGTCCTATTACTGTTCACTTGCTGAGATGTCACAGCTAGTTAGTGGTCAAGGCAGGATTTGAACCCAGGAACTCTGACCCTTGTCTCATATCTGGGCTCTGTGAGAGGCAAATTGAGATAGGGGCTCTAATATTACATACACCTTGAGGACAGAAATTCTGGCCGCTTCGCTGACGTGCCCCAGTGTCCAAAACTCTGTCGGCACACACAGGCACTCAGTAAATTTCATGGACTGATTGACCTCCACTTTACAGATGAAGAAGCTGAGTGTCAAAGAGGCTAAATAACTTGCTTAAGGTCACACAGAGAGCTGGAGATCAAGTTGGGATTTGAATGCAAATCGCTCTGTCTCTAAAGCCCTTGTTCTTTCCACAATAACATTCTGTCATTCATAAGTATTTGTTGAGTGTATTGAACTCTAATTATGTGCTCAGGAATATGGACCTACAAAGATTAATAAGATTTAGTGCCTACTCTCAAGAAACTGGGATTCCAATTGCTGGCAAGAATTCATATTCCCATGAAAAAGAATAGAGATATGTATATTTATGGCGGGGTCACTTTGCCGTACACTTGAAACTAGCACAACATTGTAAAGCAACTATACTCCAATACAAAATTTTAAATATTTAATAAAAAGAATTCATATGCCTTGAATCATATTCCCTGATTTCCTAATTCAAAGCAAATCTAAATGGTATAAGCCCGTGGTACATTTTAAGGCAAGAGGGTCTGTCCTGTCTCCCAAGCTCAGGATTATAAAAGTGGCCCACCACGGTCCATTGACCTCATCTGTTTCCTTCTATACACCATTGGCTGGTGTGTCCACAGAATACCGTTGCCGGGAGAATGAATTAAATCTGTGCAACCTTGGGATAGCCAACCCCCCATCCTAGCTTCTCTAGATTCCCTTGAAGTGATGTGCACAGGTGAGCTTTTATATGTAACTCCATGTCCTCTTGCTTTCTCCCCCATTTACCAAAATATGAATACTTAAGTTAGAACATTAGGCTAGGAAAGTTACGCTTTTCTAAAAGCAGTAATCATGTTTTGATCAGGAACATTAATTCAGGATTTACTTCATTTTCCTTCCTGGTTTGGTTTTCTATTATATTTCAGAGGCAGGAAGTGGTTAGAAGAGAAGGGTGGTTTAACAAAAAAATCTCTAAATTCATTAGTTGAATTCCACAGGGCTGTGTGAGCAATCTCTTAATAATCCTACATCAATACGAGAGAAGTTGTAACTAGTTCACTTAGTGTAATTATAGGGCAGCTTTCTGCCAGAAATTCATTAGTTGAATTCCACAGGGCTGTGTGAGCAATCTCTTAATAATCCTACATCAATACGAGAGAAGTTGTAACTAGTTCACTTAGTGTAATTATAGGGCAGCTTTCTGCCAGACTTTAAAGATAGACTTTGAAATGTTTCTTTTTTCATTTGCCTCCCGCTGTGTGTGGGGAGCAGCTCAGGTTCCTGGGATACCTGCCAGAGCTAAATGGGGGCCAACTGGAGAGAGAGAGGCACCAAGATTTGGCTCCTGTTTTCTTGTGCTCAGACTGCTGGGAGCACAAATATCTTAGCAAAATGGTCCCCTGTAGAAAGCTCTGGGCCTAGAACCACTATCTAAATCCTCCCATCTTTAGATCAGAGAAGAACTGGTAAAGCCACTAAGATTATGGCAAGATATATAGCACAAAGCTTCAGAGTTTGCACTAGAATAGCAGTTCCCCAAGTGCGGTCCCCAGACCAGCAGCAACAGCATCACCTGGGAACTGGTTAGAAATGCAAATTATTGAACCCCACCCAAAACGCATAAGAAATTCTGAGATCCCCAGCGATCTGTGTTTCAACAAGCCCTTCGGGTGAATCTGAGGTGCACTAAAATTTGAGAACCATGTTTCTAGGAACATGATATTGAAGAGCATGATCCTACTAGCTTTGTCCAGGAGATGGGAATTCTAACTCATAGAGAGTTAGAGGCATATCCAACAAGGCATATCTAAACATTAAGATGTTTGGAGTTGCGGAGAGCAGGGCTCCAATCCAGGCTCTGCCTCTCACCAGCCATGGGGCTTAGACAAGTTACTTAACTGCTCTAAGCAATAGTGTGCTGGTAAATGTTTAACAAACAGCTCGGTGGGAAATGTAGTGTTTGCCAGTTTCCATGGTGTAAATACTCCCATCTCAGCTAATTTCAAGCTGCCCACATAATGGTCAACTAACTCAAAAATTTCATGAAAATTTAACAGTTAGTTCTCATAAACCCATTCAAGCTGATGCCAGCACACCACTGTTTCTAAGACTCAGTTTTCTCATCTGTCAAATGGACGGATTTAGTATTTACCTTGTAGGGTAAATGGAATGTTGGAAAGTTGAAGTGAAAATATAATAAGAGTACTTATATGTACCAGGCACTTAATATGCATTATCTCACTCAATTCTCATACCCATGAGTTGGGTACTATTATTCTTTCCATTTTATATATGAGGAAACAGCTGAAGGAACTAGTCCAAGGTCACATAGCTAGCAAGTGGGAGAGCCTGTGAGTGAGAGACTTCTTAGCACCTGTGTGTAGACTTCTCTGCATGATGCTGGGCACAGGGTGTCGCTCAGTAACTGGTAGCTATTATCACCATAGAAATGAACTTATTAAACGCCTCTCCACTTTGGAAGGAGGGATCAACAGTTTGTGCTGAAAGAAACTTCTCAGTCACAGATGCTACATTCATTTTCTTCTGGGAGGAAGGGCCAGTATCAGTCCATGCAGGCTGCTATAACAAATACCACAGACCACGTGGCTTGTGAACAACAGAAATTTATTTCTCACAGTTCTGGAGGCTGGGAAGTTTAAGATCAAGGTACCAGCATGGTCTCATTCTGGTGAGAATCCTCTTCCTGGTTCATAGCCCCTGTCTTCTCACTGTGTCCTCATATAGCAGAAGAGCTAGGGAGCTCTGTGGAGTCTTTTTTATAGAAACACTAATCTTGTTCATGAAGGCTCCATCCTCGTGACCTAAGCACCTCTCTAAGCCCCACTACCTAATTCTATCATCTTTGGGGGTTAGGATTTTAACATATGAATTTGTGGGGGACACAACCTTCAGACCAGAGCTGCCAGGTTGTCTGATGGAAGAGCCAGCTGTTCATTATTCATGGGACAGATGTAAGCTACTCCCCTCCCCAATTTGGCAAACTTTTTTCCCAGGCTTTCTCTGTGCTTGTACACTGATATATGTACACATACACATATGTCGTTTTATATCGGGTCATATTTTTGCAATTTTCTTTTCTTTTTAACCTAACAGTATATCATGGACATCTTTCTGATGGTGGTCCATACCAATCTATGTCATTCTCTCTCAAGCTTTTATCACTCACTCCACAGTGGCTACATACCAGCATTTATTTAACCACTTCATGACTGAAAGACATTTAGGCTGTTTCCAATTCTTCACTCATATAAATGACTCCCCACTCCACAATCTTTTATAGATTCTTTCACATGTCTGAAGAAGAAATTCCTAAAACTAGGATTCCTGGGTCAAAAAGAACACCTAGTTTAAATCTGGATCAGAGTACCCAAACTGACTTCTCAATGTGAAATTTAAGCTCCCAGCATTCAAGAAGGAAGGTGCCTCATGAAAAGATGCCTGATGTTGCTAATTATTAGAGAAATGCAAATCACAACTACAATGAGGTATCACCTCACACCGGTCAGAATGGCCATCATCAAAAAGTCTACAAATAACAATGCTGGAGAGAGTGTGGAGGAAAGGGAACCCTCCTACACTGTTGGTGGGAATGTAAGTTTGTACAGCCACTATGGAGAACAGTATGGAGGTTCCTCAGAAAACTAAAAACAGAACTACCGTATGACCCAGCGATCCCACTCCTGGGCATTTACCCAGACAGAACTCAGTTCAAAAAGATACATGCACCCCTATACATGCAGCACTATTCACAACAGCCAAGACATGGAAACAGCCTAAATGTCCATTGACGGATGAATGGATAAAGAAGATGTGGTTCACATATACAATGGCATACTACTCAGCCATAAAAAAGAGTGAAATGATGCCATGTGCAGCAACATGGATGCAACTACAGATTGTCATACTAAGTGAAGTCAGAAAGAAAAACAAATGCCATATGATATCACTTACATGTAGAATCTAAAATATGACACAAATGAACCTATCTATGAAACAGAAACAGACTCATGGATATAGAGAACAGATTTGTGGTTGCCAAGGGGGAGGGCATTGGGGGAGGGATGGAGTGGGAGTTTGGGCTTAGCAGATGTAAGCTATTATATGTAGGATGGATAAACAACAACGTCCTACTCTATAGCACAGAGAACTATATTCGATATCCTATGATAAATCATAATGGAAAAGAATATAAAAAATAGAACGTATGTATATGTATAACTGAATCACTTTGCTGTACAGCAGAAATTAACACAACATTGTAAATCAACTATACTTCAATTTAAAACAAAAGAAGGAATGTGCCTGTTTGTCCGTACTCTCACCAACATTGGCATTCCTCTGATAATTTTAAAAACTTTTTATTATGAAAGTTTCTTGATGTAAAAAACGAAGAAAATAATAATACTGAACTGCTATGCAGCCATCACTTGGCTTCCACAATTATCAACAATTTTAAGGCAGAAATAGAGACACAGATGTAGAGAACAAACGTGTGGACACCAAGCGGGGAAAGCAGAGGGGGCTGGTGGTGGGATGAACTGGGAGATCAGGATTGACATATATACACTAATATGTATAAAATAGATAACTAATAAAAAAAACAAAGAAACTAATAATAGTGAACTGCTGTGTAGCCATCACTTGGCTTCCACAATTATCAACAATCTTATTTCATCTATACCCCACTTTCTCCCTCCACTAGATTAGATTGAGACAAAGCTCATATATCATCCTCTTTTATCTGTAAACAACTCAATAGGTACCTTTAAAAGATAAGGACTCTTTTTTAAAAAATATTGATCTTTTTTTATTTTTATTTTTTATTTATTTTTTGGCTGAGTTGGGTCTTCGTTGCTGTGCGCGAGCTTTCTCTAGTTGTGGCGAGCAGGGGACACTCTTCGTTGCGGTGCACAGTCTTCTCGTTGTGGTGGCCTCTCTTGTTGCAGAGCATGGGTTCTAGGCACATCTAGGCATGGGCTTCAGTAGTTGTGGCTCAAGGGCTCAGTAGCTGTGGCTCGCAGGCTCTAGAGCACAGGCTCAGTAGTTGTGGTGCATGGACTTAGTTGCTTGCGGCATGTGGGATCTTCCCAGACTAGGGATCAAACCCATGTCCCCTGCATTGGCAGGTGGATTCTTAACCACTATGCCATGAGGGAAGGCCCAGGACTCTTTTTTTTAAACATAGTCTCAATACCATTATCACATCTGAAAATTCCTTGATATCATCAAATACCCAGTCGGTGTTCAAATTTCCCCAATTGTCTCAGAAGTTTTTAATAATTGGTTTGTTTTAATTGGGATCCACCAAGGTCCACACATTACACTTGGTTCATATGCTTCTTACATGTCTAAATCTCTCTGTTTCACACACACACACACACACACACACACATTCTCTTCTTTTTTTCCTTGCAATATACTCATTAGAGGAATTGGGTCATTTGTCTTAGAGTTTCCCACTTTCTGAATTTTTCTTATTACATCCCTGTTGTGTCATTTGTTTATTTGGGGGGGGGCGTGTCATTTAATATGTCTGCAGTCTTCTGTATATCTTGTAACTGTTAGCTCTAGAGCTATGCTGTACAGTGCAGTAGCCACTAACCACATGTGGCTATTTACATTTAAACGAATTAAAAATAAAAATCTAAAATCCAGTTCCTCCATCACATTAGCCATACGGCAAGTTCTCAGTAACCATGTATGGCTGGTGGCTACTGTATAAGACAGTACAGAATAGCACACTTCCATCATCACAGACAGCTCTTTGCACAGAATGCTTCTAGAGGCATCATCAGATCCTCTATGATTATTAAATTATTTTTTCCTCATCTGTGCTCAAGAGCAAAGATGAACGCCTTGAAGTTTGTGTTACTAGGTAGGCTCGGGTAATATAAGGGAAGTCACTCACATGTGCCAGACTACCCCTGCCTGTTTTAAGTGGCAGCCACCTGTGTTTACAGACGATGATTAGATGTTTGTGATGAGCGCCACAGGTATGTATGAGATTCTGTGAGGCTAAAAGGTCAGCAGCTCCCAGCATGCAAGCAGCCCTGACCCTTTCCTGCCTCCTCAGAGGGAAATTGAGGGAATCAATGCTAATTCAGAAGGCTCAGTCTTGCAATTACAGGACATGCTGGTTCCAGAATATTCCTAAACATTCCTCCTTTCCCAGAGGTGCAGGTGTTTCTGGCCGGAGCCTTCTTCCTGCCTGTGTCTGTCATGGCATGTGTGTAATGAGCACATTTCAGACCACACCAAATAGGTTTCTCAGCTTACTTCTGTGACACTTGGAAAAGCCCACAGGGGCCACAGCAAGGCAGAGGAGGGGAGCAGCTGCCACTGACAATGGAACCAGCTGGCTGGCTGTGCATTCTAGCAGAAACCTCCCCGGGTTCCTGAGAAAACCTCAACCAATCTATGAGGAAATGTATTCTTTGGGGTCCTGATAGGAGATAGGTATAGAAAAAAAAAAAGCATTCTGTGAATTTGGGGTTAGGAGACCATCATTCATGGATTCATTCATTCTAAAAATACTTATTGGGGGGCTTCCCTGGTGGCGTAGTGGTTGAGAGTCTGCCTGCCGATGCAGGGGACACGGGTTCGAACCCTGGTCTGGGAAGATCCCACATGCCGCGGAGCAACTAGGCCCGTGAGCCACAACTACTGAGCCTGCGCGTCTGGAGCCTGTGCTCCACAACGCGAGAGGCCACGATAGCGAGAGGCCCGCGCACCGCGATGAAGAGTGGCCCCCTCTCGCCGCAACTGGAGAAAGTCCACGCACAGAAAACGAAGACCCAACACAGCCAAAAGTAAATAAATAAATATTAAAAATACTTATTGGGCCAGACACTGTGCTTGGCACTAGGAACAAGGTGAGCTCATTAAAAGTTTCTGCTCTCACCAAGTTTACAGTCTGATGGAGAAGGAAGGTCCATAAACAAGCCATTTAACAAATACCATACTGGGGGCACGGGGGTGCTGTGCTAGACAGTGTCATTAAAGTACCCAGAAGAGATCCCTGCCCCTGACACGGACACTGAGGGACATACTGTTTAAGCTGAGACTGAAAAAACATGTGGCAGTTGGGCAGGAGAGGAAGAGGGTGGGATGCTTAAAGAACATTCTGGAAGAATGTAAGAAGTAGCCATGCACGAGGCATTGGTAGTACAGAAAGATGTGCAGTTGGGCTGCAGTGGGCAGTGTGGTAGGAGAATGACTAGGGTTCAGAGTGGAGAGACAGGGCCTGAGCAAATGCCAGCTCTCGGAGCTGAGGCAAGTCCTAGCTTCCTGTGCCTCAATTTCTTCCTCCACCAAATAGGCATAGTAATTCTTACCGTGCACTGTTGTGGTTAGAGCCCAGTGACCCAACAGATGCAGAAGTATTTTACAAACCATATCCTAAAGTCCGAGTTGTAGAAAGACAACCGTACTGTTCTGTACCATCTTGCACCCCTTGAGCGAGCATGAATTAGGGAGCTGTGTCGCAGTGTCGGACCTGGTCCCTGCGGACCCACAAAAGGCAATAACGCATATGTCTCCTGTCTTCCCAACTCTGTATTCAGCAACGCCAGGTTGGTAGCCCAGGTAGGAGTAATTACACCATGGAAATTGGCAAATACTACAAATCAGAGCCTTTTTTTCCCTTTGTTGGAGAGCTGGTTTACCAGCACACCACCAAGTGAGAATGAAAGGAATAGAAAGAGGAGGAACCCTGGGGCAGCAATTATCAAGGAATGTCCATCCACAACAAAGCAGATTTTTCACAGAGTGAGTCTATCATTTTTTCTGCCATCTGAAACAGGCCCACCCAAAGCCAGTGCTCGGGGAAGAGAAGAGCAGGGCCATTCCGTCATGCCAACCCATTCCCAGACGTGCCTGAGGAGTGCCAGTGACACCCGGGTCACAGAGATGAGACTGGAGCCTCTCAGATCAACAGCTGCTGGGAGCTGCTTTCTTTGGCTCATGTGGCCAGCGAGAAATTGGAATTCAATGTTCTGAATAGGCAGAAAAAGATATCTCCTTGCTTCCTTCTGCTCCCTTTCCCGGCACTGCCAGCTGGCGTTTTTTGTCACTCAGCATGGCTTCCTGTAGTGGAAATTAGACACTTGATGAAGAGGACATGTAGGCAAGAAAAAGTCTTCAGCAGTGGGAGGCTCCAAGGCAGGTATCCGTTGGAAAAATAGGGATACGGACATAGCTCAAAGCACATTTTATGTAATAGGGCCTTTTTAAAGGATGACCTATAAAAATACTATTTTTATCCGTGGCTAGCATGCCTGGATACACCCCAATCCTGGAAAAATAACTAGTTGGGCCTGTTGGAATTTTATGTCAGGAGCAGAGATGGCAAAATATCAAAGTTGGAGTTGGGTTTAAGTGGCAATGGTGTGGCTTAATATTCATTCATTCATTCAGCAAATACTTACTGGTTCTTACTAGGTGCTGCTAGAATGTAAATCCCATAAAGGCAGAGACTGCATCTGTATGATGTGCTGTAGGCATTCAGAACATTTGTGTTGAATGAATGAGTGGATGCCATTGCTTTGCCACGTGTGAGTGGCATAAAGATGGACAAATCATAGACCCTGCTGCTGCACAGTTCAAGTCTTGTGGACAAGCAGACAAGTAAACCAGCAATTACAATACAAAGTGATGAGTGCTGTGTCAGGGGAAGTGTAGGGTGCAGTGGCTCACTAAAATAGGAAGCCCAACTCAACCTTATGGGAAGAAACAGCAAAGGCTTTCTAAAGACCAAGATGCAGAAGACAGAGGCAATGCCAAAGATATTGGCACCTATCTGGATAAGACCTTAAAGAAAAAAGGAACTGTCCACATATTCTGCAGTATCTCATATTCCTGGGAGGACTAATGACTTTATCTCATGGTGGAATATGTTGCAAATAGCTGCTGTAATACTTCTATGGCTTAATCCTTGGAAACGGTTTCCATTTCTCAGGGACTTTCAGAGGGTTTCCCTCAATTCAAGCTTTCCACTGGAACAATCCTGTGCTCAGTGTGACAGATGACATGTGGGTCTTTAGTATCTCTCTGATGTCCAGCCACTCACTCCTAAAATGGGGTCCAGCTCTACAGGCAGGCAGGGTACTTCTCCTGTAAGTTCACATCTATTCCATTTGGTGTAAAGGAGAGGCATGCTCTGAATTTTGATTTCAAAGAGGCAGATACACTGCAGATTTGCAGGAGGTCCTGGTATTGACAATGCCGTCTCAAGGACAGCTGAACTGAGAGGGAAGATTTCTAACTTCCCAGGGCTTGCTGTTTTCAACAAAAGTCATGTAGACTTTTTCTTTGGGTATCACCAAATTAAAGTGCAAATAAGTGTAGATAGGCACACAGACACAAACACCCAAGTCAGAGAGGAGGAGGCTATTTAAGAAGTAAAGCATTTGAAGCTCTATTTACAATAGTCAGGACATGGAAGCAACCTAAGTGTCCATCAACAGATGAATAGATAAAGACGATGTGGCACATATATACAATGAAATATTACTCAGCCATAAAAAGAAACAAAATTGAGTTATTTGTAGTGAGGTGGATGGGCCTAGAGGCTGTCATACAGAGTGAAGTAAGTCAGAAAGAGAAAAACAAATGCCATATGCTAACACATATATATGGAATCTAAAAAAAAAAAAAAAACTGGTTCTGAAGAACCTAGGGGCAGGACAGGAATAAAGACGCAGATGTAGAGAATGGACTTGAGGACACAGGGAGGGGGAAGGGTAAGCTGGAACGAAGTGAGAGAGTAACACTGACATATATACACTACCAAATGTAAAATAGATAGCTAGTGGGAAGCAGCCACACAGCACAGGGAGATCAGGTCCGTGCTTTGTGTCCACCTAGAGGGGTGGGATAGGGAGAGTGGGAGGGAGACGCAAGAGGGAGGAGATATGGGGATATATGTATATGTATAGCTGATTCACTCTGTTATACAGCAGAAACTAACACACCACTGTAAAGCAATTATACTCCAATAAAGATGTTAAAAAAAAAAAGTAAAGCATTTGAAATCCAGATGTAACTTTTGGACAGGAGAGGACAAGCCCAGCCACTTCAGCTCTCCTCTCCAAAGTCACTTTCCCCGCGGTTCTGGGGCACTCACATCCCTTCACTCCTCACCACAGCCTGTCCTGCAGTGGCACCTTTACTCACCAGCCATTCTACGAGGACCACGTACACAAGAGCAGAGACAGTAGTGGAACAAACTGCCTCTACCCATGACTCAAATCTCAATGATTATCAATATTTTGCCAATTTGGGGTCATTTGTAGAGATGTGGATGGACATAGAGACTGTCATACAGAGTGAAGTAAGTTAGAAAAACAAATATCGTATATTAATGCGTGTATGTGGAATCTAGAAAAATGGTACAGATGAACCAATTTGCAAGGCAGAAAGACACATGTAGAGAACAAACGTATGGACACCAAGCGGGGAAAGCATGGGTGGAGGTGGTGGGATGAACTGGGAGATTGGGCTTGACATATATACACTAATATGAATAAAATAGACAAGTAATAAGAACCTGCTGTATAAAAATAAAATAATAAAATTCAAAAAAGATATTTTGCCAATTTGGTTTCATCTCATCCATCGCCCTTATTTCTAGCATATTCTAAAGATTCTCCTGGAGCTCTGATCATTCACTTAGTATCCCATTATCATTAGCATTTGAAGGAATGGAAAAATTCATCTTCTTCACTTTGCAGTTGAGGAAACCGGGGCCCAGAGAGGTTCAGTGCCTCTCTCAAGGACCCAAGTCTGTAAGTTGTGTATTACCTCTAGGGGCCACTTCCAGTCCCCAGACCAGATGGCTCCATTATCAGAAACGCTCTGCTGTTTGCCTGAATCATGTTGTCACCAGTCATTCCTCTTTCAGCTCCAGAAACCTCCACATGGAGGTGAAAGAGAGAAACAACTTGGCGGAGAAAGCCAGTGTACATGTGACCACAGTTTCTTTCCCCTTAAGTCAGAAAAGTGGTGGTGATGGTGGTGGGAGGGTCAATTGACTCATCTTCCCTCCCTCTGCATGGTGGACTTGGCTCAGTTTCTCGAGCCATATGGAAAGAGACTCATCCACCAAGTGCCACACCTACAGGAAAAGCTCTCTCTGGGAATGGAGAAAATGGAAGGGGGCAGAGTGGCCTCCCAGGAGGAGTGAGATGGCTCTTCCCTCTGTCCTTCAGGCTCCCACGCACCTCCAGCCCTCCCTCACAGGTGCCCTGTACCCGCCTGTTAGAAGAGATGGCAACCAAAATGCTTTGGTTCCTGGAGAATTCAGTGTGCTGCCACTGAACAGCTCCAGCATCTGGCACCCAGCTCATCTCAAATGCAATCCCAAGCTGTGTATTAAAAACCAGCTTATGTAGGTACCCAAGAATATGGCCATGAGCATGTCTGGGATTACCTCCTGTGATGGGGGAATGAAATCACCCCAAGGCAATCTCAGAGAAATGTCTGGAAGGAAAAATGAAAGCATGCTAATGGTGACCCTGAAAACAGGCTGCTGGTTATGAATGGTTCTTTCTCTGCCCACTGGCATAAATCCTGCTTCCTTCCCCCTTTTCCTGCCCTAGGATCCCTGATAACTCAGAAAGAAGGCAGGAGGGACCAGGGGAAAGAAGACTGGCATATTCCTGGTGCCTGATTGATATTTGATTAGGGGAGGAAGGAAGGAATGCCGTGCCCACTGACCCACAGTGGCAGGAGATAGATAAAGAAGGAAAATGGACGGACAAAGGATTAATCTCTAAACTATATAAACAGCTCATGCAGCTCAATATTAAAAAAACAGAAAACCCAATACAAAAATGGGCAGAAGACCTAAATAGACATTTCTCCAAAGAAGACATACAGATGGCCAAGAAGCACATGAAAAGCTGCTCAACATCACTAATTATTAGAGAAATGCAAATCAAAACTACAATGAGGTATCACCTCACACCAGTTAGAATGGGCATCATCAGAATATCTACAAACAACAAATGCTGGAGAGGGTGTGGAGAAAAGGGAACCCTCTTGCACTGTTGATGGGAATGTAAACTGATCCAGCCACTATGGAAAACAGTATGGAGGTTCCTTAAAAAACTAAAAATAGAACTACCATACGGCCCAGCAATCCCACTACTGGGCATATACCCTGAGAAAACCGTAATTCAAGAAGAGTCATGTACCACAATGTTCAGCTCTATTTACAATAGGCAGGTCATGGAAGCAACCTAAATGTCCATTGACAGATGAATGGATAAAGAAGATGTGGCACATATATACGGTGGAATATTACTCAGCCATAAAAAGGAATGAAATTGAGCTGTCTGTAGTGAGATGGATGGACCTAGAGTCTGTCATACAGAGTGAAGTAAGTCAGAAAGAGAAAAACAAATACCATATGCTAACACATATATAAGGAATCTAAAAAAAAAGAAAAAAAAAGTGGTCATGAAGAACCTAGGGGCAAGATGGGAATAAAGACACAGACCTACTAGAGAATGGACTTGAGGATATGGGGAGGGGGAAGGGTAAGCTGGGACAAAGCGAGAGAGTGGCATAGACATATATACACACTACCAAACGTAAAATAGATAGCTAGTGGGAAGCAGCCGCACAGCACAGGGAGATCAGCTCGGTGCTTTGTGACTACCTAGAGAGGTGGGATATGGAGGGTAGGAGGGAGGGAGACACAAGAGGGAAGAGATATGGGGACATATGTATATGTATAACTGATTCGCTTTGTTATAAAGCAGAAACTAACACACCATTGGAAAGCAATTATACTCCAATAAAGATGTTTAAAAACAAAAAGGAAGATGTGGCACATATATACAATGGAATATTACTCAGCCATAAAAAGGAACGAAATTGGGTCATTTGTAGAGATGTGGATGGACTTAGAGACTGTCATACAGAGTGAAGTAAGTCAGAAAGAGGAAAACAAATATCATATATTAACGCATATAGAAATGGTACAGAGGAACTGGTTTGCAAGGCAGAAATACAGACACAGATGTAGAGAACAAATGTGGACACCAAGGAGGGGAAAGCAGGGGGGAGGTGGGGGGGGGGTGGGATGAATTGGGAGATTGGGATTGACATGTACACACTAATATGTATAAAATGGATAACTAATAAGAACCTGCTGTATAAAAAATAAATTAATTAAATTAAATTTTTTTTTTAATCACACACACACACAAAAAAAGGAAGGAAAATGGAGAGCTGTGCTCTCCCATGTCTCTACCTAGGACTAGAAGAAGAGAGGCTGAGACAAAAGGCTGGGGGGAGAGAAAAAGGAGAGAGATACATGACAAAAGTCACAGGACAGAATAGACTTTTAGATATAGGTATAAGGCCAATAATAAGAACCTTCCTTGCACGGTTCTCCTTCCATCCCTCAGCGTCTCTCACCTCCCTATTCTTCTCTATAACACTTAACTCCAACTTGTAATTATGTGTATACTCATTTATTTATAAGTTTGATCTTTGTTTCACCAGGTAGACAATGCCTGGCATGGGTGGCACTCAAAAAGATGCCAGGTAAACAGTCTCCCTGCTCAGGCAGGATATTCCAGGGGCTTAGAGAGTTTGGCCCAGGTCAAGGGCCAAAACTTCCATTGGAATCTGCAGGGTTTGGGTAACACAGACTTGCTGAGTTTACTGCATAAAGAAGTATTAGTATTAGCCCCAATTTGTGGATGATCCAAACTAAGAATCAGGAAGACTTAAGTGATTTGGCCAAAGTTACAAAAGCCAGAATGCAAACCAACACCTTACTCGACTCTAACATCTGTGTTCTGTTGCACCCTAGTACCACCCCTGAACAAGTAAAATTCTCTATGAAGGAAGAAACTCACATGGTATGTCTCATAAGCCTGGACTCAAATTTGAATGTCCAGAGTCAGACCTTCTGATGATCTCAAGCCTTTGAATGTCAGGATTCAGACCGTTTGGTGATCTCAAGCCCCCAGGCAGCAGATAGTCTGGGATTTGTCAAGCCTTGATAGATCTGATGCTGTTGAGTGAGCACTGAAGTGTTGCCCCTCCTCACCAGAGAAACATGAGCACAAGGGCCAGCCAGCACTTTCTAACATATGCTCCCTTGCCCCCAACATCAGATCCAAAAGGGTTGCCAACATGAGGGAGAGATGCAGGATGGCTCAGTTGTCTAAGCAGCAGCTGGGAAGTTAGGACCCAGGACAGTTAGCTGACCCTTTGCCTCACGAGTGGAATGAAATCACAGGGGAACTCACATTTACTTTACCCAGCATTCCCCAGGCCCATTCTGCTAATCCTGCAAAGTGGTCCAGATGCAAATACAAGGTCACATTAGTGGAGTAAAACTTCTGAGAAGCCAGTCAGCAAAAGAGCCTGTGTGACTTTGTTCAACTCAGTGATTCCTGAGCTTATTTGAGTATGGAAACCTTTTTGAGTATGGGTAGCACGAAATTGTTAAAATTCAGGGCAATTTGGAACAGAGGACCCAAACTCTCCTTTTTTATTTTCTAGTTCATGCCACTAGATCTTTCCAATAATTATTATCAGTCATATTTATTAATCTTATATGCATTCTTTTCCTCCAGGAATGGCAATTCCTGGATGTTTCTTGATTAATTCACAGATTCATTCACCAAGCATTTATGAAACATCTGCTTGTGTCCAGGGCTCAGAGACAGAGTTTCAGAGGTGTTTCAGACACAAATCCTAAACTCTCGGGCAGAGAATTCATAGCCTGGTGAATGATACCTGAGCCAAAGGCCAGGATGTTTTCTCTTGGCTCCATTCTCCTGTGACGGGCCATCTCATGACCAGCTAGGGAGGTAAGCAGTTAGCTCAGCATGTTGGTTTTGGCCCCATCCGATGCCAGAAGTAGAGAACCAGGCCTACCTCTTTCTAAACAAGTGGGAGTGCCACTCATGCATGGTGAACAGTTCATTACACAGGAACAGGCTGAATGCTCACTCCAGCTCAGCTTTTTCCCTTGTCTCATCACTGTGATGATTCCAATCTTGGGCTCCTTTTCTCTTACCCTGTTATCAATCCATATGCCTCCTTCTTTATTTTCCAGTTGGAAATAAGCTCAGAGCTCACTGGCAGCTAGTCCTCCTGCTGTTTCTGAATTCTGCTTTTTGGATATTTCACTGTTATGCAGTTTTGTTGTTTCTGGGTTTTTAATATGTATTAATCAGGACTTTTTCAGTTTCAGGGGTCAGAAAATAACTCCAAGCAGTTTCAGTAATAAGCAATACATTGAGGATATCATCTCATTTAACTGTGTATCCTTTAGGCACAGTTGGATATAGACATTCAAATTTTCTTGTGAAGGCTCTATCCATTACTTACCTGTTATCTCACGCTATCTCTAGTTCTGCTGCCTTCTGCAGCTTCACTCAGGAAGGTGTGTCTGCTGGCTGGGAAATATCACCACTGGTAGTCCAAGGCTTACCACCTCCAGGCTCATGATCCAAAAGAAACACTCTCTTCTTGGGTGTCTACATATCAAACGTCAAAGAAGATTCTAACTGACCCTATTTGGGGCACACGCCTGCCCTGTACCAAGCTTTATGCCAGGAGGATTTGGGCACTCTGTTACCGAGCCAAACTTGGGTCCACTCACCCGCACAGTAAAGCCAACCTACTGACATAGGTTGTGGTGAAGGAAAGTGCGGCGTTTACTGCAGGACACCAAGCAAGGAGAATGGGTGGCTAATGCTCAAAAGACCAAAACTCCCTGAAGGATTTCAGGGAAGGGATTTTCAAGGCAAGGTGAGGGAGAGGGTTGCGGGGTGCCGGATCAGCTCATGGACATTTTTCTGATTGGTTGGTGGAGAGGGAGTTAACATCATCAACCTTTTGGATTTAACTGGTCTGGGGTCTACGTGTATATGGTCAGCATGCAGCTAACTTTTTTCACCTGGGGAGGGTTTTAGTATCTGTAAAACAACTCAACGACATGGCTAAAATATTACTTATAGTCCTTAAGGAGGAACTGAAGGTCCTTGACTTTGTATTATGGCTAAACTATTATGTTGTCTCACTTGACTGTTTTTGTTTCTGCATTTTCTCATTTTTGATTGAATTTGTTCTCTGGAACTCAGGGAAGGCCTAGGAGGCTAAAGCTCCTTTACAAACAGGAGGCAAGGGACATGGTGGGGGTGGGTGGGGGTGCTTCTGTCCCCCGAAAGGCCTTCACAGGACCTTGCTCAGTTATATAACTGGCCAGCCTGGGCCACATACCCATGTGTATGCGGTGTGACCAGAGTGAATAACATGCCCATGAGAAGATGGAGAGCAAATGGGTGGATCCTCAGAGAAGGGATGGCTGCCATTTTATTACCAACACACATAACTACTACAACATAATTTTACCACTAATGTCTCTGCATACCCCCTGCTTCCTTATTTCAGGGTTCTGTGCTTTATCTTCCATCAAAAGCATGGACCTCGTGTGGCTTTCACCTCACCCTACTGAGATGACAAATCAATAGGCAAATTATAGGTGCATAGAAGTATTAATCCTTTTGAATCTCAGAGAAGGAAAGCTTTGTAGGCACACACACAGCCTTCCACTGGATTATCTGGCTTTCTGAAAAACACCAGGAGAAACATTTGGTAATGACCTGCCTGTGAGACCGCCACACCCACTTTATCCCCATTCTCCCTCCCTCCTGCACCTGTCGAGACAGAAAACAATCGGGGTGGTGTTTTGTTTCACCCAACAAAACAACGGGTGATGGCTGCTGCAGAACTTGGAGTCATTTTCCCTTGAGAGAACCATTGCTGACTGGATAGAATCAACCAGCTGAGTCTCTTCAGGCAGGTGCTTAACTCTTATGCGAGGGCTCTAGAGTTCAATAATTCATGCTCGTGCAGCCAGCAGCAAGCAGATGGCATTCAAACTCTATTCAGATTGTGATTATCAAACATCACCCCAAATGAGTTTTATGATGGAAAAACATACTAGGTGACTTCAGCGGGATGAAAGAGAAATCAGGGCTTTGACGTCAAATGAACGGAAGTCAGTCTCGGGGCCGCTGTACATTGGCTGTGTGACTTTGCCTGAAGGTTGAACGTCTCAGAACCTGTTTCTTCGTCGATAAAATTAAGATAAACCTACTTCACAGGGCTTTGAGCTCCTATAAATGAGATAGTACTGTACATGGAAAGTGCAGTAGTGCAATAATGTAAGACAAATTTCTATGGCTTGCCAGAAACACAATAAATGCTAATTTCCTTCCCCTCTTCAGATTCTTTCTCTCTCCTTCCCCACCCCAACCCTCTTTACAGCATGGAAGCCAATGTTTTCTATAAGTATGAATGTAGAACTGAGAGTAAAAGGGGAGAATGAAGAAAAGAGGTGATGAAAAGAGTCTTCATGTTAAAAATAGAATTTACAGTTTGCTTCCACAATAGTTTATCTCAACTGAGGGGAGATAGAGAAAAGATGAAGATGGTCAGGCAATTAGTACTATCTCAGGGTTTCAAAGTTTATGCACCTTCAAAGAGATTTAAGCATTTTGTGCAGTTTTAGTCTAATATACTTGCTCAATAGTCATTAAAATACATAAGCCACCTTGTATGGGAGTGTCTTCCAGAAAAGAAAGGGAAAAAGCAGCTCAGCCATTTACAAAACTACATCAAATCTCCATTTTAGTTAAAATAAGACATAACCCAGACCAGCGGCATCAAACTTGGATGGATGGGAGAGCTGGATAAAAATGCAGCTACTTAAACTGCCCTCTAAGAGATTCTGGTCAGATTGGTTCAGGGCTAGGGTCCAAGAGTCTGCATGTTTTACATTTCCCGAGATTCTGATCTAGGTAAACCACAGACTTCATTCTGAGAAACACTGGTTGAGTAGTTAAGAGCTTGGGCTTGAGAATAGACATACTTGAGCTCAAATTCCAAAATCTACCACTTTCTAGCTTCATGAACTTTGGCAAATTTTTAACCTCTCTGATCCCCAGTTTTCTAATCACAGGTTGTTGTGAGAATTAAATAAAATATACTGTGGAGTGCTTAGCACAGTATCTGGTACATAGGAGGAAGCACTCAATAAATATTAGCTATTGATATTATCATTATTATGCAAAGTCAAAGGAGCTTCAATTCCTTTTTTCCTAATTTTTTCATTCTTCCTTCCTTTTCTTTCTTTTCCTTTTATAAATCCAAAATAACAGTGTATTAGCCAAGATGGAAGTTTATTTAGACTTCAGACACAAGTCTGGAAGTAAAGTAGTCCTGGACTTGCCCAGCAGCTCTGCAACCCAGACTACTTTCTCCCCTTTTTAGGTGCGACCCTTATCCTCATTGTTCAAGATGGCAGCTAGAGCGCCAGCTCTTCATCCCACATAGCAAAATGGAGGAAAGGAAAAGAAAGTCAGTCTCTCTCAGTAGGGACACTTCCTAAAATTTGCTTATATCCCATTGGCCAGATGTAGCTGCCAGTGAGCCTGGTAAGTGTGACCAGTGTGTGCCAGGTGCTCATATACCCATAAAAATGTGATTTATATCACAGTGTAAAATTGGGAGAAGGCTTAGGGACAATAATTATTCCCTGATATGTCTAACCCTGGGAGTCTAACAGATTCAGATCATTCCCCAGAAATCCTCTGTTCTCCATCTGCTTCTACCTGCTTACTTCTCAGGTAAGGGAGAAGCTTCTCCAAAAGGTAGTTACATGGTTTGTTGATCCCACTCAGCTAGGCTTATTTTCTTCTTAAATTCCTCCCATACCTTTCACTTCTTATCCCCCAGCTTCATTCATTTTCTTTTTACTATCCAATTGTAATAGACAGTACAATTTTTTCATTGTAGAAAAGTTAGAAAACACTGCAAAGCACTTAGGGAAACTTTTTTTTTTTAATATTCAAAAATCTCATCATTTAGAAATAACTACTCTTAAAATGTTAGTATATAGCCATCTAGCATTTTCCCCAGGTAAAAAATATATATGTATATTTACAAGAGAGCCTAGTCTACATAACTGTTTTTAATCTCTTCTATTATACTTAACAGTATATTATGAGTAACTCTCAGTGTTATTAATTATAGATCAACATCATCAGTTTTAATGACTGTAGGGTTTTCCATTGTATGGATGTACCATAATTATTCAACTGGCTCCATTTATCTACAACAGTGTGTTAAACCTCCTAGCACATACATCTTTGCTCATTTGTCCACCAGTTTCCCAAGGATGAGCTATGTTCCTGTGGTTTTCTAACTCCCCAGGGACCAGCAGAAAACCATTGCTCTGCTGCTGTCCCATCAGCAATATGATGCCGTTCAGGTCTTGTCTCGACCCTGAAGCTGCTTGAAATTCCTTTTCAAATGAACACTGCAGACTCTGAAGGTCCTTGAAGATCCCAGCAAGACTGTCCCCAGCAGAGGGGAATACTCCACCCAATGGCCGAGGAAAGCACAAAATACAATACAATCACAGGTGACACTGACGGGCTTTCTATAAAACCTAAGTTACTAGAACTTTCCATTTATCAAACTGACCTCAAACAAGACCAAAGTGACGCCATTTCTCTGTGGAGAAACCAGTTTCAATCAGGAAAAGAAATGCATTTGACTGAAATAATTATTTAGACTGACAATTGATTTGACAAATGACAACTCTTTAGCTGATTTTTTTTAGGTGATTATTGATTTCTGACTATTAACTCATCTCGGTTGTGCTTCCTAAAGATCCAAACACACATGAGGTTTACACTCTCTAGACAGGCTGAAGACAAATTACAATGCATCACTCTCACATAGCACTTTCTATGTTCAGGGGGTTTTCACCCCAATTTTCTTGCCGTCAACACTGAGCCCTACATTACAGGTGTTAATTCTAAGAGGTGTCATTAATTGAGCACATATTATGTACCAAGCAATACACAGAATGCATTATCAATATTTTTTAGTCCTCACAGCAATTCTAATGAGGTAGACATTCTATTATTACCCCATTTTATAAATGAATGTGGTTTAAGAAAGATGAAATAGCTTGACCACAGTCTCACAAGAGCAAAGAGGTGGAGCCATAATTCAAAATCAGTATTCAGATCCCAGAAAGAGTCACAGCCTCACTCAAGTTCACATAGTTGTGGAGTCAAGTCCAAAATCCTGTTCCCTGCATAGTGATTAAGAACAGGGTCTGGGCTTCCCTGGTGGTGCAGTGGTTGAGAGTCCACCTGCCGAGGCAGGGGACATGGGTTTGTGCCCCGGTCCGGGAAGATCCCACATGCCATGGAGCGGCTGGGCCCCGTGAGCCATAGCCACTGAGCCTGCGCATCCGGAGCCTGTGCTCCGCAATGAGAGAGGCCACAACAGTGAGAGGCCTGCATACCGCAAAAATAAAGAACAGGGTCTCTGGGCTTCCCTGGTGGCGCAGTGGTTAAGAATCCACCTGCCTATTCAGGGGACACGGGTTCAAGCCCTGGTCCGGGAAGATCCCACATGCCGCGGAGCAACTAAGCCCGTGCGCCACAACTACTGAGCCTGCGGTCTAGAGCCCGCAAGCCACAACTACTGAGCCCGTGCGCCACAGCTACTGAAGCCCGCGCCAAGAGCCCGTGCTCCACAACAAGAGAAGCCACTGCAATGAGAAGCTGGCTCACTGCAAGGAAGAGTAGCCCCGTTCACCGCAACTGGAGAAAGCCCGCACGCAGCAACGAAAACCCAACGCAGCCAAAAATAAATAAATAAATGTATATTTAAAAAAAAAGAACAGGTCTCTAAAATCAGATTGTCAGAGTTCAAACCCCATATCTGCCATTTCCCAGCTGTGTCACCTTAGGCAACTTCCTAAACCACTCTGTGCCTCAGTCACCTCATTTTAGAAAGGGGAATAATAGTGTTTATCTCAAAGGTTAAACAAGATGACCCACGTGCAGCACTTAGTACATAGGAAGTGCCCTGTATTTAGTTATTAATATGATCCCTTGTGTCCCTCCAGCCTCTAAGCCATACATATTTTATTGATCCGTGACACTGCAGGTGCCGCGAGCAAAGGCCTTGTGCAACTACCGAGGGCAGAATCCTGGTGACCTGAGGTTTAATAAGGGAGATGTCATCCTCCTCCGGAGACAGTTGGATGAGAACTGGTACCAGGGGGAAATCAATGGAGTCAGTGGGATCTTCCCAGCCAGCTCCGTAGAGGTCCTCAAGCAGCTTCCCCAGCCACCCCCACTCTGCCGGGCCCTCTACAACTTCGACCTGCGTGACAAGGACAAGAGTAAGAACCAGGACTGCCTGACCTTCCTCAAGGTAAGATTCTGGGCAGCTACCAAAGTCACCAGTGACCACATAAAGACTGGCAGAACCTCGAGTTTTTGTTTAATATTTGCTGATTGTTTTTAATTATATTTTATCCATAAATGTATAAATGTGTGCCTATATATGTAATGTGTATGTATAATTCAAACATATGGTAGTAAAGTCGCCAGAGAAATCTAATAGGAGTTTGATGGGAATCCTCAAACCTGTTCTATTGCAACTGCAAAACAAAGTATCTGCACACTCATTCATTCATTCTACAATCACTTTTGAGCACCTGTTCTTTGCAGACACTGGGGAGACAGCATGAACAAGTCACAACACCTACCCTCAGGCAGAGTAGTGAGATAAACAGACACTTGGACAGAAGATTACAGACACAGTTTAACAGCGTGCTGTGTAGAACTACAGATCTTACCTTTTCATTGTGTATCTGCAAGTTCTGATCACCTAGTACTACTCGTTTACAACACTTTATTTTGTTTGTAAACATTGCATTCAAAACACTCCAAACAACACAATAACATAATTATATCTTTACACATAAATCACCTCTTACAAGATATATTTTCCAAACACATTACTTACCCTAAGGTTTTTTTCCTCTCTTTTTTTTTTTTTTTTTTGGATGATTCTTCAGCATTTGCAAGTAAGGACAAGTCTACTAAAGTCTAGACTACAGCCATCCCTCGGTCTCTGAGGGGGATTAGTTCTAGGACACATTGATTCCTGAAGATACAGAAGCTGCGGACGAGGAGGGTCGACTGTACTTTAAGTCATCGTATTCAGTACTTATTATTCCATAAACATTTGAATTCTCTCTTAGAAACCAAAGTTGGGGTGATTTTCATTCTTTGCTACTTATGATAAGTAGCAAATACAAGTTCAAGTGGCACTGCTACAGTAGCTCAGGAAAGGTCTTTTGTTTTGTAAAACATTTTTATTCCATCACTACTGGAAATGAGATTTACTTAAGATTCACTCAAACTAGGTAACCCCACTGTCCTCCATATTTTGAAATACTGATCTTTGTTATTGTCTTAGCACCTCAGAGTGAGTCCCCTAAGGAATGTCATTCTGTAGCTGACCTGTAAACTTTATACTTTGACTACAGCTGGAGAAGGGCAGTTCAATTCCACAAGCGTTTATTGAGTATTTACTTTGTGCCAGGCATTAGACACTAAGCTCTAGGGACACAGCTGGAGGAAGACATAGGCAGGAAGCAGTACCTGCTTTTTTGCCCTTTTCTGGGAATTTGCAAACTGGGACACTTACCCACCTGCTTGTTCATTCATTGAATCCATCCATGTGCCAAGCTGTCCACTGGAGATAAAGTGATGAGTCACTGTCCCTGTCTTCACGGAGCCAGCAGTCTAGTGGAAGGAACAGACACATAAATGGGAAATGAGGACAGAGGACCCAGAAGAGAGGATTTGATCCCTTCTGGAAGCCTATTGAAGGCCAAGACTACACCAGGATATCTCATGGTCTTCCTAAACTCAGCATGTCCAAAAAAACTCAAAATCTTCTCCCCAGAAGCTTTTATTCCTAGTATTTTCTATCTCAGTAAATTTTCCAGTTTATTCACACATGCAGTTATTCATTCATGCATGCATGCATTCAAGAAATAGTGTTTAAAAACTGTGAATCACTATGTTGTACACCTGAACCTTATATAATATTGTACATCAACTATACCTCAATAAGAAAAATTTTAAAGGAATGATTGGTTGACTGCTATAGGGGAGCCGCTATATAAGATCCTAGGGACAAAAATGAACAAAACAGATAAGGCCCTGCACACATGAAGTTTATGGTCTGATGGGGTGGACAGGCATTAAAGAAATCATAACCTATAAATATGTAATCACAGGTTGTAATAAGGACAGAGAAATCTAAGAAAGGGTAATGCAGTAATGGATTTAGATTTGGATTCGTCTATATTACTAAGGGGCATAGATCTGAAGATCGGAGAGATCAGTGGATGAATATTCAGATTTAGATTGATAACAGGCATGGACATGGAGAGGTATTCCTGATGTGATATTAAGTGAAAATTCAATGTATCCTATATGACATCGTTTGTAAGAAACACAAAATAAGCCAAATGAATGTATTTGCTAGGAGTCAGAGTAGTGGCTACCTCTTGCTATGTGACAGGAAAGAGTACTAAAGAGCCATCTTGGTGCTGGAAGTATTTTATATCTCTTACTCTGGGTTGGGGTTTTGTGGATATATTCAATTTTAAAAATTCATCAAGCTTTACATCTAAAATGTTTGTACTTTATTGCATGCCTATGTATATTTTCTGAAAAGTTTTTAAAAATCAGTGTGTCTCTATGCACATATATTTTATCCTCATAGAAAAGAATCTGGGAAAAAATGTGGCAACCAAGATGTTAACAGTGGTTGTATCTATATTGTGATAGAATTCTTTCTTTGTTTTGCTTATCTGTGTTTCCAAGTGTTTCTACAAATCTCCCTATAACCTTTGGTAATAAGAAACATTCAAATAAAAAGCCACTTCATGTTTGATACATTAAAAATTAAATAGGGGGACTTCCCTGGTGGCGCAGTGGTTAAGAGTCCGCCTGCCATTGCAGGGGACACAGGTCGAGTCCTGGTCCGGGAAGATCCCACATGTCGTGGAACATCTAAGCCCGTGCACCACAACTACTGAGCCTGCGCTCTAGAGCCCACGAGCCACAACTACTGAAGCCCATGCACCTAGAGCCCATGCTCTGCAACAAAAGAAGCCACCGCAATGAGGAGCCCTGAGAAGCCTGCGCACTGCAACAAAGAGTAGCCCCCGCTCGCAGCAACTAGAGCAAGCCCACATGCAGCAACAAAGACCCCACGCAGCCAAATAAATTTATTTAAAAAAAATTTTTGGAACACTGAAAAGTGTTCAAAATCAGAATGCAATTCATTCTTCCTTTTGCTAAGCCAAAATTCTATCTCCCTACCTCTTCCATCTTGGTTTCTCCATCAGATTAATTTAAATGAAAAGCCCAGATTCTGCTGGTGATGGAAAATTAGAGACATTTCCAAGTTTTCCTATTGGATTTCTTCAATGCTCCAAATTATTTCTACTCCTCTTTTGGTCTTGGTGACCCAAATACTGCCCTTTATGGAGAAAGATTATTTTAGTGGAAGATTTTGTAAATAAATTGTGAAAGAGTTACATTCCTTGCCCCTTACACCATCTGAGACTCCAAGCCGATCTCCACTGAAGGCTTTCAGCACCTGAAAACTCACAGTAAATGCTAACCAGGAGACTTTCTCTCTTTCAGGATGATATCATCACTGTGATCAACCGAGTGGATGAGAACTGGGCAGAAGGCAAGTTAGGAGATAAAGTCGGCATCTTCCCAATCTTGTTCGTAGAGGTACGTGACTATCAAGTCTACATCTGATTCAAGCTTACTCAGAATTATACATGTGCTACAGTGAGTAATTCCTATTTGATATGAGGCTTATTTCAGAACTAACTAAAATCTTGAAAGAAAAGATGTTAGATGATATACCCATTTCTGGCAAGAGTGTGGGAAAATGGGCCTTTTCGTTCTGCTGCTAGGAGTACAAATTGGTGCCGTCTCTCGTTTCCAGACTCAAACTCCTATCAAGGATATTGAAAATGTACATCTCCTTTGAGTCCCTAATTCCACACCTGAGAGTTCATTATAAGGAAGTATTAAAACAAGTGTGCAAAGATATGTGTACAAAATGTGCAAAAATGTTCATTGTAGCATTGTGCATAGTGGTGAAAAACCAGAAATAATCTAAAACTCAACAATAAGGATTTAGTTTTTTTAAATTATGGTGATGGAAAAATATATACCCATTAAAAATAATGTTAAAGGAGAATACTCAATATCATGGAGTATCTGGTATTATGGAAATATGTTTGTGATTTATTGGTAAGTAAAATAAAGTTTAATGAGTATAAAGTTTCAGATTTAGAAGATGAAGTTCTGGAGCTCTATTACAATGTGGATAAAATTAACACTACTGAACTGTATACTTAAAGATGGTTATTATAGTAAATTTTGTTATGTGTTTTTTACCACAATTAAAAAATAATTAACTGCTTGAAACTACCTTTGTAAATACATATGTGTATATATAAATGGATAAAGGGCTAGAAGACTATGTACCAAGATATTAACAGTGGTGATCACCAGATGGTGAGATTCTAGATAATTTTCACGTTCTTCTGCTGACTTGTATTTTGTAAATCTTCAGAAATGAGCACATATTACTTCTATTGTTTTTTTAAATATACTTTGAAAAAAAAAAGAAAGAACACATGCTAGGCTATCTACCTATTTCTCCAGAATAGTAATATAACCTATAGCCCCTAACCTCTCTAGCCATCATTCTCACCCCAGCTTGAAGCAGGTCATTACAAATTTAAAAGAGAGGTTTCACTGTTTAAGTGCACTTATTGGGTGCTTACCAGGCATAAAGCATTAAAAGCTAGCAGTGCTGAACTATAAAAGAAGCAGAAGGTATGCTCCCTGCCCTCTAGGAGGGTGGGATGAAACAGAGCAGAGGTAGAGTTGGAAAGAAGGGACCAGTTCTACCATTCATAAGAGCCGAAGTGGGTTCTGAAGTGAATGGTGTGCCCAGAACACTGCCCAGCTGTCAAGGTTCCCTCACCCTCTCATCTCAATCTGTATGGAAGGAATGAAAGACGGAAGGGAGGGGAAGAGGAATGGTCCAGAGAGGCTGGTCTTCCTACTCTCTTCACTAAATGATGGTGCTTTTTCTCTTGTTGAGGCCCCTTCCAGGTACAGCCACCCAATTCTCTCTACGTGTTCAACTTCACTCATTTTATGAGGCTCAGCTAGAAATCTTCTTTTTCCATAAAATTCCAGCAACTAGTTGAATACTCAGTTGTCTCTTTCTTCTCAGAACACCTGATGGCTGTGTGGCTTGTACTTCACAGGCTAGCCCAACACACAGCAGGTACTTCATAAAAAAAAATTAGCTTCACAAGTGAATGAATGAAAAAAATATTTGGGAGGTGGTCCGACTGACCAGGAAAAAAATTCAGAGAACATACCTTTCAACGTGACCCTGTCCTAAATATATATTCAATCATTCAACTTATTTTTCATTGAGTGCCTGCCATGTCAGGTCCTGTGCTAAGTTCCAGTGATACAAGACAGATATGAGTCCCTGCTTTCAAGGATTGTAGGGGCAGACATGAATAAGTAATTATAAGTGTGATGAATGATGCAAAGAGCGAAGGAGAGGGAACTATTGGGGGGAGGAGAGTATGATGTTCAACTTACCTGGGTAGGGTGTTGGCAAATGCCTTGTAAGCCAAGATCTGACAAATGATGAGGAGCAAGCATGGAGGGAAGAGTGTTTTAGGGAATGGAGGTAACATGTGCAAAAGTCCTGCAGGATGAGGAAGTGTGGTACCTCCAAAGGACCAAAGAATACTAGATCTGGAGCTTAGAGAGTAAGAGAGAGACAAAAAAAAAAAAAAAAAAAAATGAAGCCAGGGAAGCAAATGGGACACACACCACAGGAGACTTTGTAAACCTTCCTGCATTAGTCAGGATGAGCCAGGTTATGCTATGGTAATAAACATCCCCTGTATCTCAGTGGCTTCACGAAGAAAAAGTTATTTCGAATCCATATTACATATTCAGCACAGAATGGTGAGAGACTGTGCTCACACAGTCACTGAGGAACCCAGACTGATGAGGCTGGGCCATCTTGTAGCCGTGCCATCTGGAACATATGGACTTCCTAGGTTTCATGGCGGGGAAGAGTAAAGAAGAGTGAGCTGTGTATCAGCAAAGGCCTCAGCTCTGTGACATTTGTCACTCCCACTCCCACATTTGTCCATTGGTCTGAACCAGTCACATAGTCCCACCTGGCTTGAAATCAGCTGAGAAGTATAGGGGACTACTTGGAGTATTTGCTGAGCATCCTCACCTCTGCTGTATCATAAGAAGTTTGGACTTGACCCAGAAGTCAGAAGACACCACTGATAAATTTAAAGTAAGGCAGCGACTCCATCAGATTTGGGGTTCTTAAAGATTGCTCTGGATGCAGTGGGAAGAATAATTTGAGGAGGAGGGATTTAAAAAAAGCAGAAAGATCAATTAGGAGGCTACTACATGGCTCAGTTAGAAAATGATTGTAGCTTTGACTAGTAGATTGGAAACAACTGGACAGATTCCAGGACCTCTTAGGAGGTAGATCCACAGGAGCGGGGGATAGGGGTGAGGAAGTGGTCAAGGATCACACCCCATTTTCAATTTGTGTGTCTAGGTCAGTGGTAGAGCCATTTGCTGGATCAAGCAACATATGCTGAAGAGGAACAATTACGATGTTTGGGAGATAACCGTTAAGTCTGCAAGGACAGAGATGAGCTACAACTAATCCTAGTTGGATACCTAGGAGGTGCTTAAATTTTTGCAGATTAGAGCTTGCATGGTCCCCTGTATATTTCAAGAAGCTTCTTCTTAGGTCTGGGGAAAAAAGGCATAACTGACTTTATTACCCATTTCTGATATCCTTTTTTTCCAAAACTTCTACATTTAATGATTATTCATTTGGATACTCTCCCCACTACTCCACCTCTAAAATTAGTGATTACAAGAACCCTCACAGTCATCATCAAACTAGGGTCCTGTTCTCCTAATTGCTAGGAGGGGAAAAGATAATCAAGTGGTTGCTGTAATCTGGGAACCTGGTTTTCAAAAATTACTTGAAATCTAAATTGAGCTTTTTAAAGCAGTACTTAAAATTTGATTCCAGTCATTTCATTAAGACCAGCACTTGCTGAGAACCCTTTAAATAAGTTTTGAACTACCAGCGCCATGCAAAGCAATTGGAAGGAAGGAGAGCTTTCTTCTGAGAGTGAGGTGGGCTTTTTGGCATAAACAGGATTTTTCTTGTTAATGTATCGTTTGACTTACTGAATTGCATCTGGGTAAAAAGTGGTAAAACAAACACGGAGCTTATGCCCGTTCTTGTCAGGACTTCTCCAGTGGGGCCTGCCTGGGTTATACGAACCTCGCTCAGCCCAGTGGACCTCAAGGATATTGTTTCTAATGAGTGGGTGCAAATTGAAGAGCTCTGCAGTCCTTCCCCCGCTGACCTATTAATCACCCTGGCAGAGGACAGGGAAGACCCAGAGTCACACGGGGCTCTTTGTCTGTGTTGCTGATGGAAACACCCACGGTATTGCTCACCTGGGGGCAGAACAATTAGGTGAAGGCAGAAAAAAATTAACTTATTTCATCGTGGCTATGAATGACCAGAAAGAACTTTACTCAGTCAACTCAGAGAGCGTGTATTATCGTCTTTCTGGGTGAACAGTGGCGGGATGGGTGCTCTGGGGGAACATGAGACATGGTCCAGGCTTCCATCAGAAGCGCCCTAAATAATTTCAGTAATTTCCCAGTTGATCTCCCTCCTTCCGGTCTGGCATTTCTGCATAGCAGCCAGAGTGAGCTTTTTATGTATTTGTTTTTATTTACATACAGTAAAATTTGCTCCTTTTGGTGTCTCTGCATTCTGATAAATGCATACAGTATAACCACACTACCATCAAGATATAAAATAGTTCCAACACTTGCCAAAAAATACGAGGGCAGGCTGCCTCTTGGAAGTCCGCTCCTTCCCTGACTGCAACCCCTGGCACCCACTGATCTGTCTTCGGTTCCTGCAGTTTTCCTTTTCCAGAATGTCACAGAAATGGAATCACATAGAATGTAGCCTTTGGAGTCTGGCTGCCTTCACTTAGCATAATGCCTTTGAGGTTCATCCATGCTGTCGGGTGTATTGGCAGCTCGTGCCTTTTCTTTGTTGAGTCATACTCCACGATGCGGACGTGCCGGAGTCTGCCATCCATTCGCCGACTGAAAGACACTGTGATTGTTTCCAACTGTCTGGCAGCTATCACTAAAGCAGCTATAAACACGTGCATACCAAGTTTTCAGCGAGCCTGAGTTTTCATTTCTCTTGGGTAATTACCTAGGAGTGGGATGGCTGGGTCAGACGCTAAGGAGGAAACTGTCAAACCATAGCATGAGCTTCTAAATAAAAGCATACATCAGATCACGTCGCCCTTCCACCTAAATCCTGCCAAAGGCTTCCTATTACAGTCAATAGACTCAGAGCCTCCCAGTCGTATGCGATCCGGATCCTGCCTGCCTCCATGGTCTCCTCTTTACCACCTGTTCCTCACTTCTTTCTGGTTCTTTCACATCGTTTTCTCAAACAGCCTGAGCTTTCTCCCTCTTCGGGATCTTTCCACTAGCTTGCAATCCCTCTCCTGGAATGTTCTCATGCTTGTCTTCACATGGCTGGTTCCTTCTTGGCATCTGTGTCTCAGCTTGAACGTCACCTTCTCAGCAGGTCTTCCTTGACAGCCCCCCACCAATCTAAAGTAGCCGCCTCCCGCAGTCACCCTCTGACACATGAGAGCATTTATTACCGCCTGGTCTTTTCTTGTTTGGTTGTTTACATGCTGGCTCTGCCATGTATGTCACCCCTTCAGCTCTCTTGTCCTTAAAGTGGGCATAATAATGCCCCTTCCCCTACTTGATGGTTTCTTTTCACAATATTACAAGCTTCTGGTGGCAGGAACTGCATCTTTTCTAAAATTTTCTATCTCAACTATATTAATCATCTTAATCATCCTCACATTGTTATTAAAAAGTTCTTAAATGAAGAAAAAGTTCTTAAAGGAGCAAACTCCCTTTTACCTCTATAGGTGAATCTCTAAACTAGAATGAGACACGTGCTTTTAGAGGGCAACTGGTAACAATCATCATGATGGAAGTTTAAGTAACTGTCCTGGAAAGTTTATTCACACAATCCCCTTTGTCAGCATATTTCCGATTTCTGAACGACATGAACTCACAGGGCCCTTGGTGGGCAGGGTACTCAAAATACAATACAGTCAGTGGTGGTGCTAGAGCTGGCTGGAGCTAGATGGCAAGGGCTGGGTGTTAGGTTTTCAGGAATCTTGCTAGCCAGTTGTTAAACCATTGGTAGATCTTTACACCACAGAGATTGGTAAACTCTACAGATTGGGGTGAGGGGGGTCATTTGTTTGTTTGTTTTGTTTGTTTTTCTGATGTACCAGCACACCACTGACGGTAAGAGGTATAGAACAAAAGAGAATGGTGATGAGGTAAAAGTATTTAAAGGAAGTAGTAAAAGGTGGTCTTAGCCTTAGGTGATCCAGGGTCCTGAATGGATTTACATTCTGGTTAAACACTTATCAAACGTATGAACCTGAGCAACTTCATCCACTCATTATTGCACAAACGCTCACTGAGCACCCACTCGGGGATACAGCAGAGAACACGTGTATAAGGTCTCAGCCCTCGGGCAGCTAACAGTCCAGCGGAGGAAAGGAAGATAAATGATTACCGTGTGGAGTGGGAAAGCATGGGGGCTGCAGGAACACTGAGAAGGGCAAACAGACAAGTCAAGAGTGGAGGTGGGGATTCAGGGGTGGCTAGAGGAAGAGGGAAGGGTCCCCCAGGTAAAGGAGGCTGGGATGATGCTGAGAGAGACGGGAAAATCAGAGTAGAGTATCATGGCTTGTTTTAAATTCTTCAGACCTCAGTAAGAGTCATAGCTATGTTGCAGGAGAGTTGTGAGAATTGATGGATATAGTAAAGGAATTGGGCTATACTGAGAACAGGTGGAAGCTGACCAAGGAATGACAACTGAGGCGGTGGCATCTGAGCCGACTTCAGACTAGCCTGGGTAAGACACAGCCGCTCACATGAGATCAGGATGCCTAAATTCTCATCAGACCTTTTGCCTTTTCAGCCAAACCTCACTGCAAGACACCTCCTACAGAAGAACAAAGGCCGTCAGTCATCCCACACAAAAGGCATGTCCCTGGTGTCATCCTCCAGAGGCAAGGCGACCAACGCACCCACACTCCGAAGGGGCCCGGGGTCCAGGAGGAAGGGGCCCGGGCAGTTCTCCATCATGACAGCCTTGAACACCCTCAACAGGATGGTGCACTCTCCCTCGGGGCACCGTATGGTGGAGATCAGCACCCCAGTGCTCATCAGCTCCAGCAACCCCTCTGTGATCACTCAGCACATGGAGAAAGCGGATGCTCCTCCCAGCTCTGTGGGGCAGGTAGGGAACAAACCCCTGGGATAAGGGCATCTTGGAGTCGGGCAAGTGACGCACACCGTGTCACAAGCAATATTGGATCTTTAGTACCTGCTAAGCTCCCATAATGCATTAATAACAACTAATGTCATTATGTGTCAGAACCGTCTATACATGATCTCATTTCATCCTTGAAACAGCCTGTGAGCTAGGTATTACTATTATTGCTATTGTTACCCCCATTTTACAGATGAGAAAACTGAGGTTTAGAGGAGGGGGGTTTGCTTTCCCTTGCTAAGAGCCATGGCATGGTTCCTGTCCCTTAGAGAACTTCCCTCCAAGGAGATAATGACATCTGTTTCCTGGGATCACAGTTTAACCTTCACTGTTCCATCCTCCAGTAATGTATCAGGCATCATGTGACAGAGAAGAAAAAGAAACTATGGGTTATTGGGTGTTTTCAGGACTAGCTATATACTTTGCAAGGCCCAGTGAAAAATGAAAATGCAGGTCAAAAATGATTAAGAATTTCAAGATGGCAACAGCAGAGCATCAGACCAAGTGAAGGGCCCTTCTGAGCACAGAGCCCTGTGTGACTACACATGTCACATACCCTTGAAGCCAGCCCTGGTGGTTTTCATATGGAGCATTTAATGAGATTATGTATGTAAAGTGCTTAGCACAATGCCTGGCACATACTGAGTACCCAATAAGCATTAGCTCTTAATACTATTGTTATTAATACAACTGCTGTTATTATTAAGCCTGGCCACTGAGTTGCCAAGTGAAGGGAGATAAGCCAAGGGGCCGTCCTGGCAATCCAGAAGCAGACCTACTTCTAACAGCATGAGGCTATTTAGGTTGAAGGATGCTTTAAAAGATGAAGGACCAGAGGTACAAGGCAAAGTAATTAAGAATTGCATGTCAGGTATTCTGCTATAAACACTCTTTGGAACCATGCAGGTGACAACTCGAAAAGACAAACCTCAACTTGCACTGATGTAATTTTTATTAAGCTGTAAATCTTGTTTTTAAACATGAATCTCTGCCTTGGGATTAAATGACTTAATTGGACTCTAATCCCTTTTTAACAAGACAAGGAGGAGAAGAAAGTCAAGGGTTCCTCAAAGACCTGTGTGCTGGTCTAAAAGGAAAACAATCACCTGCTACAGCACTTCAGACCTTATACCACTGTCTGCATCTCTAGGAGGCTGGCTGTTGACGTCATTCTGCCCGCCACTTGCACTACATACACACTCACACACAATTACACTCTCCCCTCCCTATACACTCTCCTTGCATTAAAAAACTGTGAAATTCCCTTCCCTTCCTACCCACACACACTCCAAACACTTTTTTACAAGTACATACACACTTTGTGCCCCAAGTTCTACACCCCGTACACACATATACACACACATACATGCTCCAACATGGGAGCCCAGTGACTCACAGTTAAGCGAAAGACTAGCAGAATTTTTCTGAAACCATTCTTTCTAAATATATAGACATAGGTATACGAAGTACAGCCCACACTCAGTAGATCTAGGCTAGCTCACTCAGCTATAAGTTGGCTTCCCAAAGGATTTAACCAAGAGTCACTTTCCCGGTGCCTTTTTCATTCTTCTCCCTGGTCATTTACCTCATCAACAGAGAGGCTGGACCGAAGCAGAGAATCCTAGTAGGATTCGAAACAAGTAGTATTCCTTCCTAATGTTCACAAATGGTGAGAATTCCAAAGTGTGGCATTGGCATACCCTATCCCCAGGGAACCACTGCACAGTACTGATAGCCTTTTCTCAATTCACATGGTGGTGGATTATAAATATTTCTACATGTTTGCCCAGATGTTGTCAAAAACACACTCTTAAAATGCCCCACTTATGAGCTACATCTAAAGATGAGTGGAAAGTTGAGCAAATGACAAGATCTCCTGCTTCCTTTTTCTCTAACATCCTTGAGAGCTGTGGTTGGGTCTAGCTTATCAAACTTCCCCTCCTTCCCCATCCCAACACCTTTCATAGTACATAGTCCCTAGTAGGTGGTCAGTAAATCAAGGAATCAAGACATTTGGCTTAAACATCTGGGCAGATGGTGGTGACGTATACATAGACAGGGAAGACTGGAGGAGGAATTGTTTCCTATAGAAAGATCACAGGTAAGTGTAATTCTTTCAACCAGTAGACATCTGTTGAGTGCTTACAATGTACTAATTACCAGACTGAGTCCTGGGGATTCTACTACCAAAACATCAAGAACAGCAATAATAATCTCAAACATTTATTGAAAGTAAAAGAATTGATAGGTAGAAAAGGAAGGAAGGAAGGGAGGGAGGGAGAGAGGAAGGGAGGGAGGAAGGAATTCTTTCTTTGTTGCCAGTGTCCTGAGTCCTGCGCTCCATCCTAAAATATGGTAAGAGCCTTTGTAGGTGAGGTAGTCTCACCACTTTACAGTGACGTAATTAAGACCCCCAAAGAAAAATGGTTGGGCCACCGTTCCTAGAATTAGTGAACAGTGAGAGTCTGTTCTGACCGTAGAATTGTGTGATTCTGGCCCATAAGCTCTTGTCACTATGCTTCGCCATTAACAGAGACGTCATCAGGCAACACGGTTACATCAATGTAGTTTATCTTGAATGTCTGTAGCCTCCCTTTTCTTGCACATCTTCACTTGACTCCAAGGCCTTCCAGCATTCTCTTCCCTGCCCACCCCTCAGTAAAGAATTTGCCCTAAGTCTTCTGCACCTCAAGAAGGTTTTCATTTACTATCACTTTGTTCCTTTATGAACTACCATGTCCAAGCATTGTGCACAGTACTGAAGGCACCAGGAGTAAGTCTTGCCCCCAAGGAACTCACAGTCTAGCAGGGATACAGAAAATAAATGACTGACTATGGTGGAGTTAGGGCTTCCTAAAATGAGATGAGCACCCTGATGGCTCCCACACTGACTTAGGCGGTGAAGATACTTGGAATTTTACAACACAGAACTGTCGACAGAGAAAGTTACTTCCTTTCCAACTTTCCCCAAGCCTCTTGGTGATATCAGAAAGTCTTAGTTTGGTGCTAGTCTGTCTTTAACATCCTCTATCAGGTTTTGCTAATCTCCCTCTGTCAGGAAGCGAGAACCAGGCATCAGGCTCAGAGCTTCGGGCAAGCAACTGCCCATCTCTGAATTTCATAACACTGTATGTTTTCATCATGTTGTCGGATGGTTATCCTGCATATCTTACAAGTGATACCAGTTCTTGTTCACAGAAGTCTATGAAAAATTTTTAATACTTTATTAACATGTTTAAGCTTTTTTTTAAAGAACAGTGAGTTAATAAAGGTACAAGTGATATGTGGATATGGCAAAAACCATGGAGATGGGACACAATGCAGTTTAGAGAGCACCAATCCAGAGTAAATACATGCATAATTAGAACATGTAGGACGTGCTACGGAAGCAGAGAAGAGGGCATTTGTTAGCTTCAGTCCTGTTCCCTGAGAGAGGGATATTTGAATATTTGAACATTGGTCCTTCTGTGACTGACGTGTAAAAAGTCCAGGAAAATTTTTTAGGGAAAAGCCTCTTTAAAGAATGTTCAGTCCCCACCAACTAAACGGAGGGGGCTTGGAGGATCAAGGAGTAGGTTTTCTGAAAACACCTCTAAAGAAACAATGAAGAGGAGGATTACCCTTCACCTCTTAAACACCAAAGGGTAGCAGTTCCTACCTTCTCACAGAGAGAAGCTGAAGCAAGGAATTCTGTTTTCCTGTTGTCATTGTGTCCTCCCACCCTTGGGAAACCACCTGACACATCTGGCTGGAACGTCAGGAAGTGACCTTAAGGGTAAACTTTGGACTAAATACAATTGTGCTTGAAAATAATTCAGGATTAGACCTGAAGACTCTGAGTAGGTTCCGTGGGAAACTGCACTGGAGAAGGTTAAGAAGGGGGATGGGAACCAATGTAGTTGGCCTTTGGGGGAGTCCTGGAGATTAACTCTAGGTCTGCACTGAGGACGGCGATGCCTTCGAAGGAGAAGGAAAGTCAACTGCATGGGACACGAGTTAGAAAGAAGTCCGTCAGTAATACCTCTTAAGGGAAGCCACAGTGCCAGGTCCACCCTGGAGATTCCAAAACTGACTTCTTCAGGATGTGGAGTCGGTTTGTCCCATCTCCCCACTCACAGCACCATGAGGTGCTCTTGTTTGCTGTAACTCTAGCCTTCCTAAGACATTCTGCTCCCCCAGTCTACGCACCCTCCCTGCCCAGGGAACTCAGCCTCTTCCTCCCTTCCCCCTCCCGCCACTGCCAATCCCTCCAGCCCCCTCCTTCAGCTTGCCCCTTCCCCTGTATCACAGGCCCAGGTGAGTGCAACTGCAATGCAGCTATATAGAAAGCCCGTCGTCATTCCAGAGTTCTCTCTTTCCCTCACCTTCTACATCCAGTTCATCAGCAAGTTCAGTTTGCCACCTAAATCGCAATTGTTTCTATTCATCTCATCCCACTGCCTTAGTTTTGGTCCCCATCACTGCTTCAGTCTCTTCCTGGTCTCCCAGAACCTTGCTCAATCTCAACCCCTCACCCTGCCGACCCCCTCACCCCTACCCATTCTCCCAATCATAGCCTCCATACTCTGGAAAATCCAAATCCGTTTGTCGGCTTCTCCTCCCCAGACCACCAATGGTTCCCTACAGTCTTCAGAAGCGGCAATACCTGCCATTAACTAAGTGCCCACTAAAAGTCAGCAACTCTCAATATGAGATGATTTACACACATTATGACTATTCTCACAGCTCTTCAGAGTAGGTGTTCATATGCCCATTTTACCAAGCAGAAAAGGTTTGGGACAGAAAAATTAGATAACTTGCCCAAAGTCTGAAAGCTAGAAACAGACCCAGGATTGGGGGCCAGACCTGTGCCTTCTCTCCTAAATGAGTGAAGGCATTCTAAACCCTCCCTGATCTGACGGTAGCCTTCCAGCCTCCCACCATGTCCCCCGCCACAGGCATACACAAAAGTTGCAGTGACCTACTCAACATTTGTAAGCCTAGTGTATACTAGGCCACCTCTTGGCTTTTTGTCCTTGTACCCGGCATAGTGCCTGCATTACTCTGGGCAATGAACAAACGTTTGTGGAACAAATAAATGCTGTTCCTCCTGGAATTTATTTTTGGTTCATTTGCCTGTCACAGTCACATGCATACCCCAAGCCCTGTAGGTATACCATTTCTTCAAGGAAACTTCTGCCACCCCTCTTCTGCCGAATTAATATCTTTCCCCTGTGTTCACATCACATTGTTTACACTTGTGTTCTTAATACTATAAGCATCCCATATGTATCTTATCACCAGGCTTACTAGATTGAAAACTTGTTAGGGGCAGGGGTGGTGTTTTATTCATTTATGTTGCTGTTGACTTTCCAAAGCCCCAATAAAGTTTTCTAATAAAATATTTTGCCTCAAGAATCAAAAACAAAGACAGAGGCCTCTGATTTACTTAAATAACTACCAATCCCTTTCCCCTCTTCTGATTACCCAGAAAATAAAAGAGGTAAGATAGAGAGGGGAAAGACAGGCCACTGAAATCATTCCTTATGATGTGATTCCCTCCCCCAGGCCTCCTCCATCCCATCCCAGGATGATAATTGCAAGTCCAAGCATCTTTCCTGGGCTCCTGGGAAGATGAGCTGTCATGTGCCTTAGGGAATTCTGAGGTCTGTAAAGCTGACTCTCCTTTCGATCCAATATTCAAAATATTCTGAAGAAAGTAATTTCTAGGAGCTTCAACTATAAGTCCAGATCTCCTGTGTCCCTTTGTCTCCATCTTTCGCAGAAATCTCCCAACCCAACTTTAGGGTACTCAGGACGGCCATGAGAGATGGTTTTTACTGAGTAGTAAGATAATTTTTTTTTCCTTTGGACACAGTGTCAGTGCTAATGTATGTTTAAGATTCTTAGCTAATCCTCCTTCTAAGGTAATTTACAGACATAAACTTCCCCTATGCTTATATTCTTATTTTGATTATCTTCCAATATAAATCTTTATCTTTACGATTTTCACGCAACAAACCCCTGCTCACAAGTGAAGCTGTCAGAGCTCTCTTGAACTGGCCGGATTGGCCCCAAAGAGTCGTGAGTGTAAAGTGGGGAGGCTCCACTAAATGAACACCTGTCCCCTCAAACTGTTCTGTTCCATGTCATCATTATCTGTCCCAAAGTACCTTCTATGGGACCCAACAGGTGCTTGAAATATGTTTATTAAATTTTCAAGAACATACCTCTTGGGTGGAGACAGCCCCTTAGACTGTTCTCATACATTATCAGTTAATGTCTTAGCAGGAGTTCCCTGGCTGACATCTGAAAGCAAAAAAAAAAAATGACACAGGGTAGAACCAGAGGGCCTCTGCTGCCCTCTGCTCTGCCAGATCCCCTGGGTAAAGAGCTGTCAGGAGCCACCTAGAGAAGCAGTGTTATGTCCAGGGGAAACCACTCCAGCCTTAGACCCAGACACCTCTCCCCCGTCTCAGCAGTGAGACTTCTGACAAGTCCATAGCCACTCTAAGCTTCAGTTTCCATCAAAAAAGCAGGAATAACCCCTGCCTCACAAGGCTGTCGGGAATATCAAAGATGTAAAGTGGGTGTAAAGTGCTTGGCTCCCATTTTTATTATTTTTGTTATTATTAAAAATGTTAGCAGTCAAAATTGCTTAGTAGTCAGTTGCTAGATTTCTCTTCAAGCACTCTCCTCCAGGTTTTTTGAACTTTTTTGTAAGAGAAAATTTCAAACACATATAAATGTTAAGGGAAGAGCACAGTGAACCCTCCGGTACATATCACCCAGTCTCAGCAATTATCCACTCACAGGCCTATCTTATTTCAGTTATACCCACCCCCGCTCATGAACCTGCTCCTAACTGAGTTATTTTAAAGCAAAGCTCAGACATAATATCATTTCATCCATACACATCTCAGTATCTCTTTAAAAATTTCAGGGAGTATTTTCTTCCAAGAGTTTAACATAAGAGTGATCCCATTATCACACACTAGAAAATGGAAAATAATTTCTTAAAAACATTAAATGTTTAGTGCTCAAATGTCCATATTTGCCTTATAAGTTTTTTACAAGATGTTTTGTTTAAATGACATCTAAATGAGGTAAACACCTTGCATTGGGTTGATATGTCTATTAGATTTCTTTTATTCTACAGGTCCTCTTGCTTTTGCTTTCTCTCTCTGTCTCTCTGTCTCTCTGTCTCTGACTCTCTCTCTCTGTCTGTCTCTCTCTCTCGTCCTTTGCCATGGACATGTAAAAAAAGCCAAGTCATTTCTCCTGTTGAATTTTCCACATTCTGGGTGGTACTGGTTGAGCCTATGCAATGTTAACACATTCCTCTCTACCATTCATGAGGAACCATTCATGACCATTTATTCGGGGCTGCAAAATGGTGACATTCCAAATCTATCATCCCTCCTGAATTTTTTTTTTTAATATTTATTTATTTATTTGGTTGGTTGGTTGTGTCAGGTCTTAGTTGTGGCAGGCAGGCTCCTTTAGTTGCAGCTTGTGGGCTCCTTAGTTGTGGCATGCAAACTCTTAGTTGCTGCATGCATGTGGGATCTAGTTCCCTGGCCTGGGATCGAACCCAGGCCCCCTGCACTGGGAGTGTGGAGTTTTAACCACTGCGCCACCAGGGAAGTCCCCCTCCTGAATTTTTTTAAGCTGCAATGCTTCTGTAAGATTGACTACTACCTTCTAAGAGTTGATGATGTGTAAGATCCTATACTGTGAGTTTTAACTAAATTATTTCACAATGATCTCCAAACTTTCATAACATAGGCCCTCAGCATATACTGGGGAATCCAAAGTTCATGTCTTAACCACCATATATCTATTCTCTCCCCACCCGCCCCGTGTTTCTCTCTCTCTCTTCCTTGTTTGTTCCCGGGCGTTTCCCTAGTTCAAAGACAGGACTCATTTCTCACCACCTTCTCTCCTGGCATGTTTGCCATCATTGAACTGCTACTCCTTTTTCCACTGGCCACTGCCAGCTGGGCTAATCTCCCCTGCCTGCCTGTGCCAGTCTGCTTGTTTACATCCTTATCACTGCCCTCAGGCCGGCCTCCTCATCCTGGCCCCTTCAGCCGTGTGTTCACCCTTCTGCCCCTCCTGAGGACTGGTTCCCACAGCTGGGCTAAGACCAGGAGGAAAAGACCAGGTTTCTTCAGCCTGGAGAAGAAAGGGCTTCAGTGTTGCTGTGGGAATAGGAGTTGACTTTATTTTTCCAAACATGGGTTTATAGACTGGTTTTGTGTTCCTGTGTCTGGAAGAGGAAAGGAACATAAATCAGCACATGAAGGATTTCACGAGGAACAGGGAGAAATCTCTCCCATCACATAGACTGTTAGAAACTAAGTACTGAAAATGCTGAAGGAGCCTGTGCATGCTGCTGTTGGATTTGGGGGTGGTTTTTATTTTTCCCTGTAGAGGAAGGCAGCTTAATATAAACAGAAGGGCTCTGAGTCAGGCTAAGCTTCATGCCACGGCTTTGCTACCTAATAACTCAGTGACAGTGAACTAAGTACCTTACCCCATAGAGCCTCAGCATCCTCATCTGCAAAATGGGTAGGTCCTTCCATGCGAGGTCTTTTCAGGGATTAGCCATAACTCAGTAAGCTGCTGCCATTGCTCTTACCTGCTTGCCTCCAAGCAGAGTGTTTAGAGTATATCATCATTGGTGTGATAGAGGAGAACCCCTGGCTTAAACCGGGCATTGAGCCAGACATCTTCCAAGATCCAGGTGACCCTTCCAACCTGAATTCCCTAAGGTATATTTTTCACAACTCCTGGCCAACACGGGGGTGATCTTGTCTCATTTTATATGTGAGAAAATTGGCAAGAAAAGGTAATTCCGTAACAGAGTCAACGTCTTCCTCCAAAATCAAATCAACTAAATGTGGTTTAAGACCAAACTAAGAGTCCTTTTACTGTATCATTTAATGCCTCATCCGTGAGCCATGTGGTCCCAGGCTGCAAGAGTGATCATTAGTACAAGACAGGTGCCACCACCACCTGATGTGCCATGATGTCGCCAGTTAGGCCTAAGAATCTGATCCGAATGCTCCCTTCCATCAGCAGCATGACCGGGGGGAGCCATTTTGCCTCTCTAGGTCCCAGTTTTCTCATTTTCTAGGTGGAGTAATAAAACAGACCTGGCAGGGTATTATGTTGCTCAGTTAGCGAATAGCACACTCTGAAGGCAAGTGACACCAGGAAGAACAGCTCCTATTATTTAGTTAATGATGGTCCTGGTTGGGATTCCTCTGGTCTTTTCTCAAGCACACTTTCACACAAGAGTTCTCTTTCCTTTCTGGCTACTGCAAAGCTTTCTCAGCCCCAATAGGTGTCAGGTAGAGATCTCCTCTAGGAGCTTTTAAACAAAGAGCTTCTTGGCACTTTAGGGAGAAACAGTATAGTAAGAAGATAAAAATAAGGGCTTTGGGGGTCAGCCAGCTCTCACTCTGCCTCTTACTGAGCAATATAACATGGGGCTAGTTACTTAATCTCTCTGGACCTCTGTTCTTCCATCTGTAAAATGAAAGTGATGTGGTGATTTTTGGGTTTTTTTAAACCTCTTAAGATCGCTGTGAGGATAAAATGAGGTGACGCGTGTACATGAGATAATGGCCAGGTTTTGGCAGTGGTAAATGGCTCGGTAAATGTTCACTGTATGATTAATGTTGGGTCGGCTCAGGAAGCTATGACCTGCCCCCATGCCCATGCCCCAGGGCTGGCCTGTGCAAACAGGTCTTGCTAAGAATGCCGTCCGCCAGCAGCACGCTTCAGAAGGATGCTCCTTCAGAGCCTGCCTGGAGTGCAGAGGCTTCCAAAAGTCCCCGTGCTTCCTTGTTAAGCAGTGGCAATTCTGGAAGTAGGGAAGGAGTATGGCTTTGGGCTTGTATCTTGCGGCCCCTTAGGGTAACTGTATTTGCTCAGCTCAGACCCTCAGCTATAATCCCAAGGGGAACCCGCAGGAGAGAAGCCATGAAAAAAGACTTTGGACAAAGGAGGAGACCAGGGTGGAGACTGAGGCAGGGCCGTGTTTCCACCATCTTTTTTTTGGCACCTTTCAGCTTTTTCTGTAAGCCACATCCTCATCTGGTCTAGTTGCCCAAGCCCCTCACAGCCCACCAGTGAAGCAGCCAACAAAGAGTTGTCAGGTGCCCCCAATGCTCCAGGCACAGGCAATACAGTGGACCAGGCAGACCTGGTCCCTAAGCTCGTGGAATCTCCAGACCAGCAGGGAAGACAAATACTAAACAAAGTATTATAAATACCTGATACAAGATTGTAAGTGTGCAAAGTTCTGTAAGGTTGAAGGATGGGGAATGAAGAGAGTCTGAGGGTGGTCAGGGAAGCCTACCTGCAGGAAGTGACCTTCAGGTAGAGAGAGACCTGACGGATAAAGGAAGTCAGCCTGGGGAAAGAAGGTGGTGAAGCGAGACCCTCTCCTCAGCCCCAGCAGCCCAGTTCACTTTATACTGAAGTTAACGCCAGAAAACGTCAGTGCTCCTGGAGCACCAAGAGGCCTGCAGTGCACAGATCCCCGCCCTGCCCAAGCTCCCTGAGGTACTCTGGGGAAAAACCATTCTTGTTCTGGTGACCAAATCAAGTTTGGTAATTAACCCAGCTTGCTTCTTTGATTCAGCATTTCTTCAACAAGAAGTTAAACTTTACATCATCATTCTGCCCAATTAATCCCGGCAGGTGAGCCACTCAGGGGCCCCAGCCCTGCCAGGGTTGAAAAAGGGAGCGGCCTGGCCTGCACCGCAGACATTTTAACACAGACTCTTTAGCCCTGGGAGCCAGGAGCAAGGGTAACTGATACGCAAGGCCACTGGGGCCCTTAAAACACACACACACACACACACACACACACACACACACACACACACACTCACAGAATTCAGCATGAAGGAAAAATAGGAGAGGAAAAATAAAATAGACGGGCAAGAGAAAGAGAAAAGAGGTGTACAGGGCAACAGTCAGGGACAAGGAAGGTAGTATAGAGAAGGGTAGTACAGGAGACATGGACATTCCTCAATGGCACAGGACCTTGTCCATGTGGCTCAAATTTGCAAGGACCCAGTAATAGCACCTTTCACACAGACCTGTTAGGAAAGTGAATGAGATATTCACATAGAGAAGGCTTTGTCAACCTCAGTACTGCTGACATTTGGGGCCAGATAACTCTTTGTTGTGGATACTGTCCTATGCACGGTAGGGTGTTTAGCAGCATCCCTGGCCTCTACCTACTAGACGACAGGAGCACCCACCACCTGGTTGTGGCAACAAAACATATCTTCAGACCTTCTCAAATGTCCCCCAGGGTCAAAATTAGCCCCAACTGGGGGCCACTTATGTGCGGGAGATAGCACAGGGCCTGGCGTATAATACATGTAGAATAAACGGCAGCTGACATAAGGTTTGTGCAAGGCAAATGCCCTTTCTGAATATCAGACCCTTCTTCCCAAGCACATGCCAAGAATATAAGGGCTTTGGAGAAAAACTGGAACTTTCCGCAGATGGGATGGGTAGACTTGCCAGTGCCATCACTGGAAATGTGCAAACAGACTCATGTGCACAGGGATGGAGAGGCTGAAGGGACCTATATATTCACTGGATTGTTGGAACAGGTCCACTTTCCACTCTGCTCAGCTCAGAGGGAAAGGAGCTAATTTTGTGGCGTGGGTAGCAGGTGCCAGGCCCAGTGCCAGGGTCTTACATATAGACCAGCCTCTGTGAGTTCTGTGAATAGATATTATTATTTCCATGTTAGATGGAGGAACTGTGACCCAGAGAGGCTAAGTAACTAGCTCAGTGTTACTCAGCAAGTACATTTCAGGATTTGGGTCAGAACCCAGGTCTGACTCTCTTCCAAGCCCATGCTCTTTCCCCACCCAGGTGGCAGGAGTAGGGCTTCTCATATGCCTACTTGATCATTCACAGTGAGAGTTTAAGAGCAATTCGAGGGCAGCAACCAGGCTTAGTGGAAAGGAATGATGGGATTGATTTGCAATGTCCGTCATGGGGCCAGGAATAGGAAAAGGAGGCAGGTGTTCCAGGTGTTTGCCATCCTTGTACAGACCCATAATCCAAGATTCAGTGATTCTGTATCATCCTAGCTGGCGTTTTCTGGGGTCTACACTGGACTAGGGGTACATCCCGCTTTGTTCGGCAAATTAGCTGCTTTCATGCTTTCTCGGGGCATAGCTGAAAATCAAGTCTTCTCCATAGGTGAGGGTTTCTACAGAGGGCACAAGGAGCCTGTTCTTAACACATTGTTCTCATGGAGAAACAAGGTATCACAACCCTTTGTTAATGCTTGAGGAATTTTATTTTTGATGATTAAACTGTTCTCAAAAAAGAAAAGGAAAGAGAAACTTCTGAGGAAATGGGCCATTTTTTTTTCATAGAAAAAAATGTTTGCTGTATTTTCAAAGTACAAGCTTTGGAAGATGCAATATCTATCCTTCTCCCTCTCTTCCCACTCCAAAATAATCCAGCCCTGGTGGAAAATTGCACAACTAGATGCATAACAAAACCTGCTTACACGTGTAAAGAACATTGCAAACACCAGTTCGTCTGTTTCCAGACACTTCAGCTAGGGAAACGTGCTTTCTCATGGCTGAGTCTAGGGCAACCCTGAGGACAGAGAGGGTAGAGTCAGAAATGGGAACAGATCCTTCCCTCCTGCTGGGCTTAGTTCAAGCTGCCTAAGTGAGCTCTTGCGTTCCACCTTGGCCTTGACCTTGATCTGTGCTGGCACTGATTAGGGAAGGCTCCTTGCCTTCACGGTCCTGTTCACTAACACAGCGTGCCCACCACGTGCCAGCCAACCATTCATTCAATAAAGACTTACTGATTCCCTGTCATGTGCCAAGTTCTGGGCAAGCACTGGGGAGACCAACCCTAAATATATGTGAAGCAGCATGTACCAGGTCATAGAGAGCATTCACGATTTTAATCATTCTCTTGCATCCATTTCAAGTGGGTAGGACATGAATGAGATTGGAGAATGTCTACCCTTGATGTTCAAAGTCATATTCCCTATGCCTGGGATTAGGCCCTTGCTGGGCCCTCTTGTTTCTGGTGACCAAATCAAGTTTGGTAATTAACCCAGCTTGCTTCTTTGATTCAGCATTTCTTCAACAAGAAGTTAAACTTTACATCATCATTCTGCCCAATTAATCCTGGCAGGTGAGCCACTCAGGGGCCCCAGCCCAGCTATTTCTCTATGCAAATAGAGAAAGCAGTCACCAGGGGAAGGGCTATGCACTGCAAACTATTTCTGCTATTGGCACCTGGAAATTATCCACTATTCATTTATTTGCTGGGGAGGTGCTACAATAGGAATGGCAAACTACAGCCCACCAGCTAGATGTGGCCCTCAGCCTCGTTTTGTATGGTACAAAGCTAAGAAGGTTTTTACAGGTCTAATTGGTTGGAGGGTAGGGGGGAATCAAAAGAAGAATACTCCATGACATGTAAAAATTCCATTTTCAGCATCCAAAAATAAAGTCTTGCTGTCACACGGCCACACTCATTCTTTCCGTATTGTCCACGGCCGTTTTCACACCACACAGCAGAGCTCAGGACTTTCAAAAAGACTGTATGTTCCACAAAGCCTAAAATACTTACTGTCTGATCCTTTACAGGAAAAGTTTGCCAACCCCTAGGTGAAACCTTGCTCGCGCGCTCTCTCTCTCTCTCTCTCTCTCTCTCTTCCTTTAAAATGCAAATACTTGCTGGTCTAGCGACATCTGAGGTCCCTAATGCCTTGGTGAGAATGCGTGTACCTGGTCACTTGCAGCCCTGCAGGGAAGAGGCAGCAGCAGATGCCTGGGAGGCACCAGCTGAGCCCCCATAGCCATTCATATCTGCCTCTGGGTACACAGCTGTCACTTTACACCTTGTTTTGGCATTTACCTAACTGCTGCCTTCTTACCCTAAACTCCATAACAGCAAGGTAACTGGTGCCTCCTGACCCCCTCCAGGGTTAATCCTAGTTGAGCCTGGCATGGGGAAATATTTAGTAAATGTTAGTAGATGTCTGAGTGAGGAAGTGAGTGAAACCCAGTGAGTGTACCAATGTGTCTGAGTCAATAAACGTAAACAAGAGACTGAAGAAATGGCTGAAGTAAGGAATGATCAAGTGATCTAGGGGTTGGATGAAAGACAGGAGACATGGATGAGTGAGGGAATGCTTGTAAGAGTGAGGAACTGAAGAAAGAAGTATACAAGTGAAAGTGGGAGATGGGCTGTCTACAAATGCCACGTAAAGGAGATGAAGGGCGTCACCGCCAAGCTCTGCTGATCCCCTCATTTTGCTATGCTTGCTCATGCCCTGCCAGCCGTGGGGATTTTGTGCTTAATCAACACCCTCCCTTGCTGAGGGTGTGCCCATGCTTTAGTGCTTTAGCGTCTAGGGCTTCTGTCAGAGGACAAAAACACCTGCGCCCCTGGGCGTGAGGCCGAATGGCCGTGCCTCCCTTACTGTGGTCTCCCATATATGGAAAAGATACACCTTCAGCTGATGCATCCTCAGCCCCATCCCTTCTGTGCACCACACGGGAATAGGACCTACCCCAAAAGCTGAGGTCCCCACAAAGGCACACTTTCCCAGGGCAAGGGATGGGCAACATGTTGATTTGGATGACATTCATGGCCACGGTCATCCTAACCAGGTGGGAAGACGTGGAATCAAAAACACCCTCTCCAAAGCCAGCCCCTCCCGGTATTCTGTTTCCCCCCTAGCACGTATTTTTAAGTGTCTTTCCTTGTTTTTTGCTTTGTGTATGTTTATTGTTTTGCCTGTTCCCTCACTAGAATATAAGCTCCCTGAGGACAGAGCCAGGCACATGGAAGTCTCAATAAATACTTGGCGAAAATGAGTGAAACATAGTCTGGAAAACAAGTCATGTAAACCAACCCCTTGAACCAGCTACCAAGACAGGATCCCCTCTCCCAATGGGGACCTGACCTGACTCTGCCACCAAATCCCACGTATGACCTTCAACATGCCATTTCGCCTCTCGGAGGCTCAGGAGATTAAATTAGCCTATCTTTAAGGTCCCTTGCAGCTCTCATATACTACAGTTCTAAAGCCAAGGGGAGTGGGCTTCAAGGTTCATATATAGTTAGTTAATAAGAACCTCAGTGCCCTGACCACAACTCTAAAAAAAAAAAAAAAAAAACTTTAACTGTCTGGCTAATGATGGAGATAAAGTGACACTGGGTGTAGTAACATCTCTGTTTTGGCCAGCGGCCATCTGAGCATCAAGTGTGACTATCCAAATGCAGCCATTCCTCTCCCTTAAGCTTTGCTGAACCTCTGCCCAGAGCCAAAGCCTGGCCTGACATCCCGCTGCCGGTGCCTTATGAAAGCCATGAAAGTGTACCATGAAACCCCAGGGAGAGAAAGGACTGGGAAATCTCTTCTCAGCCATCCTTGCAGGATTCCCAGAAACCAAGCATACTTGCCCTGGCTCAGCCCAGCAAATAAGGTACAAACATTGGGAGAGGACTTGTCTGAGCGCTCCAACCCTCACAGACTCCTGCGCTCTGAGAACCCTCCAGCCCTGACAGCCTCTTGATCCAACCTCCAAACTGCACACACTGCTTTGCATACTGTAGGGAGTTCTGAGAGGGTCGGCTGTCAAGTCAGGATGTTTAGGTTTGAACCCCAGCTCTGCTTACTTGCTGGCTCTATGGCCTTGGGAAAATTACTTTCATGGGTTTTGCCTTGACTTTCTCATCTGTAAAATGGGAATGGTGATGATGATAATAATAGTATTTAGCCCTTTGGTGTGTTGTGAAGATGACCTGAGCTAATAGGGTGCTTAGGAACGGATGATCCCTAGGAAGCGTTCAAATATTAGCCCTTGTGGTGGTTGTGATTTGCAAAATCTGGGGATGGTGTTCCCCATCTTATCTCAGTGAGATTGCACACTCCTTAAGGGCAGGGACTACACCTTCCTCTCAACCCCATCCTCACATTGCCTCATCCAAGGCTGGGAACACTCAGAACGCTTGTCAGTCAACAGGCATCAGACATTCATTCTCAAATGAATGTCTGCTAGTCAAAATCCATGGGCACTGGCACCTAGCCTTCTTTTGAGAAAAATGACACAGGTTGTGAGAAGAGGCTGAGCTAAGGAACATCAAGATTAGGTAAAGAACAAAAAGTAGAACTCTCCATCCCCCCCCAAAAAATATATATATATATACCTTGTTTGGTGTTAACAACTTCTTAATGCCAACAGAAGAGAGAACAAATAAGTGGCAAGAAATTAACTTTCTGAAGATACCAAGTGAACTTGACACTGTCACATGATTTCTGGGCTCACTAAATTCTTTTTCTGGCCGTGCCATGTGGCTTGTGGGATCTTAGTTCCTTGACCAGGGACTGAACCTGAGCCCTCAGCAGTGAAAGCACCAAGTCCTAGCCACTGGACCACCAGAGAATTCCCTTCACTAAATTTTTTAGAAGGGAATTTTTTTTTAACTTTCCTTTAAGTCCTGCTTCAGTTTGCTTCTCCAGCTACCTCCCTCAAAGTGAAAGCCACAGGCCTATAAAGATTGAGAGTCCTTAGAGAAAAACCTATTAAACCTCACCTAAAACAGATGAAGGAATTTAGGACCAGGTAGGTAAATTTAGGACTAGGTTAACTTCCCTAGGGTCACCTGGTAAAAGAGTAATAAAGCAGGGAGCCATACCTAGGAAAATCTGAATTCAGAACCCACGTTTTTAGCAATTATGCCATATTGTCTCCTGACTGGTTTTGGTTTGCTGCTTTCCCCATCCAGCTCTCCCTGTGGGTCCATTTTCCTTAGTTCAGGAAATAACTGTCTGCCCCACTCTCTCTGCCATAAAGAGGCACGTTCTAAGTCATGGAGTCTGTATCAGAGGCCAGTACAGCATGTGAATTTCTAGATGTTCAGAAATGACTCCTCTTTGGGTTGCTTGTGTCTGGAAGATGTGCAGGCAGGACCCAGGTTCTGTCGGGTTTTGAGACAGAAGAGTTCTCGCACAGTCTGCGCTATCCTGGTGAGCAGTGGCCTTCGTCATCGATCCCCAGGACCTAGCACAATACTTGGTACTCCATAGATGCATGGCAAGCATCTCCTGGGAATAAATGCCATGTGAGGACCCACAGCAGATTTAGGAGGAACTTTGCTTGTTTAGATTTTTATGGCCCCTAATGAAGCCCAGGGAGAGGATTTAATTATAAGTATTGCCAAGCAGTTACTTCCTCAAATGGACCGTTATGACTAGGAGGGCAAGGGTTATAATTAAGGTTTTGGTATACCGTGGCATTTCAAAAAGCACTAATAGCACTCAACTCATCAGATTCTGCTTTGGTACAAAATCCCACCTTGCAGGCACAGGCTGTTAGGCTCAGGAGAACATGAGGTCGAAAATGGAAGGGGGAGTGGCAGGGCTGGGGATACTTTTTGCGCAACCAGAGGACCCACCTTAAAGAAGGGGATTTTGCCTTTCTGGTTTGAGGTGTGGCCTTTTTTCTGCATTTTCCCAAGAAGCCAGTGCAGAGCACAGCTACAGAGAGGTGCCAGACCCCATCCTTCACTGGAAACCTCAGGGTACATGAGAAAAGCCCAGTCCAGTGTCAGGAAAGGACTCCTGAATGTCCCACACACAGGGCTAGGTGCCCGTCACTCAGTCTTTCTCAAAGGGAATCTGGACTATTGAGGCCCTTGTGTCCCAGAGAATGAATATTTCCTCCTTAAAATCCAATCTCGTGTGAAGCAACTATACTCCAATTAAAAATTTTTTTTAATAAAAATTTTTAAAAATCCAATCTCATTGAGAAAGTCCTATCTTCTGCTGCTTCTTCTCACACATCTGCTTTGTATGTCTCCCCTCTTGGAAGAGTAACAATGTTACAATTTGGGGGGTATTTCATATGAGCCAGATGTTGTGCAAAGTACTTTGCGTATATGTTCTGTTGAATTCTCACAAGAATTCTAAGGGATAGCTACCGTTATTGGCCCCTTTTATAGATGAGGAAACTAAGGCTCAGAGGAATTATGTCTGAGCCTCACACAGTTGGTTACAGTGCCAAATTTCAAACTCAATTCAGATGGCCCCCGAAGTCCATTCTCTTAGCCATGGTGGCCTAGTGTTTCAAGGATTTATAGAAATCCACCAAATCAGTGACTGTCCCCATGCAGTTCTTCTTGAGTAATGCCATGGGACCCTGGAGACGCTAAGAACTTGAACTGACAGTGTGGTGGTCCACGTCACCTGGGTTTTTCCAAGCATCACCTTTTCTCCCCAACGGAGGCCGTCAAGCAAATTAATCAGAAATTTATCTTCAGCAAACATGCTTTATGAAAATCATTTTACATCTGGCACACAGTTCTTGGCAACTCTTTAGAATCGTATAATAACCGTTAAAGAAATTTACAATCTTCCCACAAAGAGAACCCCAGACCAAGACAGGTTTACAGGTGAATTCTTTCACGCTTTCAAGGAGGGGATAATTTCACTTTTTACAAACTCTTCTAAAGAATGGAAGAAAAGAAAACATTTCCCAACTCATTTCATGAGGCCAAGATATTCTTAATATCAAAAACCAGAAAACAACAACATCGGAAAGGAAATTTTGAGCTCTACTTCAGTCATAAACATAGATGCAAAACCCCTCAAGTGTCTATTAGCAAACCAAATCCAGAAATATAGGAAAATAGAATATACCATGATTAAGTTGGGGTTTTCCCAAGATTTGAAAGGTTAATTTAACATTATGAAATTAATTGTGTAATCTATCGCATTAACAAATTAAAGGAAAAAAGATCTTTTCAATAGATAAAGAAAAAAAGTTTGATAAAATTCTCTACCCATTCATTACACATATTTTAAAAGTCTTAGCAAGGGCTTCCCTGGTGGCGCAGTGGTTGAGAGTCCGCCTGCCGATGCAGGGGACACGGGTTCGTGCCCCGGTCCGGGAAGATCCCACATGCCGCAGAGCGGCTGGGCCCGTGAGCCATGGCCGCTGAGCCTGCACGTCCAGAGCCTGTGCTCCACAACGGGAGAGGCCACAACAGTGAGAGGCCCGCGTACGGCAAAAAAAAAAAAAAAAAAAAGTCTTAGCAAACTAGGAGTAAAAGGGAACTTCCTTAACACGATAAATGGAATCCATGTAAAATCTACAGCAAACATCACACTTAATGGTAAAATGTTGAAGGCATTCCCTTTAAGATTAGGAAAAAGAAAAAAAATGTCTGTTATGTTTCTACTCAACACTGTCCCTCCCAGAGTACCTGGCCAGTACAGGAAGATAGGAAAAAGAAGTAAAAGGTTAAGTATTTGAAAAGAAGAAACATAGTTGTCATTATTTTTAGATGATACTGTTGTCTATATAGAGAACTCAAAAGAATCCAGAAAAATGTATTAGGAATAAATAAGAACTTAGCAAGGTTACTGCATACAAATCAACAGAAGAAAGTTAATTGCACTTCTGTACTCTAAAAAGAAAACAGAGAATTCCCTGGCAGACCAGTGGTTAGGTGGTGCTTACACTGCCAAGGGCCCAGGTTCAATCCCTGGTGGGGGGACTAAGATCCCACAAGCTGCATGGCATGGCCAAATAAAATAAAATAGAATTATTAAAAATAAATAAAAAGAAAATAGAAAAATATTTTTTTAAAAAAAGATACCATTTACAACAGCTACTCAATTTTTAAAATCCAACAAAAGATATGCAAGCCCTTTATGGAGAAAATGTATCAGACTTTACTGAAAGACATTAAAGAAGACCTAAAATGGTGGAGGAGGGATGGATTGGGGGTTTGGGGTTAGCAGATGCAAACTATTATATATAGAATAGATAAACAACAAGATCCTAATGTATAGCACAGGGAACTACATTCAATATCCTGTGATAAACATAATGGAAAAGAATATGAAAAAGAATGTATGCATGTATAACTGAATCACTTTGCTGTGCAGCAGAAACTAACACAATACTGTAAACCAGCTATACTTTAATAAAATTAAAAAGAAGACCTAAAATAAATGAAGAACTATGCCATGCTCTTGGATAGAAAGACTCACTGTCTCCCCAATTTTATTTATAAATTACAATCCCAGTGGGTTCTTTGTGTGGAACTCAAAAGGTGATTCTAAAATTCAAATGGAAGGACAAAAAGCCACTAGCCAAGATGCTTCTAAAAATGAAGATGGAATTTGGTTGGGGTGAAGAGTGGGACCTACCCTATCAGATATCAAATTTTATTTTAAAGTTATAATAATTGATGGCACGAATTTAGCATAGGGATTCTATTAAACCAATGGAACATACTGGAGAACCTAGAAACAGACAACATGGAGAATTGATTTATGACAGAGCAGGCTTTGCAGATCAGAAGGGAAGGATGAACCATGGTGCTGGGCTAATTGGGTATCCATGTGGAAACAGATGAAATTGGATTCCTCCCTTGTCAAAAAATCAATTCCAGGTGGATTAAAGACTTAAATGGGAAAGACAAAACTATAAAACTTTTAGAAGACAACATAGAAGTATATCTTTATGACCTTGGGATAAAAAAAATAGTATTCAAGATTCTTCAAAAGCATAAGCCATAAGGGAATATATTGTAAATTTGACTCTATTAAATATAAGAACTCCAGTTCTTCAGAAGACACCACAGAGTAAAAACACAAACTACAAAAAATTCATATCCAAAATATTAGAACTCCATAACTTAAGAAGAAAATAACCCAAGAGAGGGGTGGAAAAGCAGACAAAGGAAATGAACAGGCATTTCATATAAGAAACAAGAATGGTCCATAAACATTTGAAAAGAAACCCCAGCTCATCAGTACTCAGAGAAATTAATTTGAAACCACAATGAGATATCATTTCACACCCACCACAAACAGGTATTAAAAAGCTCAGCATTAACACACGCTGGTGAGACGGTGGGGTAACAGGAATTGTCATTCACTGCTGGTGGGAGTGTAAATTGTTACAGCCACGCTGGGAACCAGTTTGTTATTGCCTAATAAAACTGAGCAGGCTCCTACCCTACGGCCCATCAATTCTACTCGTAGGTGTAGATCCTGGGGAAACTCTTGTACGTGTGCACGGGGAACATATACAAGAATGTTCATAGCAACATCCTTCAGGACAGCCCCAAACTGAAAATCACCCAAATGACACATAAATGATAGGATGGTTAAATGGTGGTAGATGCATACAGTGAATGAAATACAGGACAGCAGTGAAAACCAACCACGACAACTTAGTGTTAAGCCGGAGATGCGAGTCACAGAAGAACACACGCAATGTGAATCCATTCACACTGTGTTCAGAAACAGGCAGACCTCAGCCACATATGGTTTAGGGATGTATACCAACGTTGTTAAAAATCACATAGAAAATCAATGGAACAATTAATAAAATTTCAGCATTGTAGTTAGCTCTGGGAGGAGGGAAGAGATCTGATTAGACAGGAATATGAAGAGGGCCTCTAAGTACAGTATTCAATTCCTATTTTTATTCTGTTTCTTGAGTTGGGTGGTATGTATGCAGGTGTTAGTTTTGTTATTCTTCTTTAAATAACAAAAAATTATATACACTTATTTCTACGCCTACTGTATTTATAATTTAAAATGTCAATAACGAGGGAAAATAACAGAGTGGAGATGGGGGTGGGGGGCATAGAAAGGGCAGGGGTGACAGAAGCAGTGTGACCTGCTCAAGGAGCTGAGAAAAGACCCCACAGCTGAAGGAAGTGAAGCGGGGAGGGAGAGGGGAGGAAGGTGAGGCTGGAGAGTGGGGCAGGGGCTAGACCACAGAGCACATTCAAAGCTTCGATGACTACCTAGAAAATGGAGATGTAGTTGGCTTCACAGCATTATATAATATTACCCCTGCTGACCTCGCTGTGTACTTTAGAAGACATTTTTCGAGGTGGACCTAAAGGGACCTGCTGCTAGCTCATGATCGAGTTTTCTTTTTCAGACAACGCTTTTACTCCCAGGGCAAATCAAAGCACTGGATGGCGGCTCCCTGCTCATCCAGAACAGGGAGGCTTTGCAGGCCGGACTGGTTCTGAGACAGGCTTAGAGAAGGAAGGCGAGCAGTCTGGCAAAAGGAGCTCTGACTCTGTTGGGACATCGCTTTGGCCAGGGAAGGAGGAAGATAAACAACAAAACAAAAACAACGTCATATTCAACCTCCCTCCAGATCTATTGTATATTACGGGGGACACTGGCCAGGGATGGTGGTTGTCATGAACATGACATACCTGTGAACATAAAAACAGAATGCTGAATTTGGCTACACGGCTTCTTCCTGGGATGCAGAAACATGCCTCACATACTTGAGCCCTCTAGCCAAATGGAGTTAAGTGCTAACCTTGCTGACTCACAGAAGGGGCTCCGGGCCAGAGTCCTTGCTCCTGGTGTCAACTTAACCAGTGACTTGCTGGCCATCTCCCGAACATCATGTAATCTTTCTATCTTGGCTTCTTCATCTGTAAAAATGGGAATTGATGACAGTGAGGTCTGTGTATCACAAGTTAGTGCTGGAATCGTAGGCTGTGAGTGAAATACCTCTTGGAAATCAAGGCAAGCGTCTCCCAGCAGCGCCCAGAGCACCTTCAGCCCCACCCCTCGGCGGCGCCAACATGCACCACGTTTACATAACTATGGGTTTAAGTGTCTTCCCTGGTATACATGGTGAGGTCCACCTGAGGAAGGAGCTCTATGTGTCTTGTTCGTTGCATTAACTCCAGTGCCCAGGACCAACTATGGCCCACACATTGCAATTGCTGACTGTGGCTCTTAAGCCTCTTTTTTTTTAAATTTAATTTAATTAATTTATTTATTTTTTAACATCTTTATTGGAGTATAATTGCTTTACAATGGTGTGTTAGCTTCTGCTTTATAACAAAGTGAATCAGCCATATGCATACATATGTCCCCATATCCCCTCCCTCTTGAACCTCCCTCCCATCCTCCCTCTTGCGTCTCCCTCCCTCCCTCCCACCCTCCCTATCCCACCCCTCTAGGTGGTCACAAAGCACTGAGCTGATCTCCCTGTGTTATGCGGCTGCTTCCTACTAGCTATCTATTTTACGTTTGGTAGTGTATATATGTCCATGCCACTCTCTCGCTTTTTCACAGCTCACCCTTCCCCCTCCCCGTGTCCTCAAGTCCATTCTCTAGTAGGTCTGTGTCTTTATTCCCGTCTTGCCCCTAGGTTCTTCATGACCTTTTTTTTTTTTTTTAGATTCCTTATATATGTGTTAGCATACGGTATTTGTTTTTCTCTTTCTGACTTACTTCACTCTGTATGAAAGACTCTGGGTCCATCCACCTCACTACAAATAACTCAATTTTGTTTCTTTTTATGGCTGAGTAATATTCCATTGTATATATGTGCCACATCTTCTTTATCCATTCCTCTGTCAATGGACGCTTAGGTTTCTTCCATGTCCTGGCTATTGTAAATAGAGCTGCAGTGAACATTGTGGTACATGACTCTTTTTGAATTATGGTTTTCTCAGGGTATATGCCCAGTAGTGGGATTGCTGGGTCGTATGGTAGTTCTATTTTTAGTTTCTTTTTTTTTTTTTTTTTGCGGTACACGGGCCTCTCACTATTGTGGCCTCTCCTGTTGCAGAGCACAGGCTCTGCACGCCCAGGCTCAGCAGCCATGGCTCACGTGCCCAGCAGGCTCAGCGGCCATGGCTCACATGCCCAGCAACTCCACGGCATGTGGGATCTTCCCGGACCAGGGCACAAACCCGCGTCCCCTGCGTCACCAGGCGGACTCTCAACCACTGCGCCACCAGGGAAGCCCCCTATGTTTAGTTTTTTAAGGAACCTCCATACTGTTCTCCATAGTGGCTGAATCAATTTACATCCCCACCAACAGTGCAAGAGGGTTCCCTTTTCTCCACACCCTCTCCAGCAAGCCTCTTTTAATTAAAGACGAGAATGAATTTTTAACTTCATAAAGTTCAGTGGTCGACTCTAGATTATCCATAGTGTTGGTATAGAAACTACCGTATAATAGTTAATTTTCTGTCTCTAAAATGCAGCCCTTCTCCCGACCCTAAGTGAACACTCTGTAGGTTCAGGCCCTTGTGAGCTCCTGGGAATACTGAGATGCATGACCACAAGGGCTTGGGAGTAGGTCACACTCTGTTGAGGAAGATAGTACCCCATACCCACCAAGCTACTGAAAGGCATGAGCCCCGGAGGAAAGAGCTGAGTGCCACAGCATGGGGGTGGGGTGGGGGGGAACAGCAAACTTACATTTGGGAAAGCCGGGGACCTGAAAACTCCTCTAGAAGAGGAGGGCTGCTTACTGCCATCCCCCACCGCATCCTTGGGTCCTGGTCTCGGTCCAAGACCTCGCAGGGCCGTCGCATAAAAGGAGCTGCTCAGCCCACCCCACCCCACCCTGCACAGCAGCTAATCACTTGGTAGATCAAAATAAGTAGAGTTAATTAATATATACACACTACTATATATAAAATAGATAACCAAATCTAAAAAGGAGTACAAATGAATGTATTTACAAAACAGAAATGCAATCAGAGACTTAGAGAATGAACTTTTGGTTACGGGGCTGGGGGGGAAGGGTGCAGGGAAGGAATAGTTAGGGGGTCTGGGATTAACATGGACACACTACTATATTTGAAAAGGATAACCAACAAGGACGTACTGTGTAGCACAGGGAACTCTGCTCAGTGTTATGTGGCAGCCTGGATGGGAGGGGAGTCTGGGGGAGAATGGATACATGTACATGTGTGGCTGAGCCACTTTGCTGTGCACCTGAAACCGTCACAACATTGTTAATCAGCTATACTCCAATATAAAATAAAAAGTTAAAAAAAAAAAAGATAACCAACAAGGACCTACTGTGTAGCTCAGGGAACTATACTCACTATCTTGTAATAACCTATAATGGAAGAGAATTTTGTAAAAGAATATATATATATATATATATTTATATATATATATATTTATATATATATATGTATAACTGAATCACTTTGCTCCACACCTAAAACTAACACAACATTGTAAATCAACTCTATTTCAATAAAAATTTTTTTAAATAAGTAATAGTTATTGAGCACTTGCTTACAATGCGCTAAATCCTGTACATGGATTCTTTTATTTAATCCTCCTAACAACTCTATGAGACAAATACCATTACTGCCCCCATTTTAACAGATGACGAAGTGGAGGAGCCACAGTGTTCAGTCCTTGCCCAAGATCACACATCCTGGAAAATGCTAGAGCCGCATGCTTGAGTACTAGGCTAGACCTGCCTCCAGACTCCTGGACAGGAGCTGACTCTGTGCCCACATGACTGATGAAGCTGACACAGGGCCAGTGGAATGTTGCAGCAGCTCTGTGCCAGGCGCCGTGCCCCCTTCCTTCCTCACTTAACACCTTGAGACCTGAAAACACCCAGAGGCCACACAGCGGTAGATTCTTCTGTTCCCGATAAAGACTTCTTTTAAATGAGTCATTTCCTTCAAAAAGGAGGAAAAACTGTTTTTAGATAGCAGCAGAAATACCCACCCCTACCCTCAAGTACATACCCTTTCCCTGATCCTGCTCAGATCCCCAAATCCTATCCCAGGAAGCACCAGATGCTAGAGGACCTCGCATGCAGCCTCACAAACCCTTTCTGGCTCGGAGACCTGAGGTCACAACTCACCTCAGGAAACCACCCGCCAGAGGCCCGTTCACTCAGACAGGCTGGGCGTCTGTCTTGGATGCCAGTGACAGGAACAGACTTGCCTCCTCAGAAGTTGGCTGTCTACCTGGTTGTCTTTATTTACTGCGTGGTGCCTTTGTTTCTGTCTTGTTCTGTCTGTCCTCCTTCCCTGCCTTTATCTATCTTGCTCTCTTTTCCTATCACTCCATTCATTCATTCATTCATTTTTGTTTTCACCTTATTTACTGAGCTTCTGTCTGATGCATAGGTTTCCACCTTTGATTCCTCTCCTATTCAGGTGGCCCCCTGCCATGAGGGCCACTGCCTAGCTGTTCACTGTGAAGCTGAGCCATCACCCTTATCTCCTTCGCTGACCAATCCCAGAGCTTGGGCTGGGTCAAGCTATGGCCACTTGGATGTTTCCTGCCAGCTAGATAATATATTCCTATTTTTTAACAGCTTTATTGAGCTATAGTTACATAAAGTTCAACGATTTTAAGCATACAGTTCAATGACTTGGCAGATGTAAAAAGGTAATGACTAACAAAATCAAGATATAGAACATTTCTATCACCCCCAAAAGTTTCCTTGTGCCCCTTTGCAATCAATCATCTCTCCCCATCCCTGGCTCTTGGTAATCCCTAATCTTGCCGTCACTATAGTTTTGGCTTTTTTTAGAATGTTACATAAATGGCATCACAGAATATGTAATTTCGTGTTTCATGCTTCTTTTACTTAGGATGATGTTAAGATTCTTCCATGTAGTTGCATGTATTCCTGAGGAATATTCCCCTGTGTTTGTACCACAGTTTGTTTATTCGTTCACCCATTGATTGGCATTTGGGTTGTTTCCTGTTTCTGGCTAAAATAAAGCTGCTATGAACATTCATGTACAAGTCCTTGTATGGACATAAGTTTGCATTTCTCTTAGGTAAAAACTTGTGAGTAGGATGCTGAGTAGAGTGGTAAGTGTATATTTCACTTTATTTAAAACAGTCAACTTGTTGTCCTGTGTGGTGGCACCATTTTACATCTCCATCAGCAATATATAAGAATTCTAGGGCTTCCCTGGTGGCGCAGTGGTTGGGAGTCCGCCTGCCGATGCAGGGGACGCGGGTTCGTGCCCCGGTCTGGGAGGATCCCACATGCCGCGGAGCAGCTGGGCCCGTGAGCCATGGCCACTGAGCCTGCACGTCTGGTGCCTGTGCTCCGCAACGGGAGAGGCCACAACAGTGAGAGGCCCACGTACAGCAAAAAAAAACATTCTAGTTGCTCCACATCCTCACCACCACTTGGTATGGTCAGTTTTTAACTTTAGCCATTCTTATAGGTGTATAGTGGTATCTCATGGTGGTTTTAATTTGTATTTTCTTGATAATTGTTGATGTTGAGCACTTTTTCATGTACTTACTGGCCACTCAATATATCTTCTTCTGTGATGTCTTTTGCCCACTTTTTAATTGGATTATTTGTCTTCTGAATGGGTTACGAGTTTCCCCAGTCTTTTCTTAATCTCCCTTTTCTTCTTCTTTCCTCTATCCCTCTGGATCTATCTCTTTCTCCCACTGTGTCTCAGTCTCAGTTTCTGACTCTCTCCCCAACTTTCAGAGTTGTCCACTATCTCCCTCTCTCCCTCCTCCTCCTTCTCCATTTGTATTCTTCCTTCTCCTCTCAGACACCTCAAAATCTGAGAATCTGTCCTCGTTTCCCATTCCACATTAGAAGGAACTCCATCACAAGCCCAGTGATTTCCGTTCTGGCAGGGTTCCATGTTCCAAAGAGGGGGAAAGATCCCCTCTCTAGTCGAAGACCTAGAGAGGTAAAAAGCCTGGTATAATGAAGGGATGACTTTTTTGCATGCTGGCATCTTCCTCCTCCCTAAGTGATTAATAGTGTTTATGGATGGCAGGGCTTTTTACTCAAACATAACACTGGAAAGTCACAGGTGTTAAGTGAGGTTCATCCTGCTTAATCAGTGGTCCAACAGCCTACACAAACATAAGATTAGTTGTTCACACAACAAGGCCCTCCCTTGGCACATCTCCCGATCCCAGCAGGGTTTTATCTTGCCCAGTTGCAGGGAAGGAGATCCTAGCCCAAAGCCAGCAGCTTGTTTAAGGAAACTAGTATGAAAGTGTTTGATTGCAAAGCTCAGAGCACTTTATGCAGTGTTAGAGACTTTCAGATGGATAACCATGCAATAGTCTTTGGGGTTTTTTTAAATACAATTTTTAAAGGTCACACTCTATTTACAGTTATTACTAAATATTGGCTATATTCCCCATGTTGTAAATACATCCTTGTAGCCTATCTTATACACAATAGTTTGTACCTCCCACTTCCCCACCCCTATATTGTCCCTCCTGCCTCTCCCCACTGGTAACGACTAGTTTATTCTTCATATCTGTGAGTCTGCTCTGTTTTTGTGATATTTATTTGTTTGCTGTATTTTTTAGATTCCACATATAAGTGATATCATACAGTATTTGTCTTCCTCTGTCTGACTTATTTCGCTTAGCATAATGCCCTCCAAGTCCATCCGTGTTGCTGCAAATGGCAAAATTTTGTTCTTTTTTATGGCTGAGTAGTATTCCATTGTGTCAGTATACCACATCTTCTTTATCCATTCATCTCTTGATGGACACTTAAGTTGCTTCCATATCTTGGTAATCATAAATAATGCTGTTGTAAGCATTGGAGTGCATGTATCTTTTCTTTTTTTTTTTAATTTTTGAATTTAGTTTTATTTATTTTTTTATACAACAGGTTCTTATTAGTCATCAATTTTATACACATCACTGTATACATGTCAACCCCAATCTCCCAATTCATCACACCACCGCCACCATCCCCCTGCCGCTTCCCCCCTTGGTGCCCATACATTTGTTCTCTACATCTGTGTCTCAATTTCTGCCCTGCAAACCAGTGCACCTGTACAATTTTTCTAGGTCCACATATATATATATATGAGTTAATATATGATATTTGTTTTTCTCTTTCCGACTTACTTCACTCTGTATGACAGTCACTAGATCTATCCACGTCTCAGCAAATGACCCAATTTCATTCTTTATTATGGCTGAGTAATATTCCATTCTATATATGTACCACATCTTCTTTATCCGTTCGCCTGTTGATGGACATTTAGGTTGCTACCGTGACCTGGCTATTGTAAACAATGCTGCAATGAACATTGGGGTGCATGTGTCTCTTTGAATTATGGTTTTCTCTGGGTATATGCCCAGTAGTGGGATTGCTGGATCATATAGTAATTCTATTTTTAGTTTTTTAAGGAACCTCCATACTGTTCTCCATAGTGGTTGTATCAATTTACATTCCCACCAACAGTGCAAGAGGGTTCCCTTTTCTCCACACCCTCTCCAGCACTTGTTGTTTGTAGATTTTCTGATAATGTCCATTCTAACTGCTTTGAGGTGATACCTCATTGTAGTTTTGATTTGCATTTCTCTAATCATTACTGATGTTGAGCAACTTTTCATGTGCTTCTTGGCCATCTGTATGTCTTCCTTGCAGAAATGTCTATGTAGGTCTTTGGCCCACTTTTGAATTGGGTTGTTTGTTTTTTTAATATTGAGCTGCATGAGCTGTATATATATTTTGGAGATTAATCCTTTGTCCATTGATTTATTTGCAAATATATTCTCCCATTCTGAGGATTGTCTTTTCATCTTGTTTATGGTTTCCTTTGCTGTGCAAAAGCTTTGAAGTTTCATTAGGTCCCATTTGTTTATTTTTGTTTTTACTTCAATTACTCTAGGAGGAGGATCAAAAAATATCTTCCTGTGATTTATGTCAGAGTGTCCTTCCTATGTTTTCCTCTAAGAGTTCTATAGTGTCCAACCTTACATTTAGGTCTCTAATCCATTTTGAGATTTTCTTTGTGTATAGTGTTAGGGAGTGTTCTAATTTCATTCTTTTACATGCAGCTGTCCAGTTTTCCCAGCACCACCTACTGAGGAGACTGTCTTTTCTCCATTGTATATCCTTGCCTCCTTTGTCATAGATTAGCTGACCATAGGTGTGTGGGTTTATCTCTGGGCTTTCTATCTTGTTACATTGATCTATATTTCAGTTTTTGTGCCAGTAACATATTGTCTTGATTACTGTAGCTTTGTAGTATAATCTGAAGTCAGGGAGTCTGATTCCTCCAGCTCCACTTTTTTCCCTCAAGACTGCTTTGGATATTCAGGGTCTTTTGTGTCTCCATACAAATTTTGAGATGATTTGTTTTAGTTCCGTAAAAAATGCCATTGGTAATTTGATAGGGATTGCATTGAATCTGTAGATTGTTTTGGGTAGTATAGTCATTTTCACAATATTAATTCTTCCAATGCAAGAACATGGTATATCTCTCCATCTGTTGGTATCCTCTTTAATTTCTTTCATCAGTGTCTTATAGTTTTTTGCATACAGGTCTTTTGTCTCCCTAGGTAGGTTTATTCCTCAGTATTTTATTCTTTTTGTTGCAGTGGTAAATGGGAGTGTTTCCTTAATTTCACTTTCAGATTTTTCATCATTAGTATATAGGAATACAGGAGATTTCTGTGCATTAATTTTGTATCCTGCAACTTTACCAAATTCATTGATTAGCTCTAGTAGTTTTCTGGTGGCATCTTTAGGATTATCTATGTATAGTATCATGTCATCTGCAAACAGTGACAGCTTTACTTCTTCTTTTCCAATTTGTATTCCTTTTATTTCTTTTTCTTCTCTGATTGCTGTGGCTAGGACTTCCAAAACTATGTTCAATACTAGTGGTGAGAGTGAACATCCTTGTCTTGTTCCTGATCTTAAGGAAATGCTTTCAGGTTTTCACCATTGAGAATGATGTTCGCTGGGGTTTGTCATATGTGGCCTTTATTATGTTGAGGTAGGTTCCCTCTATGCCCACTTTCTGGAGAGTTCTTTTTTTTTTAACCATTTTAAAAAATATTTATTTAGTTATTTTTTTGGTTGCGTTGGGTCTTCACTGCTGCGCGCGGGCTCCCTCCAAAAGCGGCGAGCAGGGGCCACCCCTCTTTGCGGTGCGCAGGCCTCCCAATGTGGTGGCCTCTCCTGCCGTGGAGCACAGGCTCCAGGTGTGTAGACTTCAGTACTGGTGGCACACAGGCTCAGCAGTTGTGGCCCGCAGGCTCCAGAACACAGGCTCAGCAGTTGTGGCACACGGGCCCAGTCTGGAGAGTTTTTATCATAAATTGGTGTTGAATTTTGTCAAGAGCTTTTTCTGCATCTACTGAGACGATCATATGGTTTTTCTTCTTCAATTTGTTAATATGCTATATCACATTGATTGATTTGCGTATACTGAAGAATCCTTGCATCCCTGGGATAAATCCCACTTGATCATTGTGTATGATCCTTTTAATGTGTTTTTGGATTCCGTTTGCTAGTAATTTGTTGAGGATTTTTGTATCTATATTCATCAGTGACATTGGTCTGTAATTTTCTTTTTTTGTAGTATCTTTGTCTGGTTTTGGTATCAGGGTGATAGTGGCCTCATAGAATGAGTTTGGGAGTGTTCCTTCCTCTGCAATTTTTTGGAAGAGTTTGAGAAGGATGGGTGTCAGCTCTTCTCTAAATATTTGATAGAATTCACCTGTGAAGCCATCTGGTCCTGGACTTCTGTTTGTTGGAAGATTTTTAATCACAGTTTCAATTTCATTACTTGTGATTGGTCTGTTCATATTTTCTATTTCTTCCTGGTTCAGTCTTGGAAGGTTATACCTTTCTAGGAATTTGTCCATTTCTTCCAGGTTGTCCATTTTATTGGCATAGAGTTGCTTGTAGTAGTTGCTTAGGATGCTTTGTATTTCTGCGGTGTCTTTTGTAACTTCTCCTTTTTCGTTTTTAATTTTAGTGATTTGAGTCCTCTACCTCTTTTTCTTGATGAGTCTGGCTAACGGTTTATCCATTTTGTTTATCTTCTCAAAGAACCAGCTTTTAGTTTTATTGATCTTTGCTATTGTTTTCTTTGTTTCTATTTTATTTATTTCTGCTCTGATCTTTATGATTTCCGTCCTTCTGCTAAATTTGGGTTTTGTTTGTTCTTCTTTCTCTAGTTCCTTTAGGTGTAAGGTTAGATTGTTTGAGATTTTTCTTGTTTCTTGAGGTAGGCTTGTATTGCTACAAACTTCTCTCTTGGAACTGCTTTTGCTGCATCCCATAGGTTTTGGATCCTCGTATTTTCATTGTCATTTGTCTCTAGGTATTTTTTGATTTCCTCTTTGATTTCTTCAGGGATCTCTTGGATATTTAGTAACGTACTGTTTAGCCTCCATGTGTTTGTGTTTTTTCAGTTTTTTCCCTGTAATTCATTTCTAATCTCATGGTGTTGTGGTCAGAAAAGATGCTTGATATGATTTCAATTTTCTTAAATTTACCAAGGCTTGATTTGTGACCCAAGATGTGATCTACCCTGGAGAATGTTCCATGCTCACTTGAGAATAACGTGCAATCTGCTGTTTTTGGATGGAATGTCCTATAAATATAAATTAAATCTATCTGGTCTATTGTATCATTTAAAGCTTCTGTTTCCTTATTTATTTTCATTTTGGATGATCTGTCCATTGATGTAAGTGAGGTGTTATGGTCCCCCACTATTATTGTGTTACTGTCAATATCCTCTTTTAGAGCTGTTAGCAGTTGCCTTATGTATTGAGGTGCTCCTATGTTGGGTGCATATATATTTAAAATTGTTATATCTTCTTCTTGGATTGATCCCTTGATCATTATGTAGTGTCCTTCCTTGTCTCTTGTAACATTCTTTATTTTAAAGTCTATTTTATCTGATATGAGTATTGCTACTCCAGCTTTCTTTTGATTTCCATTTGCTTGGAATATCTTTTTCCATCCCTAACTTTCAGTCTGTATGTGGCCCTAGGTCTGAAGTGGGTCTCTTGTAGATAGCATATATATGGGTCTTGTTTGTTTATCCATTCAGCAAGCCTGTGCCTTTTAGTTGGAGCATTTAATCCATTCATGTTTAAGGTAATTATCAATATGTATGTTCCCATGACCATTTTCTTAATTGTTTTGGGTTTGTTTTTGTAGGGCTTTTTCTTCTCTTGTGTTTCCTACTTAGAGAAGTTCCTATAGCATTTGTTGTAGAGCTGACTTGGTGGTGCTGAATTCTCTTTGCTTTTGCTTGTCTGTAAAGCTTTTGATTTCTCCATCGAATCTGAATGAGATCCTTGCCAGGTAGAGTAATCTTAGTTGTAGATTCTTCCCTTTCATCACTTTAAGTATATCATGCCACTCCCTTCTGGCTTGTGGAGTTTCTGCTGAGAAATCAGCTGTTAACCTTATGGGAGTTCCCTTGTATGTTATTTGTTGTTTTTCCCTTGGTGCTTTCAATAATTTTTCTTTTTCTTTAATTTTTTCAATTTGATTATTATGTGTCTCGGCATGTTTCTCATTGGGTTTATCCTGTATGGGACTCTCTGCGCTTCCTGGACTTGGGTGTCTATTTCCTTCCCATGTTAGGGAAGTTTTTGACTATAATCTCTTCCAATATTTCCTCTGGTCCTCTCTCTCTCTCCTACTTCTGGGACCCCTATAATGTGAATGTTGTTGAATTTAATGTTGTTCCAAACGTCTCTTAGGCTGTCTTCATTTCTTTTTTCTTTTTTCTTTTTTTTTGCGGTACGTGGGCCTCTCACTGTTGTGGCCTCTCCCATTGCAGAGCACAGGCTCCGGATGCACAGGCTCAGTGGCCATGGCTCACGGGCCTAGCCGCTCCGCAGCATGTGGGATCTTCCTGGACCGGTGCACAAACCCATGTCCCCTGCATCAGCAGGCGGACTCCCAACCACTGCACCACCAGGAAAGCCCCTGTCTTCATTTCTTTTCACTCTTTTTTCTTTATTCTGTTCAGCAGCAGTGAATTCCACCATTCTGTCTTCCAGGTCACTTATCCATTCTTCCGCCTCAGTTATTCTGTTATTGATTCCGTCTAGTGTATTTTTCATTTCAGTTATTGTACTGTTCATCTCTGTTTGTTTGTTCTTTAATTCTTCTAGGTCTTTGTTAAACATTTCTTGCATCTTCTCGATCTTTGCCTCCATTCTTTTTCCGAGGTCCTGGATCATCTTTACTATCATTATTCTGAATTCTCTTTCTGGAAGATTGCCTATGTCCACTTAATTCAGTTGTTTTTCTGGGGTTTTATCTTGTTCCTTCATCTGGTACATAGCCCTCTGCCTTTTCATCTTGTCTATCTTTCTGTGAATGTGGTCTTTGTTCCGCAGGCTGCAGGATTGTAGTTCTTCTTGCTTCTGCTGTCTGCCGTCTGGTGGATGAGGCTACCTAAGAGGCTTGTGCAAGTTTCCTGATGGGAGGGACTGGTGCTGGATAGAGGTGGCTGTTGCTCTGGTGGGCAGAGCTCAGTAAAACTTTAATCTGCTTGACTGCTGATGGGTGGGGCTGGGTTCCCTGTGTTCGTTGTTTGGACTGAGGTGACCCAACCCTGGAGCCTGCAGGCTCCTTGGTGGGGCTAATGGCAGACTCTGGGAGGGCTCACACCAAGGAGTCCTTCCCAGAACTTCTGCTCCCAGTGTCCTTGTCCTCACGGTAAGCCACAGCCACCCATCACCTCTGCAGGAGACCCTCCAACACTAGCAGGAAGGTCTGGTTCAATCTCCCCTGGGGTCACTGCTCCTTCCCCTGGTTCCCAATGTGCACACTACTTTGTGTATGCCCTCCAAGAGTGGAGTCTCTGTTTCCCCCAGTCCTGTCAAGTCCTGCAATCAAATCCCAGTAGGCTTCAAAGTCTGATTGTCTAGGAACTCCTCCTCCCGTTGCCAGACCCCCAGGTTTGAAAGCCTGACGTGGGGCTCAGCACCTTCAATCCAGTGGGTGGACTTCTGTGGTATAAGTGTTCTCCAGTTTGTGAGTCACCCACCCAGAAGTTATGGGATTTGATTTTATTGGGATTGTGCCCCTCCTACCATCTCATTGTGGCTTTTCCTTTGTCTTTGGATGTGGGGTATCTTTTTTGGTGAGTTCCAGTGTCTTCCTGTCGATGATTGTTCGGCAGTTAGCTGTGATTCTGGTGTTCTCACAAGAGGGAGTGATAGTACATCCTTCTACTCCGCCATCTTGGCTCAGGCTCTCTCGTCATCTTCTACTTGTTGGTCAAGTTCCTCTAGGTCAGGAGTGCATGTATATTTTCAAATTAGTGTTTTTTGTTGTTTTTTTGTTTGTTTGTTTTGGACATACACCCAGGAGTTTAATTTCTGGGTCATATGTTAGTTCTATTTTTATTTTTTTGATAAACCTCCATACTGTTTTCCACAGTGGCTGCACCACAGTGGCTCCCACCACCAGTGTACAGAGGTTTACTTTTCTCCACATCCTCACCAACATTTGTTATTTGTGTCCTTTTTGATGATAGCCATTGTCACAGGTGTGAGGTGATATCTCATTGTGGTTTAGTTTTGCATTTCCCTGATGATTAGCAATGTTGAGCATCTTTTCAACGTGCCTGTTGGCCATCTGCATTTCCTCTTTGGAAGCATATCTATTTAGACCTTCTGCCCATTTTTAATCGGTTGTTTGTTTTTTTGATGTTGAGTTGTATGAACTGTTTACATATGTTGGATAGTAATCCCTTATTGGTCATATCATTTGCAAAAATATCTTCTGTCATTCAGTAGGTTGTCTTTTCATTTTGTCAATGGCTACATTTGCTGTGCAAAAGCTTTCAAGTTAATTAGGTCCCATTTGTTTATTTTTGCTTTTATCTCCTTTACTTTAGAAGACAGATCCAAAAAAATATTGCTACAATTTATGTCAAAGAGTGTTCTGCCTATATTTTCCTCTAGGAGTTTTATAGTATCCAGTCTTACATTTAGGTCTTTAATCCATTTAGAGTTTATTTTTCTACATATCAGGTGGACTCTCAACCACTGTGCCACCAGGGAAGCCCCCTTTCTTTTATATGTAGCTGTCCAGTTTTCCCAGCATCACTTATTGAAGAGAGACTGTCTTTTCTCCATTGCATAGTCTTGTCTCCTTTGTCATAGATTAATTGAACGTAAGTGTGTGGGTTTATTTCTGTGCTCTTTATCCTGTTCCATTGATCTGTGTATCCATTTTTGTGCCAGTACAATACTGTTTTGATGACTATAGGTTTGTAGTATAGTCTGAAGTCAAGGAGTGTCATTCCTTCAGCTCTGTTCTTCTTTCTCAAGATTGTTTTGGCTATTCGGGGTCTTTTGTGTTTCCATACAAATTTTTAAATTATTTGTTCTAGTTCTGTGAAAAATGCCATTGGTATTTTGAAAGGGATTGCAATGAAGCTGTAGATTGCCTTGGGTGGTATGGTCATTTTAACAATATTGATTCTTCTAATCCAAGAACACAGTATATCTTTCCATCTATTTGTGTCATCTTTGATTTCTTTCATCAGCGTCATAGTTTTCAGAGTACAGGTCTTTTGCCTCCTTAGGTAGGTTTATTCCTAGGTATTTTATTCTTTTTGATGCTGTGGTAAATGGGATTGTTTTCTTAATTTCTCTTTCTGATCTTTCATTGTTAGTGTATAGAAATGCAACAGGTTTCTGTACATTAATTTCATATCCTGCAACTTTACCAAATTCATTGATGAGCTCTAGTAGTTTTTCTGGTGTTGTCTTTAGGATTTTCTACTCAGAGTATTATGCCATTTGCAAACGAGCAGTTTTACTTCTTCCTTTCCAATTTGGATTCCTTTTATTTCTTTTTCTTCTCTGATTGCCATGGCTAGGACTTCCAAAACTATGTTGAATATAAGTGGCGAAAGTGGACATCCTTGTCTTGTTCCTGATCTTAGAGGAAATGCTTTCAACTTTTCATCATTGAGTACGATGTTAGCTGTGGGTTTGCCATATATGGCCCTTACTGTGTTGAGGTATGTTCCCTCTTTGCCTGCTTTCTGGAGAGTTTGTATCATAAATGGATGTTGAATTTTATCAAATGCTTTTACTACATCTACTGAGATGATCATATGCTTTTTGGCATATTTTTAAAGCTTATTAAAATATATTTCACATAACATACATTTAAGCCATTTAAGATGTACAAGTCAGTGGTTTTTAATATATTCACAGATGTGCAACCATTTTCACCACAATTTTACAATATGTCACCACCTCAAAAAGAAACCCTGTACCCTTAACTATTATTCCTATATCCCCCTAAATCCCCAGCCCCTGGAAACCACTAATCTACTTTCTATATAGATTTGCCTCTTCTGGTCATTTCATATAAATGGAATTATGTAATGTTTTTTGTGTCTGACTCCTTTCAATTAGCATAATGTTTTCAAGGCTTATCCATGTTCTGGCATATATCAATACTTCATTTCTTTTATGGTTGAATAATATTCCACTGTATGGATATACCACATTTTGTTTATTCATTCATTAGTCAATGGACATTTGGGTTATTTCCACCTTTTGTCTATTATAAATAATGCTGCTGTAAAATTCATGCACAAGCTTTAGTGTGGACATATGTTTTCATCTCTCTTGGGTATTGGACTTACTGGGTCATATGGTAATTCTATGTTTAGTCATTTGAAGAACTGCAAAACTATTTTCCAAAGGGCCTGAACCATTTTACATTTCCACCAACACTGTATGAGGGTTTTGATTTCTCTACATTCTTGCCAACACTTGTTACTATCTGACTAGAATAGTTTTCTGATCCTATACCTGGATTGAAATGTCACACATACATACGCAGCCATACATATATTTCCACAGTCATTGGCACACACATAAAACTATACCCATTCATATTTGCACACACCTCTAGAGTTTACATACCTACACACATAATTCCAGATAGACATTTACAACCATACATACATATAATCACACAGAGTATACATGCTTATCAATCCACAGACCCACATATGTGAACATAATCAGACATACAATAGACCAGTGCCATCATACATGTACATACAATTGTCATGGGTTCTGAAAAAGCATACGCAATTGTAGAAAGAACCAGAGATACATATACTTGGTAATGGATTAGCAACTGCCCAAACACACATATGCAAATAATAGTTATACCCACAAAAGCATAGTCGTAAAAAGGCACACATACCATCGCTTATGAGTTGACAACTAAAGACAGATTGAGTGTATTTACTCTGGATGGCATGGAGATGGTTGAGGTTTCATTAGTCCTTGGTGGACTGGGTAGAAAGGTCTTTTTGTTCATTTATTCATTCTTTAAGCTACAAGTACATATTGGGCACATAAGAAATACAATGATGAAAAAGACATAGTCCCTGCCCTCATGGAACTTACAGTCTAGTGATGGGGGATGGTCAGTAACTAAACAAGGAAACAATCACAGCCTGTGATATATGCCAAGAAGGAAATGAGCAAGGTAAGATGTTAGACAACAGGCAAGGTGCCAGGATAATAGGCAGTTTCCGATACTTTTAGCATTATTGCTCCCTCTTTCATCGTGGAAAAGTAAAGAGGATGCAGATTTACCTTCCTTAAGTCACTGGGTAAACTGGTGTGTGTGTGTGAGTGTGAGTGTGTGTGTCTGTGTGTGTGTTAATACTGATAGTGTGGGCTCAGGACCTAGACAACCTGGTTTAAAAGTTTGTTTCATACTAGTTAGGTAACTTTTCTTTCCCTCAGTTTCTCATCCAAAAATAGGGATGATAATAGTCCCTTTAATAAGGATTAAATTAGCTGTTACTTGTAAAGCTCTTAAAACTGCCTGGCGAGTGTTAAGTTCTCAATATTAGCTATTGTATCATTTTATGAGAATAGGTTTTCATAGAGGGAGGTGAGTGCAGTGGGAGATGGGTAGGCAGGGGCCCAGGGAAGAGATCGAGGATCCTGGCAGTACCCTGTTGACTGTAAACTAGACAGGTCTTCTCCTCTGCCCTCTCTGAGCAGTCTTTTGGATTGTGACCCTGGCATGCCACCCCAGCAAACGATAAACCAATCTACCACCACTCGGCTCTGCCTACAGCCCCAAACCACAGAGAAGACACATGCTGGGTGGTGCCAGGCGTGGCCCTTGGTTTTTGGTTGTGTCAGGCTGCCTCTGCTGTGGGCCTGGCTGGTGATGTTCACTGGTTCTGCCTGGCTTTTCTGTCTGTGTAGGTCAGCACTTATCACCCTGCACCTGCCTCCCCAGGACATTCCACAGCCATCATCAGTCTGCCCGGCTCCCAGCAACACCTCTCAGCTAACATGTGAGTAAAAAAAGCTCAACCCTCCACTCCCGGTCCTGGCATAGAGGGGTCATCTTTGCCATCCCTCTGCCATCAAGCATCTCCCGTCCCCAACCAACACATCCAGAGAGATAACAGCTCCCCTTCTTTTACAACCTCCAAAGGGAATAATGGTGAAAAACACAAATTACCAAACCACATCATCCTGGCTCATTATTTTACAAAAGTAGAAAGAGATTGGAAGATTATATACCAAAACATTACAGGAAGCTTAGGTACTGAGCAATTTCTATTGTCTTCCTTTAGATTCACAATGCAAGGTCATCAATAGATGTTGCTCTGGTAATCAGCAAGACATAAATATAGCATTTTAGAGGGGAAAGGAACTTTGCAGATGGGAACACTCTCCTAGCCCCTTTGATAAAACCTTTCAGTGTCTCACAGTCCATAGAGTCTAGAAGGACTTCCTAACATCCAGCCTGAGGCCATACACTGGTAACCCTGAACCTGGCAAGCCAAAGTGGGTTATTTTTTTTTTTTTTTTTTTGCGGTACGCGGGCCTCTCACTGTTGTGGCCTCTCCCGTTGCGGAGCACAGGCTCCGGACGCACAGTCTCAGCGGCCACGGCTCATGGGCCCAGCCGCTCCGCGGCACGTGGGATCCTCCCGGACCGGGACACGAATCCGTGTCCCCTGCATTCTCCTACCACAGCCTCACTATTCCCCAGGGTCTTCACCCCCTGGCTTATACCTGGATATCACCTGCCCAACTCCTGTGTGGACTTCAGAGAGGCAAGTCACTGCTCTAACCCGAAAACATTTCTACCATGTTTCAAGCCCATCCTCCTCCACGCCAACATGCAGCCAGTATTCCACTGCGTGCCAAACACTGAAATTAACACCCGCCTCCCATTTTCCCATGTCCACCTCTGGCCTACATTAAGCTAAGCTCCTCGGGCCATTCCTGGGGATCAGACATGTCCCTACCCTCAGGAGAGGGAGTGGATCAGAGAGGTTTCTCTTCTGACCCCTCAGTTCCCTGAACCTTGATGGCTGTGACCATTGTCTTGGGGGATACGCTAAGCAGTGTGAAAAAGCATCCTAGATAGAACCATCACTTCCAGGTTTGAGACCCAGCTCTGCCACTGATTCCTGGTCACCAACTCCTTTCTCTATTCTAGACCAGTTTCCCCATTGTCAAAGTGCTTATGTGACCTAAATGAGTGATTTGCAGCTGTGGGGCACTCTGTGGAGGAGCAGGGAGGAGGTGGGGGCAGGGATCTGGGCGCCTCCACTGCTACTTCAACCAGGCTCCACCACTTTCATCTGCCTTACACAGTGAGATTTCAGTTCTTAAAAGGTGTTGTTGCTAAACACCGGGCAGGTGGGCTCTAAGTTTTCCTCTCGCTTCACCCTTCACTGGTTCCAGGCCTTCCGCTCACCAGCTTCCTTTACCAGTTCCTTTTGTCTCCCCAGGTTTGTAGCCCTGCACTCCTACTCAGCCCATGGACCTGACGAACTGGACCTGCAGAAGGGAGAGGGCATCAGGGTCCTGGGGAAGTACCAGGATGGCTGGCTCAGGGGTGTCTCCTTGGTGACCGGGCGAGTCGGCATCTTCCCCAACAACTATGTCATCCCCATTTTCAGGTGGGTCCTCTCCAATCTCAGGCATCAGAGGGTCAGGTCACCTAGGCCAGGGGCCATCTGTGGGTTGAATCTCTGAAGGACTCAATGCCCTTTCAGAGTAAGGGCCAAGAAACAGCTTTTGCTCTAGTACCCTCCTAACACTTAACTGAAAAAAAAAAAATAGCAGAATAGTTATCTTTTAAATAGCTCTTCACATTTTATAAGCACTTTTGCATCTCTTAACTCATTGGCTATGCTCAAGAATCTTGTTTAAGGTAGATGTTATTTTACAGATGAGGAAATTGATGTGCAGAGTTAACCAGTCTGCTCAAGAACTAGATTTCAGGTTTTCTACTATATAATCCCCCCCCCAATCGCACCTCACACCCTGCACCCTGACACTTCACAATCATGGCACAATGCAAAAACACAATGATCAGAAGACCTCTTGGAGCACCTTGGGAGACTTCCCAGGATTCTGGTCCATTAGGCAGGGTTTTTGTGACTCAGACCACTACCCATCCATCCACACCCCAGGTCACATGCTAGTTACCCTGAAGATCTTCTTCCCAAACAGCTTTTCTCAATCTTTTTCATTCTCTGGCACATTCATCAATTTCACTGGCATACAGTTTGTCCAGCCACCTCATATGACCACAACTACACACAGACCCCAAAACTATCCATGGTTCCTCCTACCCCCACCCCCATAAGTCCAGGCAAAGCCTGTCACAAGGTAGTAAGACCATCACTACATATACACTCTGTCTTTATGACATATCAGAGTCATAACTCCAAGGAAAGGGAAAAATCCCATTTTACTCTCTGGGGGTCAGAGCTAGATTCATATATGGCCAGTTTTGGGGACTTTCATGTAGGCGGGGCAGTGTGTCCAGTGGAGGGCAGCAATGGTGAGGAGACAGAAACTACATCACTGGAGAAACCTATAAAGAAAGTAGGATTATTTGAGCTACAGAAGACAAGGGTCACAGGGACCATAACAGAATGTGTAGACCAGGAAGTAGATTTGTTCCATGAGGAGACAGTGAACCAGTGAATACAACTTAGAAGGTTCCGGTTCAATAAAAGACTGCACTTTCTAACCCATGGATTTTTCTAATCAGTCTGGCTGGTGAGGTGGTGGATCCCCTTTCTAGAAAGACTACAGGTAAATTGTGGGTTCCAACAGATCCAGGCAAAAAGATTTCTTCACATGCCAGAAAATTGGAATAGAGGATCACAGTTACTCCTTTCAAATGGAAGGTTCTTGGAATTTGTTAGAAAACTGGAAAATCTCCAAAGGCAAACTAAGGATGTCTACAACTGATGCTTTAATTCATTTATTCAACAAATATGTACTGAGCACTATATGTCAGGTAAGTTTTCAGATGCTGGAGAAACGCCAGTGAATAAAAGACACAGTATCCTCGCCCAGTGGAGCTTACATTCTAGTGGGACAGACAGACAATAAACAAGGCATATAAGTAATATATGTGGCATGCTAATGATAAGCTCTAAGAAGAACAAAGAAGTCAGGAAAGGGGGATAGAATTTGCGTGGGGGTGATTACAATGTTAATCGCTTGGTCAGAGATGGCCTTACTGAGCGGTAAGAAGGTAGAATGAAGAAATGAGGGAGGTGTGTTCCAGGCCCAAGGAACAGCGAGTACAGAACAAAGGCCCTGAGGGAGGAGCACGCCTGACATGAAGGCCAATAGGACTGGGTTAGGGAAGTGAGAGGGGGTTAGTAGGTGATGAGGTCAGAATGGTAACAGGGATTCAGATCACACAGAATTTCCTCAGTCATCATGAGGAATTTGGCTTTAACCGATTTATAGGGCTTTGAGCAGAAGCATGACATGATCTAACTTATGTTGTAATCAGAATCCCTCTAGTTGCTGGGTTGAAAGTAAACTATAGATAGGAAAAGGTTGAAGCAGAGAGACTAGTTAAGCAGATATTGTAATAATCCGGTTGGGGGAGGGGGTGATGGTGAAATGAACCAAGGCGCTAGCTGTGGAGGGAGGGAGCAATGGTTAGATTCTGGGTATATTCTGAAGGTAGAGACAACAGGATTTTCTGACAAATCAAATCCTGGGTGTAAAAGAAGAGAGGATTCATGGTGAGTCCACTTTTTTTTTGCTTTGAGTAACTGGAAGACAGAGTTGCCTTTTACCGGGATGGAGTTGAAAACCAAAAGAGGAACAAACAGGTTTTGAGGTGTTGGGGGGAAGCAGAAGCTTGGTTCGTAGAAGATTAAGTCTCAGATGCCTTAGTATTCCTAGTAAAGACATTGGTAAGCAGTTGAGTATACACGTCTAGCATTTAAGAAAGAGGTCCAGCCTTGAGATGGTATTTAAAGCCCTAAGACTAGATGAGATCATCATGATAGGACCCACTGAGATGGAGAGAAGGACAGTGATCCAGGAGCTCAATTCCTCAAGGAAAGAGGGGAAATGATGGCTCCAACACGGCAGGGTGGTAGGTGGTGGAGTCTAATCATGTGAACCCAAGCTGGGAAGTCTTGAGAAGTCCCTCCAGTGGGAGGATGATCCAGAAGTGACAACAAAGAGCAAGGACCTACCCTAACTCATGAACAGTCTTCCATGGAATCTTATCATGAATGCTCTAGGGACCATCTCTACTACTGGGGAATTTGCTTATGCATCAGGCCTTAGCCCAAAGTCCTGGATATTCCATGAAAAAAACATTAAAAGAAGAGTGACCATATAACTTACCATCAAAACTAGGATGCTTTTGAGATAAAAGAGGGACACTCTACCAGGAGAGCAGGTGTAAACTGAGACTCTCCCAGGAAAACCTGGACGTAAGGTCACCCTAACTAGAATGCATGTAGGACTCCATTCCAGTGTACTTCAAGGCTCCAGCTTCCCGTTCTCTCCTTCTTGGCTTTTCTCCAAGTTAGATCTGTTCTTGGGCGAGTCATGAGCATCTAGACTCACCCGCTCCATGATGGTCACGTGTTAGGCAGTGGATGGAGTTTCAGCACCAGCAATAGTTTGCCATGAGTCCATCCCCACCCCCAGCTCATAGAAACCTGCATATGTGCATATACTGAGATGCTACTTATGCTGATGTGTGTGTTTGCTTCTAGAGAGCCAGCATTTCTAAAACGGAAAGTCCCTGTCACAGTATAATCTCCTGAGGGCTATTAGGTGACAGTAGATCAATGCTTTCTGTGTGTATGTGTTTTCCTTGACAGCCTCTCAGATGCAGAGAAAGTTCCCATCCCCAAAATCTTGGACGCAGATGACATGCTCAGTTTGTCTATCTGGGGGCAGCTCACCCTTGTTCTTAACAACCCTTCCCATTTTGGGAGGTTTAATTCCTCCCGCTTCTCAGGGCTGAATGATGCCATCCTTTGTCAGCTGAGTTTTTCCTACCGAGTGGGTTGGACTATGTGTGCAAGGCCCCTTTCTGTTCTAACGTTCTGTGTGTGTGAGAGGTTTTGCCCCATTTTTGTTGTCTGTTTGCAGTGATGGCTCTGCACTGCCACCAGCCCCCGTGGTGCACAGGGCTGCCTTTTATAAGACAGCCAGACCTCAAAGGTGTGTAGTGCCCCCTGAGCATTTGAACCTCTGCTCTTACTAGCATCATCTCCTAATGAACTGAGCCAGCCAGAGTTTCAGGATCAATTAGAGACCAGAGTTGACAAAAACGCCAGGGTTCTGATTTACGATTCAGCAAGGGAGCCTTTTAATTACTGAGAGATGAAAGGCTGCTATGCTGTGTAAAGCTCCAGTCCTCTGTGCTCGGTGGTGCCACCAGCCTGTCCAGCTGTGCCAACCACAACTAAATATCTGCCACCACGACCTAGTTCCCGTATCCCAGAGTTATCCCCTGGCTCAGGTGGTACAGAACACTTGTCACGTTCTCATTCAAGCCCTTCCTAACAGCACCTACATCCCTTTGGCTTCCTCTTCCATGCACAGTCTCGGTAGAGGCATAAGTTTCCTCCCTTTTCAGAGGCTGCAGAAGCCAACTCCTCCCCGCTCCCCTCCCCCTCCTCCTCCCCCTCCTCCGCCTCCTCCCTCCCCTCCCCCTCCTCCTCCTCCTCTTCTCTCCTCCTCCCTCCTCCCCTCCCTCTCCCCCTGCTCCTCCCCCTCCTCCTCCTCCTCCCTCTCCCCCTTCCCCTCATCCCCAACCTCCTCAACTCATCACCACAGGTGAGGGACAGGCTCAGCCTCTTGGGACTTGGAAACATGAACAAGGAAGGAACAAGGGAGGAGAGAATGTGGACAGAGTTGAAGGCCATTCATGGCGGGGACTCAAGGCGCAGCACCTGATCAGACTCTTCCCACCTCCTATCCCTGCTGCCCAGCTCTCAGCAGCCTCCCTTGGATCCTGTTTCCAAGCTCTTTCCGCTCCCTCCTGTCCTCCCAATAAATGCCCTTCTGCCCAATAAGCCAGGATATTTCTCTTTCTGGCAACCTTCACTGGACACATATGCCATCCTGATGCCTAAGGGGTGGAGAAAAGTGACACGAGGGCCACCACTCACTTTCCTTTAACTTTCTACATAGAACTATAGAAAGATTGTCATGGTCCAAGCTTTTGCCTTACCAGGAGGTTACTGACAGTGCTGAGCAGGATAGAGCCGCTGTGTGTCATGTCCCTTTCAAATACTGCGCAAGTTCTTAAGGGCTCATATCTCAGGTAGAAAAGGGGACACAGGGACCTGCACACTCAAAGCAGCCCAGCAGAGCAAATCAGAGGCAACACACACACCTCCCACTTAAACCCAGAATGTCTTTCAGTCTCTCCATCTAGAAAACAGGGATCATAATATCTGCAGGTCTGGGGTGTCATGGGGATTAATGAATATATGTTTGCAAAGTGCTTTGATGCTAGAAGAATATGCTGGGTAAGTGCTGAGCTTTTTGCCAAAAGACATAGAGGGACTCAGCGTTGGATGGGAGACTTGAGATTTAGGAGTTTCTGGAATCTGGCCTCATGCTGGGTCCAGAAAAATGAAGTTGCACCTTTGTCTGTAAACAGTTGTCCAAAGAAGGGACTGGTGGGATTAGGCTGGCTTGGGCCTCATTAACTGTATTCTGTCCAGGCTGCTGATGCTGCTGGCAACAAATTTGGAACCTGTCTTTGCTGTTGCCAGTCCATTTTGCAGCATCCAACACTTTGAGGCCTTTGTTTAAAACACAGGTAGGGGCTTCCCTGGTGGTGCAGAGGGTAAGAATTCACCTGCCAATGCAGGGGACACAGGTTTGAGCCCTGGTCCAGGAAGATCCCACATGCCGCAGAGCAAGTAAGCCCGTGCGCCACAACCACTGAGCCTACGCTCTAGAGCCCGCGAGCCAGTTACTGAGCCCATGTGCCACAGCTACTGAAGCCCACACTCCTAGAGCCCGTGCTCTGAAACAAGAGAAGCCACCGCAGTGAGAAGCCCACGCAGTGCAACGAAGACCCAGTGCAGCCACAAATAAATAAATAAATTCATTTAAAAGAAACAGGTAGATGCAGACTCTGCCAGGCAAGCCAGTGCTGGGGAGTTCTCTCCAGCCCAGCCTTCATCTCCAGAATGTAGTCTGAGCTCTTCCTGGTGTACAGCCCACTCCGCCTCACTGACTGCATCCCCAGGGGCCAGAAGCAGGCTGAAGGCTGTGGACAGAAGCCCCTCTCTGCAAGCATCAGTTCCCAGCGTGTTTGGCTGCATATGCTTCCTGGGCAGAGTTGGCTGCATTACATGACGCCTTTCCCATCTTGAACAACACTGGTGGCTCGATATTAAACTACATATACTTTTTTAAAGCAAAACAAGGAGAGAAAAGGAGAAATAAGGGGGAATTACCTAAAGAGAAACCTGGAGGCATTGACAGGAAGGAAAATACGTGGAGGGCATCTCTGTGCCGGGGCCTTGGTTGAACTGGTTATCTCCAGGGAATTAGCAGGGGTTATTTAATCAATAGAGTGACAAGGGGATTCATGGACTACTCGGTAGGGGCTGTGATGCTGGGGCAGGATGGTAAAAGGGCAAGAAGGGCATGTAAAATGACACCATTCCCCATGGGGTTCAGGGAGTTGCAGGCTGGAAACATGGACAGGAGATTGGTGTTTTACAAAATATTAACACTGTTCTTAAAAATCAGAGCCTAAGGCTGAAGAATTAGGTCTTATGGAGGCATGTGTAGGGCCTACCAGCTCCTTTAGTTTGTGAATTTTCAAGTAGGATGCAGGGTTTTCCAAATGATGAAGGCTCTAACTAGCCAGTAGGTAGGTAGCTTAGTGGTAGAGCGAGGGGCCAGCCTGGACCTGGGTTCAAATCTCAGATCTATTAATTGCTTGGACAAGTAACGGTAAATCTCTATTTTTTAACCTACAAAACAGTAGCACTAACAGTACCTACCTCAGAAGGCTGTCGAGAAAAACCTGTGAGATGATGTGGGCAGTGTTTGGCCAATGCTGGGTGTTACAGTGGGTATACAGTAAGTGCTTACTATGTGTGAGACAAAATGACTGGCTTCAGTGCTAAAAGCATCATGGCAGCCATTCAACAAACATTTATTAATAAACAATATGTGCAGAACACAGAGGCTATAAAACAAGTCATATAAAATCTCTGCCCTCAAAGAGTTTAGGATCTAGTGGGAAAGTCACTGAAAGAACAAGAAGTCGCCTCTGCAAAGCGAAATGAACACATACAAGATCTTGTGCTCTGAACTGAGGGCTGAAGGGACACGGGGTGAAGAGTGATCAGAGCTGGAGTGAAAGATGATGATATTCAAGTCTTCTAGTTCCACCAGGCCTCAGTATGAGACCCCCTCCCCTCCCTCAGCATGCCCACACAGTTATCCAGGTGTGGAAGCTGAGGCCTCCATAGTTAAGCCTGTGATGAAGACAAGTATAAACATATATATATATATGTATGTAGCTATGTATGGGTAGGAATACGATGAGGAGGGACCACACGTGCTATACAGTTGGGAGCAGATCGTTTTTTTAAAACAGGACTCTTGACTGAACCTTTTCTTTCTCTATTTCTTCTCTTTCACAAAAAAAAAAAAAAAAAAAAAAAATTTGCACAACCAGAAAGACATCTAGTGTTCCAGACTCCCGGAGCTCTGCTCTCTACGCCACATGGACGTTATCCACCTCCTCTGTGTCCTCCCAAGGCAGCATTTCAGAAGGTGATCCCCGGCAGAGCCGGCCCTTCAAGTCCGTCTTCGTGCCCACGGCCATAGTCAACCCCGTGCGGAACCTGGCCGGTCTGAGGACCCTGGGGCAGGGCTCCCTCCGCAAAAGGCGGAGCAACATGAGAAAGAGTAAGTGGTGGCAGAGAGGTACGTGCCTAGAGCTAGGGGATGGGGGGATCTCACACTGGCAAACAGAGTGCTTTTTGCAAAAACAAGGATCTTGGCTTTAAAACAAGCCTCTGTGAAGGTTGCTTTACACTTCCCAAATACTGCATTGTTTTATCAGATGAAGCCAAATGGACTCAAGGTCCCCGCCCTCAGTCACTTCATACACGCACGCTGACTGATTGGGATGATACCAGCCCTGAATGCCAACATATAATTAGAGCATGGCCAAGGTGGATGCTGGTTCTTATTAAGACAGGACAACTAAAGCACTTGCTGGATCAATGCTGCTTAAACTGTGCTCCATGGAACCCCTCAGGAGGTGCCAAAAGGGAAACAAGGGGAAGAGGAAAAGAGGAGTCATTGCTAAGAGCCCCTGAATCCCACTTTGTTTAACTAATATATGCACAAGGTAAAAAAATTATATTGTACAAAAGTACATTATATTGTACAAATGTCTCCTTCATATCCTTGCCCCCCAGTCCCAAGTTCTCGTCCATGTACACACATACCTTGTAATCTTAGTACACTGTTCTGCACCTTGGTTTTATTTTTATATAACATCCACATTGCACACATGGCAATTACATAGCTCCTTCATCTTCAAAGCCATGCTTTTATCTCCTAATATATTGAATTTCTGCATAAGGCTTCATTTTCAGGGGTTCTCAAAAAGTGGTTGAAACCCATTGTTCTATAAAACATCAAGCCTCTATATTCGTACACCTCTCTAGAAGAAGAAAACAAGCCAAGCAAAGTCAACTTGATTTGTTCTACATCCCCTGACTTAAACTGGGCTCTGCCATCCCTCCTGCTGTCTTAAAAAATGATTAAAGGTGGGCTTCCCTGGTGGCGCAGTGGTTGGGAGTCCGCCTGCCGATGCAGGGGACACGGGTTCATGCCCCGGTCCGGGAAGATCCCACATGCCGAGGAGCAGCTAGGCCCGTGAGCCATGGCCGCTGAGCCTGCGCGTCCGGAGCCTGTGCTCCATGACAGGAGAGGCCACAACAGTGAGAGGCCCGCGTACCGCAAAAAAAAAAAATTGATTAAAGGTGAAAATGCAGTACTAGTCAGAGCAAAAGATTCACATGTGGGACGGTATGCCACACAGACATTAAAGCAATTAGTGCCCCAAGACAATTAAAGCAATTATCTTAGTTCTACCCTTTCTCAGTGCTTTCTGATCATCTGCTTGACCACCAATCCCACCGTTGCTTCTTAATTCTAGCCGACAGTGCCTCCCTCCTCACCCTCTCCTCCACCTTCTCCCCACAAAACATACGTGCAATAAGTTATCCCACCACAACAGCCTCGGGCAAGTTACTGACCTCTTCGGCCTTCAGGTTTCTCATTTGCAAAATGAAAATAAAAATAGTACCTACCTCATCAGGGCATTAAATAATTCATTTAACACTAATGGCCCAGTGCCTGGCACATAATAAGCTCTCGAGAAATGTTAGCTATTTTTATAGTATAGCATTTTATCAGTATCAATATTGCTACTGCAGCTAAGCAGATCATGTTGGGTCCCTCCAGAATGTGAATGTAATTCACTTCACTTGTGTTGAAATGTTCACATAGTCTAGACCACTTTTGAATACCGGGAGAAAAGCCCCTCGGCAACTGTTCACACTTCCTTTCGGACACTCCCTCTCTAACTTTGTGTAGATCTTGATTGGCTTGGAGTTTTGACGCTTGCATTATATGCACATGTAATAAGAAAGCATTAAAGCTCTTGGAAATTAGGAACCCGACAAGATAAGTAGATAAGGCGGTAAACTGATTTTTCACCCATTTCTGAGAGCCTAAGGACAGGTCTGCCTAGTGTGGCTTTGACCTTCCTAGGTCCCAGAGGCTTTCTGTCTCTCCCTTTTCCCAAGGTGAGGATGGTCAAGCTATCAATCTCCCCAAAGCAAAGAGAAATGACAGAGAATTGACTGTATGCATCTCACAGGGCTGTCAGTGGAAAAACAGACATTGACATTGAAAGGTCAGACTTGTGTAGTGGTGGCTGGGTTGCCAGTGGCAGCTGAGAACGCCAGCGGTGTTACAGTGAGCATCTGCTCTTCATGTTCACACCCGGCTTGATAAAGAGTCATGACACAGAACATGGCCTAGGCTCAGGCCTTCTGCGCTGGACACAGATGACTTTGATTCACACACGTGTCCATAGAGTGTCACAAAGAACTAACATCTCTGCTGGATGTCACCTATAGCTCTAAATTCTGGGAGACTCTTATGAAGAAATAGCCCACAATGCTTCTCAGGGTGTCTCCCCCACTGCCCCCCACAGAGCACAATGAACTCTCGATTATTCTCCAGGTCACCCACAGGACATATGCTCAAAGGATGGGGATCTCCTGTCTTCCAGAGAATTTGAGGGGAAGGAATGGCTTCCTTTTACTGAGGGAGGACTATCTCAGTTTAAGAAACAAAAAAAAATGAGCTCAGGGAAACGGAAGGGGCAAAACCAAACTCCTGGACCGTGCATTTTTAGAGTTTGCTTCTCCTTTACCTAAAAACACACACAAAAAGTTTTAAAACATGGGGCATTTATGATGTTCCAGGCACTATCCTAACGTTTTGCACACATCATAAAATGTAATCCTCACCCCAGGCCACGAGGTGCTGTTTTTAGCTCCAGTTTACAACCAGGGGACCGAGGAGCAGGGAGATGATGTGACTGATGTGCTCCTGGCTCCCTGGGAGGAGATCTGATTCCAGAGCCTGAGTCATGGGACTTCACGAAGCTCATCCGCTCACATCCCTAACTTGGGAATAACCTTTCCAAATTTGCTTCCAGCTGCTGTCACGTTTGCCTGGTACACACAGTCCCTAAATTCCGCTCACCCTTCCTCCCTGCAGACCCGATGAAAAGCAGAGGTCCCACCACCACAGGCCTAAAGCTTCCATCAGAATTTTCTTTAAGTAGCTGGTTGGAGTCCTCTGCCCTCTCTCCTACCCTCTCTCCCTCCCACTCTCTCTTGCGTGTCTCAATTTCTGCTGTCTCTTTCTTTGTCTCTGCTTTTGTTTCCTCTTTGGTCTCCATGCCTTTATTTCTCACTGCGAAGCTCTCTCTTTAGGACTGTCTTCTTCACTTTCCATCTTAAAGGCCTGGAGGGAGAAAGTAGGAGTGTGTGTGTGTATGTGTGTGACAGAGAGAGAGAGGGAGAGGACAAATAGAGGTGATATACCTTCTGACGCCACCCCACCCCCAGTGTTCGCCTAGCCAGTCATTTGCTGCCAGCATCAGCAAACAGCACTAAAAAAAGAATAAGGTCACCTTTGAAAGACCCTGGGAGAATGTGAGCACAGTCAAACTGGGAAAGCACTTAACTATTCTGGGCTATCAGGACACACTGCTTACCCAGCTCCCACCCAAGCTGCTGTCAGCTGCCCCATTGCTGATATCTCTGTCATACAATTCCCCAGATGGATCCCTGCAGAGACCCGTCCGGTCGGGGGTCCACACCCTCGTGGTGGGCTCCCTCAGACGCAGCCCCACCATGGTCGTCCGGCCTCAGCAGTTCCAATTCTACCAGCCACAGGGGGCCCCCTCCTCACCCTCGGCGGTGGTGGCGGAGATGGGACCCAAGCCCACTGCCACTGGGGAGCCTGCCCTCACGTGCGTCAGCAGGGGCAGCGACACCAGGATCCACTCGGCGGCCAGCTCCCTCATCATGGAAGGCAAAGAAATCCCCGTCAGGAGTGAGCCTCTACCAAAACTGCCTGCATCTGCCCCGCCATCCATCCTGGTGAAACCAGAGAACTCAAGAAATGGCAGCGAAAAGGTAGGAGTAGGTGACATTAGGGGGGCCTGATTCTTTAGACCCCTAACTTTGCACAGTGTCCCAGCTCCTGAGATTTCACCGTAAATGGACAAGGAATCAAAACTGCAGCCTCCAAAGAATCCTCACACACAACCCCCCTTCCATATCCTCACATCACCCGCACCCTCCCCAGACATGTTACTGAATCTCCTTTACGCTTCCAGAAGATTTTATACATCCTTCTTTCGAGGCCCAGAGGCAACTTGGAAAAAACACGGCTTTGGCATCAGACACAATCTTGACTTGAATTCCAGCTGTGCTGCTTGCTAGCTGGTGACTCTGGTTAAAACACTTCACCTTTCTGAGACTCTTTTACCTAAAATGGCGGCAAGAAGAGTAATAGCCTCATAGCATTGGAGTTAAATGAGTAAAGTACTTACACAGGGCTTGATACGTACTCGTTCACAGTATAGGAGAGGCAACTGAGGCACAGGAGAAGGTAAGTGACTTAGTAAGGTCACACTGAGTTATAACTACTCCAACAACTGTTATCGGGACCTTTGCGGTTATTGGTTATCGGTTCTAGGGCTTTTCCCACTAGAAGTCCTAAGAGTTTTTGTAAAAGTGTTATGTTCTCAACAATATCCTTGAGGCAGGGATGGAGGAGGTGACGTGAAGAAAATTAGGTGACTGTTATCTTTTAGTGTATTGAACATCGCACCACCACCGTTACTATCACTATCACCACCACCATCACCACCAACATCACCATCACTACCATCACCCATTTCCCTCCAAATGGAAAGATGGTGTGGTTTCCTCCTCTTTGTTAAGCATTTACTGAATGCTAACGACCTAGCAGGCACTGTGCTGCGTACTTCACATGTCCTATCTCATTTAATTCTGACAACAACCTTCTGATGTAGCTATAATTATTATTGTCATCCTCATTTAAAAATGAGGACATGAAGGCTTATGGAGTTAAAGTACATTACCCAAAAGCACACAGCTGACACACATGAGTGTCTGGAGTAGAACTGAGATCTGACACAAAAACTAAGCTATAAGCTTGCAGGGAAAGGCATTTGGAAAAAGTTAGTGTTAACTGATTTAAATGTTGAGAGTTCTTCTTCTGAATTACGGTATTCAAATAATTCAAAGTTTTCCAGACCTCACTTGTCAGTTACCCCCAAGCCATTAGCTGCAGCCCTCAAACTGTGTTTAGTAAGTGCCCAGACCTCCGCTGGACATGGTAAGGGTCAAAAGAATGAAGACATTTGGTCTCCCACTCACCTTTCAATCTCAAGACATTGGGATTGAATTTCACAGGAAAAAAAAAGATTTCTGAGCAGTAGCACAGAACACTTTATTAAGCTGTAAGATAGGGAATGGCCAAAGGAATATCTAATATACAAGATCTATAACAGGCTAGGAAAGAAGGGAGAGAGGAAGGGCTTATGCAAACATCAGATCATTGACTCCCACATAAAGCGGGACCTGCTAATCAGCTCCAGCCAGTTGCTGCCAGAATGGGGCACAGGCCCCAGTGTGCCTGCCCTTTGATTATCTTAAGGGACATATAAAATGCTGATTTTTATATGCATCTCCCAATTTTTAATGTGTTAGCAACTGAATCAAACTCCCAGACTTTCTGCAGACTATATTCAGTCAGCAGTGTCCAGTTGGCTAACTCTGCTCTGAGGGTTTATGAAGGAACTGTCTGGATGGAGTCAGCAGGGAGGCCTTACTGGCAGGTGGGCAGGTGGGAAGGAGAGAGGGGAGGTGAAGGACCCTATTCTCAGGTAGGTGGTTGTCCCCCCTATTTCTCGTAGCTAATTCCCAGTCGTTCTTCAGTTCTCGACTGAAATAACTCTGCCTCTAAGAGGCCTTCTCGGACAAGGCCCATTCCAGCTTCAGTTGGATACTTCTCCGCATTCCCAGCATCTTCTGCTTCCCCCGCAGTAGCACTGGTTATCATTGTCATTTGTCAGGGCGGTTTTGTTCACTCTTGGCTTCACAGCACCTGACAGAGTGGTGATGCATGGTCGACACTCATGACAGACACAGGTATTTGCTGGATGAACACGTGAATGAGGCATTCCAGGAAGGGGCAAGTGTAGAGAAACAGCATGAACCAAGTCCCAGGGGGAAATAGCACAGGTCTCCCACTCACCTATGTCCCTTTGCTCTCCTCTGTCTTACAGCAAGTCAAAACCGTGAGATTTCAGAATTACAGCCCTCCTCCCGCCAAACATCACACCTCTGGGAAGCCTGAACAACCAGCCACCCCGAAGGGGTCCCAGCCTGAAGCAGCCCCCTTGGGCCCAGAGATGACCGTCCTATTCGCCCACCGAAGCGGCTGCCATTCTGGACAGCAGACAGACCTCCGGAGGAAGTCAACCTTTAGCAAAATCATGGCCCCAGCGCCCACTGCCTCGACCACGCAGACCGTGTTTCCCAGCAAATGAATCTACAGGTGGCTTTTCCTAGACCCCAAAGAGGTGAATTGCATTTAAATACAGTATGCCTCCACTGAGGGCGTCCTGCCATTCTTTGGGGACTCAAGCATGGGTCCTTGTTCTGCCCATTTTACCTCCAGGAAAGGACAGGTGGGAGTGGGGATTCCTGCCCTCGCTGGGAAGATAGACTAGATGACCTTCCAAACATAATGATTCAATGTAGCAAGGCCACTACCCAGACCAAGGAATGGGAGCTCATCCTGCCCACTCTATTCCCCAGCGTGGAGTGTGCAGCCTCTCATCCTCTGGGTTCTGTGTAGAATTTCTATGATGTTATAAAAGGGGCTTCAGCCAGGGGGGTCACAATGGTGGAATGCTGGCATTACTTCTTTGACCTCAACATCTTAGAACAGCTTCTGCCATCTTCTGGGACCTAGACACCAGCCACTAGTAGCCACCATATCTTTGTGCTTCCATCGTCATAATCCTGGCTGCCAAGGGAGAATTTCTGGGAAGGGTGTGAGACAGATACTTTGAACATTCCAAGAACCCTCTAAACCAAGGAGAGACAGCTTCCTGGCTTTGCTCCAAACAAGGTCAGAAAGAAAGCTGACTACCATCATACTTTAAGCTTCTCAATCTGTTTGCCCACGTATAATCCTACACGATAGATAAGCAGGAATCACGTACTCGTGGAGAGGGGTCTTGTATGGTGTTACGGACAATTCATTCATCCTGGCTCTAGTCTGATTTCCCCAAGAAAACAATGCATGCTTAGAAACAGCTTGGTAAGGGGTTTGAGTTTAGATATACATTCTGTTTGCATTGCAACAGTCTTTACTTTCACTGATTTCTTGTATTTGGGGCAGACTAGCTGTTTCACCAGGGTGCAGAATAAGGCAACAATGTCACTGAGAAGATGCCAATCCACAGCTGGGTTGGGGGTGCCTTCTAGAGGAAAGTTTCTATAAAAAGGGACTGGACAAATAAGGTTGGAGAGGAAAAGTGGGTAAGAAGGAGGAGAGTGAAGAAAATATGGAGGAGAGAGTGGGGAGGTGATGAGAGTGAGAGAGAAAGAGGATTAGGGGAAGTGTCAGGGAAGAAGATAAAAGAGTAGGAGAGCAGCCTTGACATTCTTGACAGGTGGGGAAAGAAGGATGGAGTCTGCAAAAGTAGGTGACCCCACTAAGATGGGGCTGAAGTGAGTGGGACCAGCCAGGCAAAGCCTTGTAAACGGGGGTAAAAGAGCACCCCAGGGAGTGGAGGCAATGCTGTAAGACAAATCATTAATTCTCATTTAACTTAATTGTTGTGATTTAACATTCATTGCATGCCCATCAATGTGGGCACTTTAGTGCATAAATGCCATTTGCTACTAAGCCTGGATGTCATTTAAAAAAACAAAAGGCTGGGCTTCCCTGGCAGCGCAGTGGTTGAGAGTCCGCCTGCCGATGCGGGGGACACTGGTTCGTGCCCCGGTCCGGGAGGATCCCACATGCTGCGGAGTGGCTGGGCCCGCGAGCCATGGCCGCTGAGCCTGCGCGTCCGGAGCCTGTGCTCCGCAGTGGGAGAGGCCACAGCAGTGAGAGGCCCGCATACCACAAAAAAAAAAAAAAGGCAGGTCTAATTAGACCTTCTCCCTGGACAGTTCTTGAAGATCCTGGGATTAAAAACATCCATATTTTATGTACCAACCACACACTTGGCAAACTAAATTGTCAAGACTTTTCCAGGCCTTAATAAAACAAAAACCAAACCATAATCCTGCCAAGGAATACTGCACCTGTGTCAGACCTTTGGGGTTGGTAGAGCCAATGTGGTCACATGCTCTGGTGTTTCTGTGTGATAGGGACCCACGTCTATTCCACAAAAATTGTCAGGCCCAACTGCATGACTCAATGAGCTGAATATAGTAATCCAGATGGAGAAATGGGGAAAAGTCATAAAGACAGGCAGGCATTGTATGATTTGTCAAAATATGAGTACTTACACCTCGTATTTACCCCAAAAAGCACTCTCGGTGAGTTAATGAGTTTAGCAATCTACACCCAGAGTGGCAGATACACGGCATGCCCAGCCAGCCAGACATTTAGTGCCTCAGTAGCAACGGAGCCAGTTAATGTTTAACTGTTGTGGCTGAAAAGCAGGTTGTTTGGGCGTAGTGAAGATACAATCCATACCCTCCAAATGAAACAGAATATTCTTCCCATTGTCCACGATCTCTATAGAGTAACCTCTCTGAGAAATGTAAACAACACCAGAGGCTGGCCATCCCCATTCCATCCAGCCTTCTTCCCCCATGCCCCGCATCAGACCCACTCCCTCCCAAACCAAATCCCATCTCTGTGGAGTCATATGAGGATTTGAAAGGGGCAGTACAAGTTGAACTCGCTGGGCACTGCCCATCATTTATTCTACGACCATGTTTCAGATATTCCTATGAGCTGGGTACTGCAATGAGAACAAGAGAGACATCCTCTCCTATAACGTCCACCATAACCTTATAAGGCAAGTACAGTTGTCCCCATTATAGAGCCAAGGAAACTGAGGCTTGAAGGGTAACCACAGACAGTGACAGAGCGAGTTTGATAGCTGCCCTCACCCTATCTAACTTCAGAGTCTAACTTGGGACTACGCTACATGAACCAAGAGACCATCCTTGATGTCAGGCCACTGACTTCAAACTGCAAGGAGGTGGCATAATGCAGTGGTTACAATTGCAGGCTCTGCTGCACAAAGACTGGGTCCAAATCTTCATTTACCACGTGCTAGCTATGTGATGCTGGGCAAGTTACTTAACCTGTCTGAGCCTTGTCTTCTTAAATAGGAACGATAATAGTGCCAACCTCACTGGGCTATTGTGAGGGTTAACTGAGATAATAAAGTGACTGGAACCATGCTGGCACATAGTGAACACCTGATAAATGTTAGCCTTGAATGTTTTTAAGGAAGCAGACCATCGAAATTCCGGGTGCAAAAGCCGAAAACAAGGGCCTGTCCGGGGATGTGGTGCTAAAAGGAGACCAAGCAGCCTAGTCACGGAGGTCACAACACAGTCTGAGTCCTGAAGGACAAGAAGAGTCAGGCAGACAAAGGGGTGGGTGCCCAAGCAGGGAAAGCAGCATTGGCAATGGGTTTAAACGTAGCAATCAAGCCGAGTTCTCTTGCACCTAAGTACAGAGGAATCTACTCCTTTGTGGAACATTCCCGGGATCCCAGTGGGATCCCTAGCACCTCACGTCTGAAGCCAGATATTCCATCCTGTGAGAGCTCCATCCCCTCAGCTAAGACTCAGAGCCCCTAGAAGAGGTGCCCCTTCACCCCGTGATCAGACCTGACACCTCAGTGCTAGGAAAGCTGCGGAGGGCAGGCTCTGCCTGGGGGCGGGGGCAGAGAGCAGGGGGGGCATCTGAGAGGTGAAGGAGGGGCGCAACCAGCTGAGGACAGACTCTGAGGGCCACACCTAAGGAAATGGTGGAGTCACACTTGACTTGAGCAGCATCAAGGGCCTCACTTAAAACTTGTCTCCTTCCCTTATCGCGCAGAACCAGCTGCACCTCCTCCACCCTTCCCCCTCCCACAGACAGAGCTTTTGTAGCAGGAAGAGTTTAAAGCGACGCCCTACCTGTGACTTGGTGAGATGCAGAGCTGATTCACTGACTTCCAACTTCCCTTGACAATTCAGAAGGTCCGTCCACGCCAGGCCTGCGCTCCCGACTGGCAGCCGTCTGATGGGGCTGCAATTGCCGTGAAACGGACATGCGCTCTTCAATTTGCCACGCAGCCCCAGTAGCCTGCTTCACTCACTCACACGACCTGCACCTGAACTGGGCGCGTTCCCCTAGAGACTGCGTGCTTGACTTCATCTCCCAGAGGCATCATAAACCCCTTGAAAGTTACAGCTGGATCCCCAGACATCCACTGATCCAGGCACACAGGTCTCAGGAGCATAGCAGGCCAAGCCAGGGCCCTACAGGGTGTCGTTCAGTAGTTTTGAGGTGGGGACTAAGCCTCTGTGCTTTCAACAAGCTCCCCAAGTGATTCTGAGGCACATGAAGTATGAGAATCAGATTCACCTTTCTCATGTGGTATAGCAGAGCTGACATTTGGATCTGACATTCAGCAGGAGTATGACCTCACTGGTGGTTAATATATTGAAATCGTCCTGTACTGATAGGTGAATAGTAGATGCTCTGAGCTCCCCAAGACCTCTCCCCCCTCCCACACCCTGGCCCTTTCTCCATGTCGTCCTCCCCATCGCTCTCCCATCCAACAGCTAAAAAGCTAAGGCCAGCTGCAGCTGAGACCTCCAGCAATAAAGCCCTTCTTCATGCTGATTGGCTAGTGCCTATGCCATACTGATTACTAAATATCTTGACTGTTACCCTATTATAGAGAATAAGGCCCAGAGGTTGAGAGCACTGCTGTCAAACCTGACACTCTTCCCAACCCCCATCCTGGCCACTGTTCATCCCTCGACAAGCACCTTCATCAGGCCCCTAGCTTAGGAAAGGAGCTGACTTGGAGGATGAGCATTTCCATGCCCATTCACCTACCTTTTTCAGCTAAGAGTTTCATAGGCATAAGTAATGCACTTCAGCTTCCCAGCTCCTCTGGCATCATGCTGGCAGGTATGGAAGCACATAATTTGCTTCAATAAGATGAGCAGGCCTCCATCTTGATCCTCTCCCCAGCCCCTATTCACACGGGCAGCCCCACAGCCTCTGACTCCCTTCCCAGGAAGTGAGAAGCTGAAGCAGGTAGAATAACGAGGGCCTCTCAAGCCTCTGCAGCTGGGAGCAAGTACTTAACAAGCTGGGCTCTCCTGGGGCAGCAGCTGCTGTCACTGATGCTTCTCTTACTTAGTCTTGAGAGTAAAGACTCCAGTTCCCCCTTGGGCTAAGTGAAAGGAGTGTTAGCACTTACAGAAACCTCTTAGGTGAGCCTGAAAGGCAGTCACCTAGGGGAATGTGTTTGGCAGGCAAGACTAAGCCAGAGGAGTTAACTCCAGAGAGCCCTGCAGCAGGTTGGTGTCCCTGAGGATAAATCTCACAAGGACGTTTTTCTTGAAATAGAGCAATGTTAAATGATGATCAAAGCCACCTGCTGTTGGCCAGGCCATAGTATTGTGCCCTAGACCAGAGCAGGAACAAAATGTTCCCAGGAAGCCCTTCTGCCTATTGACCTATACTTTGACAAATGGGATGCAGCAGAGGTGGGATCGAAGACGATGGGATGGAGGAGCATTAGATTCACCCGTCCAACCATCCATCCCTCCCTCCATCCATTCATTCAACAACAGTTCATTCATCACGTACTCTGGACCAGGCTCTATGAGAGGCAACAGAAATAAAGTAGTTACCAGGATAGATAAAAATACATATGGCCCTCACAGAATGTTGTTTCTTATTACTTTTTTCTGGATTTTGGGCTCCCTCTGCTTTTCTCCCCTTTTATAATTAAATGTTCTATAGAAATATATAGGATAATAAAACCAATAACCATATACCCACCACCTAGCTTTTTAAAAAATAATTGAAACCTGCTGTGTGCTTCTCCCAGTCCCATTCCTTCCTTCCCCACCACCCCACTTCCTTCACAACCACTGTCCTGAATTCCATGCATATCACTCCCTGTAAATTTCCCAATCATGTACCATATTGAACTCTGAGTGCAGCTCATAGAGGTACTCAGTAAGCACTAGTCAAAGCAAATATTGCAACCTGGGGCCATAGATACCCTGCCTGAATATTTGGACTCCCATCTGGCTTCTGTCACTGGGACTCTAAAGCTTTGATTCATTGCTGGGAATTGAGATTTTGATGCACCAGCACGTCTGGTTTTGAGAAGTTTGAGTTTAAAGGGGTTTTTACAAGAGTTCTTCCAAGTACAGCTGTTTTAGGAGAACTTGTTGCTCCTAAGTAGAGAAAATATGGGCTGTGGCTGTGCCTGCATTGTTTAAATACAGGGTTTTCTACCTAGCTCTCCTCTGGGTGTTGTCTGGAGCCTCTGGGTAGCCAACTGCAAAAACCAGAGTAGCTCCTCAACTTCTGAAACTAAAACAGATCTTGCTGCTGCTGCCACCAAATTCTTATAAGAACCTCGCGAAGAGTGCAGAGAAAAATTATTTTTGTCCCCAGACTACAGATCAAAAAACTGAGACTCCGGATATTTTAATGCCTTGATTAAGGTCACATAATTAGTTTGAGATGGAAGGGAGACTACTGATTCTTCATCCAGAAATAACTGTCACCATTTACTGAGCACCTACTGTGTACCAAGCACTGTACATGCATTATGCCATCCAATCCTACCCAACCCTATGAATGCAGGTACTGCTATTATTCCATTTTAGGGATTAGAATTATGACTCACAGGTCAAATGACCTGTCCAAGGCAACAAGAACTAGAACCCAGGACTCTAAATCTAAACCTTAATCTTAAATCACCACATCCCTCTTCTTCAATAGCAACTGTAAGCACATAACACGGTTGAGGTTGGAGAGGTTGCACAAATGTGTGTGTGCTGCTGAGACCACAGGGGTGAGGATGAAGACGGGGGTGGGGGAATGGTTTAACTCAGGCGGTCAAGTCCTCCCAGAGAATAAGTGTTGGGTTGGCCAAAAAATTCGTTCAGGTTCTTCCATAACATCTTAACAGAAAAACCCAAACGAACTCTTTAGCCAACCCATACAAGGGTCTTATCATCCAAGAAGTAGGGACGGGAAAGAAGGTGACTGAGAGTGTTCTGTACAGAGAAATCCAAAAAGCAAATCTACGCCTGCTGCAAGGGCGGCCAGACACAGCCCAGCAACTTGTAAAAGAACCAAAGCTTGCAATGTGGTTCTGGATCATTGACATCAAAACACAATGATTATTTTGCATTCCCTAGATCTCTCCCTCTTCTTGAGTTTACCTCCAGTTTTGCCTGTCCTCACTCTAAAGGATACAGAGTCCAGAAGAAGGGGAACATGATTTCCAAAATGACCCCCACTTTCATCTTCTCTGTGGGAACAAGAGGACTCAGAGAGCTGACACCTTCCAGTGTTCCATGCTGGTATTTTTCCGAAGTTCAAAGGCAATTGCTTTCGGGGGCGGGTGGGTAAATACACACCCACAGATGCAAGCTAATTATGCAGATAGGGTCACTGCTGGATGGACAAGAGCTGCAGCCTGGTAAGGACTAAAAGGATGCCAGCCAAGACCCAGGGAGAAAGGCAAAATGCATTCGCAAAGGCCATTTTGTGTATCCCTGGTGAACACTGTTAGAATCAATGCTAGCGTGACCGACCGACTTGATGAAGGCCACTTGCAATGTCAGAGTTTGACGGCTGTCAGTCGCACGTGTCCTAGAGGCCAGAGCCATCCTAATGTCCTTCCCATGAAAACAACTCCCTGGACCATCTGAGAGGATTGTGAGAACTATTTGCAGTCAGGAGACTCTCACAAATAAGCAAAAGCAAGCGTGAATCAAAACATAAGGAGACAGCAAAAACGCCTGGGGGACCATAGAGGAATTCAAACAAATATCACCTTCAAAGGGTTGTACCTGGATCCCTACGCCTTCCCCACCCAGTTCCTTGGGAGATGCTTTCCATCTCTGTCTAGGAGAGAGCTGGAGGACCGCACTGCCTGAGGTCTGCCTGAGGAGAACATGTCAGTCACAGCTCGAGAGAGATGGCATCAGCTTCCATGACAAAGGACAGAGCAGTCAGACAGCCGGAAGGCACCATACTGTTTGGAATGGAAGGCTAATTTTAGATATCAGAACCACATTTCCAAATATTCCATCCTGCACATTCTATTGATAAACTGAATTCTTTTTTAAGCTTACAGTCTTTTTAGATTTGGCAAATTTGATAGCTTGGACCTTCTTCATGGAGACCTCCAGTAAAGGACTAAATTTTAACACATCAGTCAACAAGGATTTGGGGGTAGCTATTCTAGCTGTATTCCCAATCCACTAGAACCTTACAAGATATGGAGAAACAATATAATAGCTAGGGTGACGGGTTTTGGAACCAAATCATCTGGGGTTTGGTCCCAGCTTGTCACTTACTAGTTAGGTTTCCTTTGGCAAATGACTGAAGCAACTTGAGAAAGCTACACCACCTCCCTAAACCTGCTTTCTCATTTGTAAAATGGGAATCAGAACCTCCACCTCATAGGGTTCTCAGCAGGATTAAATGAGATCATGCTTGTACAGCTCTGATGGTGACACGGGGTACATCAAAGTGTTCAATAAATGGTAGCTATTACCCATAAGTGGGAATGGAGGCACAATTCAAAAACAGAGTACAAGAAAGAGCTAGGCTCAGAAGCAAGAGCAGGGAGTAATGAAGAAGTGTTTCAGCTGTCAGGAGAGCTCCACTGAGGTGAAACAGGTTCTGAAAGATGGCAGCATGGAGAAATGAAGAGGAAACCACCTGGGCTCTGGAATCACATATCCCTGGGCTCAAATCCTGGCCCCACCACTTCTTGGCTGTCTGACCTTGGACCAAGTTAACTAACCTCTCTGAGACTTTCTTTACTCATCTGAGGAGTGAAAACAATAATCAACACTTCACAGAGTCACTGGGAAGATTAAGTAAGACAGATAGGCCAGATGCTGGCGTGCAGAAGGGACCCTAGCAGTGAATTCTGCAGTCATGACAAAGGCAGGTGATCAGGAGAAATGCTAAAATAAGAACAGAATCTTCTTACTACCATTCATTACACGTCTACTAAATGCCAGGGACTGAGCTAACTCCTTAGAGGGTCATTTACAGGGTGGTTAAATGCACAGTGAGTCAGGTGACCAGGATTCAAATCCAGGCTCTGCGCTTCCTCCCTGTGTGATCATGGGGAAGTCATTTAATCTTCCCAAACTTTAGTCCCCTTGCTTGTAAAATGCAGGTTCCAACTGTGCTTTCCTTGAGTGGTTTGGTGGGGATTAAAAGAGATGATGGGCATGAGGTCATTAGCACAGTGCCCAGCTCTTAGAAAATGCTCTGTGACGTTAGCTATCTTGACTGTTTACATGCCTTTTCTCATTTAACATTCACAACAATTCCATGAGTTGGGTGTTATTGTCTCCTATTTATGGATCAAACAGATCTGAGGCTCTGAGGATAAATCACTTGTCTAAGGTCACAGAAAGGAAGCAGTGGGGCTGGCTCTGTAAGACTAGAAATCTCAGCTTCTTTGTTCTCTTCACTTTTCAGATCAGCTGGTCAGTGGCACCAGGGTTGAGGAAATATGACAGTTATTTTTAAATGTATCTCATGCCATAACCCTCATCAGTCTTTTGTCTTCTGGTTGTCCCTATCACCTCACCTCCTCATCTGTTGAAGGTTTGAGGTTTAAGGTCATCTGTGACCCCGAATGCAGCCGGTGGGCACCTTGGTGCTGCCCCTCTGGGCACTCACTTGCAGCTTCACAAGGTTGACAAGGTTTATGAAATGTCCATTCTGATTTGCAAATAGGTCTGACATGGACATGCTTCCAGCTGGCTGGTGATTTCGATAACAACCCCTCCTCCTCGGTGCTAATTAACAGAAATTAAATGTCCCTGGCACACTTTGTAATTCAGAAAATGCATGTGCTGATTAGTTAATCCCCAGCTGGACACGCCATTATGACCAAGGGGCTCCAGGCCAAAGTCCTAGCTCTCACTCCATCTCCATTTAAAGTCACAGAATGTTTTCTTCCTGGGTAGAAATCGTGTCACCTCATTCATTTATTCATTCATTTTCATTCAACAAATACTGATTGAGCATCTATGTGTGTGAGGTTTTGCCCCATACAGTTGGGATACAGCAGTGAACAAAGCAAGTAATGTTCCTGCCTTCATGAACGGGAGTAAATGGTAAACCATTAAACACACAGGATTGTTTCTATATGACAGATGTTATGAAGGAAACAAAGAGGGGGGACGGAGAATGGCTGGGGGGGTATGCACTACATTGGGTAGGGTGGCCAGGAAAGGATTCTCCAAGGAGGTGAGATTTCAACTGAGATTTGAAGACTGAGAAGGAATCGGACATGCAGCATAGTGAGATAAAGAGGAACAAGCTCAAAGTGTCAAGGAAATTCATTCATCAAACATTTTTGATCATACATTCAATATGTGTTGAATGAACAATTGAAGAATAAATGAATCCTCTTTTTCCTGCCAAGAAGGACCTTCACAGGAAAGATGAACTTATGGGCTATGCCACAAGCTTAGAGGCAAGTTACTTCCATTTTCTCCAGCCCTGTTTCACCTCTCAAACAAGGGGCTTGGCTCAGGCACTAGCATTCCAGGACTGCAGGATCTTAAGTACTCACCTTCCAAAGGGACTGGCCCTCACAGCTCTTTAAAGCCATGATTCTGCAGCAAGCAAAAAGCAATGTCATTTTTCTACGCAGTCAAAATGGTTGTTTCGAATTATGTAGACAAGGCATAAAACGTCATCTGCTTTGTTATCATTAGGATATATGTATTGAATTCCCACGCCCACTTACTCATTCCAAGAATATTATTATTAGTTGCGAGTCTCCCTCTCCCCTTCCCTCCCTCCCTCCCTCTTCCTCCCCACCCCCCCCCCATCTCCTTCACTCTCTTCCGCTCACCTTTCTCTGGCCTAGCAGTGGAGAGCCCAGGCTATAGAATCAGAACACCCATTGGATCTCAAGTGTGACTCACTGTGTGACTTTGAGCAAGTCACTTCACCTCTCTGAGTCTCAATTTTCTCATCTGTATAATAGGAAGAATAATAGAGGCCCTCTCATGACAATCATATAAAGTAAATACTGAGCTATTGTTATCCTCATTTTGTGGATTAGGATGTAAAATTTTAAGAACTCTATTCAGGTTTTTAAGGCAAAAGAGACTCCAGTAATGAGTGTGACCATGAGCCGGTTTAATGATCTGTATCCACCACCTGTAGGGTTTTCCATTCTTTGAGATAATCAAGAACCAGGAACATAATAAATAGCCTTGAAGAGGTCTCTTAATTTATAGTAATACTTTTGAGCCAACAATGATAGACAGACCCCCTGCCTTGTGCCAGACACTTTTATGTGCTTTACTTATATTGACTGATTTTAAAATCTCACTACAACCATACAAAGTAAATACTATTACTATGCCCATTTTACAGGTAAAGAAACTAAGACCTAGAGAGATTAAATAGTTTCCATGGGGTCATACAGTTGGGACTTGGTGGAGCTTGGGAATAAACCCAGGCAATCGGACCCCAGTGGATGCTGCTAGCTGCTTGCCACCTCATTTAAGATGAGACACAAAAGCTTTCCTGCAGACATCAGGGTTTTCTACTTCAAGCAGACCTGTCCCCTGAGTGCTCAATAAGCAAAGCATTATTACCTGCCTAATCCTAAAACCCCTGGTCTGTAGACACAGGACTGATAAGAGCTGCTACCCAGTACTGTACAACGCCAGCCATAGGTAAATTCACCCCTCCTGCCACTGATGGGATTTTTGAGTGTCCATTAAAATGTCAGTGGATCTTAGAGTTAAAGTTCTTTCTACATCATTTAGCACAACCTGGAAGATCAGATTCATGTGGCAGCTGGCCTTCCCTTGGCAGTTACTTCCTTATTACTTCCCTGTCCCTGCGCTCACCCTCAGAAATGCTACATCACAACAAAGGTAGTTAAGGAGCTAACAAACCACCACTACTCCCTTGAGATCCAGAAGCAGTTGTCTCAAATCACCTTGCCTCCAGTCTCGGAGGGATATGCCCCCAGCTGCTGATGCCAGGCCTGATGTGCAGATCAAAGCAGCCATTTCCAGGCCCCCTGTGATAGCAACGGGTTGACCCATCTCCAGAGGCAGGTGCCCAGCATCAGTGCCGGTACCCACTTAGGCACAGGGAGGAGAAGCAGACTATGTCTAACACAGGTGTCTTCCCTTTTTAGGGATAAAAGTTGTGAATAGGAGGCTGAAGCTCCGGCCCATGTTTGGGGGTGTACGATGGAGACAGCATAACTCCAAATCCTGCATAACTTATTGTCATGATGGGACGCAGAATGCGTCCTCATAATCACAGGCTTTCTATTCATTCCTGCTTCTCGTGTTGAATAGGAAGCAGCCACCTGGAACCTCCAATGGCTCTTACTTGCTGTTATTCTGAGTGGGGCACGTAAGTCCTGTCTTGCATGGGCAGGCCCTGAGAGCGCAGAGAAGCTCAGTTGTTAGCCCAGATGTGGCTGCCTGCTTGAAAGCTCAGGCTCCTCTGTACACTTAGTCTCCGTAGCCACAATTCATGCTTCTGCCTTTGGAGAGTGGGTTTTGATCAGACTCCCAAAACCGATACTTCCCATAAGCTTTGCTTGCAAGATCCAGCTGTCCTGTGCCACCCCGCAAAGAATGAACCTGTCTGTGATCATCACTAAAATTTCCCCAAAGACAAAACTGGCCTGTTAAATCAGCAGGAGTCGTTGGATAGAAAAGGACTCAGGCTCCAAATGAAAGACATTGGGCAGGAGATAGAAAACTCCCTCTCCTACTTATTTCCTGTTTTACTGGGTTTTCATGGGAATTCACTTGTGGACAAACTCCGAGCCTGGGTCTTTTAGAAAGCAAATCTTTTTAAATGTTATTGGACCAATTTCCCATCATCCTTTTAGCTTTCTCCTGTCCCCCTTCAGCATGGTCAGTTGGGACTTCATTTGCACTCAGAAGGGCCAAGAGCCAAGCACTGGCAGCAAAGTCACAGAGAGCAGCCGGCTCCTGTGATGCCCATCCAAACCGCCTGCCCTCACCTGGACAAGGGGCAGCTGGAAGTGTTGGCTGCACTCCCTTCCGAGCATCCTCAGCCTCGGGAAGAGAAGAGGCACCAGGGGCTAGGCAGGAAGGGGAGGACCTTGGCTACATGTGTGGGGATGACAGGAATGCAGGTTGGGTTTGGAAATCAAAAATAAAATATTTGAGGCTTTGGAGAAATTCTGGGGGCTCGTGAATTTTAACTTTATTTTTTAAATAATTTCAGACTTTTAGAAATGTTGCTAAAATAGTACAAGGAATTCCTGTATACCCTTCAGGACTAGGTTCCCTAGATATTAACATTTTACTATGTTTGTTTTGATCCTCTCTTTTATATATGTAGGTACATATATATTAATTAATTATTAAATTAAAATTTAATATAAATTATATATATAATTTTTCTGAACCGTTTGGAAGTAAGCTAAAAATCAAGTGCCCGTTTTCCCCTAAACATTTCAGTGTGTATTTCCTAAAAACAAGGGTGTTACATAATCACAATGCAATTACCAAAATCAGGAAATTAACACTGATATAGCACTATTAACTACAGATCTTATCCAACTGTCCCATTCTTTTCCTTTACAGAGAAAACAGATTTTGATGTCTTGTCTAAGATCCCATCTAGGACCACATATTGCATTTGTCATATCTCTTTAGTTTCTTTTAATCTGGAACAGTTCCTCAAGATTCATTGTCTTCCGTGATCCTGGCATTTCAAAGAATATAGGCCATTTATTTTACAGAATGTCTCTCAATTAGGCTTTGTCTGACATTTCTTAATCAATAGATTCAGATTATTCATTTTTGGCAGTAATGGATGATAATCCTTACAAATACTCAAATAGGAATCCCTGAGTCCATACTATATAAAGAAATGAGGGAGAAGGAAAAGCTCTTCCTTACAGTACAGGGCCAACTAAAAATTGTAGAAGGAATGATGGAATTTTTTAAAATCCCAGTTTGACAACCACTGCAGTAACAATCGGTTCGAGCAAAAGTCATCAATGGATTAAAACTAGTGTGTCAGAGTATCTCCTCAAAAGATACTTATTAATCACAAATGGGAAAATAACAATTTTATAGTGAAGAAAGCTGGTAGACAACCACCTTAACCAAAAGATCAAAGTTAGCATCTCCAGTAATGTGGAAGTAGATAGTGTGTACCTCCCGATATGACGAACGACATCTCTTTTGTGAAATGAAAAGACAAATTCCTGCCCAAAAGACTTAAGAATTTTAAAGAACTACAGTTCTAACCAGGCTGCATTCACACACAATAGATTCTAAAATCCTTTCCACCTTCACAGACCCCGCCTTGGAGATCTTCCCAGGAGGAGCTAGCAATAACCGGTTACTGAAGAGAGCAAATCGTCTGCTTGAATGGAAACCGCTCTGTACAGAGCTGTGGACCATGTGATACTCCTTGGACATCAGGGATGGTACAGGAATACCAGTAGGCTGGCCTCCAAGACAGCAGGGTAATAGGAGAAAAAGCAAATGTGTCTTCCCACAGTATCAATGGGTGGCGGGCCAGGTTGGAGAAAAGCACGTGAGTCATGTGCCGCTACACGTTACACCAGACTCCTGGCCCTCCTGTTATTCTGTTCTGCTGTCAAAGCCAAACTTTGTCTTGCCAATTTCTCACACCTTGGCACCTAACTGACAAATGAAAAGACCGAACATCAAATGCCTCCCAACACTGTGTCTGGCCTATTGCTCCAGCTCAGATTTAGAGCAGTACAGGGGATGGCATAATATTCTCCTCTCAGATGTTCAAGCCAGAGAGGCTAGTGCTTCCTCACAATGTCCCCAGCCTTCACTCCCTCCCCTGACTGTGCCTCCTGCATCACGCCACCACATCCACATTCTTTTCCATTCCAATTCCGTTCTGTCTTTCCACCCTGATACTTTATGATCCAGAGGGTTCTTGTTAGAATATACCAATCAAGGAAATAAGGACTTAGTACATAAATAATCTCAGACAAGAAACGTGCATGATGTTATAAGGGAGATGCCACAGACTGCAGTGCTATTTCAAGTCTAAAGATATAAAAATCAGTTATAACCATGCAGGCTTTTTTGTTCAGAAATAAGTCATCTTAAAGAAGTCAAAAGAAGATATTCTACCCCTATTTTTTCAAAAAACTATAATTTAAAATATAAATTTTAAATTATCTGTGCTACCCTGAGAGAGAGATTGTACAGATAAATGAAACGCACAAATACCCCCAGACTCTTTGAGCCATGTGTTTTCATCTTCTCCCCCATCTTAAGACATCAGTAAGAGTTTCATTTCTAAAAGCACATGCCACCTTGATTACCAAAGACAATGACCGGAACGCAGCATGATTTGGATGTGTATTGATAGATGGTTTTGAAGTTCAGTATCATAATTTTGCACTGAAGCATCCCCCGTCTTTCATCCAGTCCTGCTGGTAAGGAGCCAAGCCAAACCATGAGCTGAGTAAGGACTGTATTTTGTGGTTACAGAAATGTTTTCCTCTGTGTGAAGCTGTCACTTGCAGGGCTCAAACTGGCACCTGTGTCTTAATGGGATGACTAACTTAATGGACTTCTTAATCATAGCCTTCTCTTGGTTAACCCCAGGGGAAGGTGATAATAGGCAACAAGAAGCCCCACAGCATTGGCTTTATCTGCCAAGAGGTGGGTGAGAAGCAAGAGGTATGATGAGACCACAGAAAGGCCAATGCAGTGACAACATCTCCTTCTTACATGTGGTCCATGATGGTACTGCCAATTGTCGGTCATCCCTTTTCTCTGAACTACTGTGACTAAATGTTGGTTCCATTTCCTCTGGGATGAATTCGGGTTTGGCTGGCTCCTCAGAAGCAATGAATAGAGAGACGCTGCCTTCAGATTCTTGTTACAATCATGAGGCCTTACAACCCACCTATAGGTAGGTTTCAAAGACTTCACTTGCCAGGGCAAAGTCATAGAGTGTCAGAGTTGGAAGGAATTTTAGTTTTATAGGTGATATACAGAAAGGTTAAGTATAGGCAAACTGTCCACACAAAAGCAAGTTGTATAAGCTGGGTGGGGATGGGGGAACAATACAACTTTTAACGCCCAGAAACCATTAGACCACATTGGCTAATTATAGCTTTGTCCCCAAGGCCCTCTCGCTCAGACTTTCTTCTTCTTAGACTGGCTTCCCCCTCTCACGTTTAGAATAACAGGAAACCACCACTCCTAACTTTTACACTTGCTGTTTTTTCTTCTCTGGGAACTTTCCATGTCTTATAGTATCATGGAGGGTTTTATGAAGATTTCAATTTCCTTTGAAACTGCTTAGCCAAATAAACAAAATATTTTTTTTCTAAAGCACAAAATGAAGACTATGATTTGTTCCCACCCAAACTCAGAGGCATAAGAAAAGCTCCCCCATTTGCTAAAGTTTTCATCTCCAGACTGTGAGCTCCAGCACATATATTCCAAATTGTCGTGGGTCAAAAAGTGCTGGAGGTGGTGGGAATGCAGCCAAGGATGAAGTAGAATGATTAGAATGAGGTCAGCCCAGAAATGCACCGGAGAATAGTCTGCTAACCATGAAGTCTGAGTTTCATCTTCTGGAATTGTTGCTTCTTATTACTGCATGCTGGGTCAGGGGGAGAGGGTGTTGTTTAGGGGGAAAAAGGAGGAAAGAGAAAATGAAAGAGGAGAAAACTTCACTCCTCCATGGGAATATCAGCAGAAAATCTATAGACTCTTGTGTCTCTGCTTCTTTTTTCAGTACAATGTTTTTAATAGACCAAAAGACAATCTTTATGATGTAATAGGTATGTGAATAATGTTTATAAAAAGGGTATATATAACATGTTAGTCATTATCAACTATTGTACAAATAAACCTTAGATATGTAAAATATATAAACATATAAAAATTATTTTATAGGGCAGTGGACACTTTTCATATCTTCGTTCCAAAAAATAGAGAGTTCCAGGGCTGGCATCTTATTCTTCATTAGTATATCGCACTGTAAAGCCAAAAGGTTTGGTGGGGTTTCATTTGTTTGCTTTCTGGTTTTGTAATTCATAATAATCTGAATGGATTACTTTGAAATGTCTGTTGCATATGTGTTCGTATTGTTTGCCCACACGGAGTCATCAGAGATCCGTCCCACATTTTGCATCCTGGAAAATCAAAAGGAACTTTCTAGTGAGAAGAAAAACACAGAGAAGCCTCCACTGTTGGGTAACTCAAATTTGTACCTCTAACAGCTTCTTGTAAGTCTGAGGAAATGGGAAGTTTAAGATCAAATTTGTTGTCTCTCACTTAAGCACTGGGCGTTGGATAACTTTTCTGCTGGGAAGCAAGTACATATTTTTGTTAAGTTCTTTCTTCATGGACTTGACATGTTCTAGGGGAAACTAGAAGTCATGGCCCTGAGCCACCTTTCTTCAGGACTACTCTCCACCATCCGTTTTCAAAGAACCATCCACATATTAATTCTCTGATGTTCCGTGATTCATTGGCAGACTCAATGCTTTCAGAGCCCAGAGTTTTATTTGTTTGGGTTTGTGGCTCTAAAGAAGTGTTAAGTTTGCTCTACCACCGAGACTGATCAGAAGAAGCAAAGGGGAAAAGGGAGCTCCCTTGCTGGAGAGGTTCGCTTGCACCTCTGACCACCTCTGACCACAGCCAAGAGAAGCACTGGGCCAGTAGCCGGTGTGTGAAATGCCATCTACTCTTCACACAGTGAGGGGTCATCGTGTGACAGTGGAGAGGTCACCCAAGTCTCTTTTGCCAAAAATGCATATTGTTCCCAGCTGTAAGCTTGTGGAGCACAATATGTGTTTTTGCATGAAACAATAAAAGAGGTTTATTTTCACTTAATAGACCCGTCCCTCAGGCCTGGTGTTTTCAGTAGCTGGCTTGGAGCAGGGAGCACTTTATCATGTATCAAACGCCAACATTGAGCATTTTATTGTTCCCAAAGAGATTTGGCCCCTGGCAGCTGCCCTGGACATCCAAAAGGAGGGCTGAGAGGAGTCCTTCGTCAGACAGGAATTGCTTAGTATGTGGGGATGGCTGAGCGTAGGGGTGAGTGACACTTCCCCTCAACACTCACCAGGCTGAGTTCGCCTCCCTAGAGCAAACTCCGGTTTGCGCAACCACGAGGGCCCAAGAAGGCCTCTTAGCCAGAAACTTTCTCTGCTTACTTAGTGCAGGAGTTAGTAGCACAGCCTCAATAGCCTGACTGCCTGTCACTTACCAGCTGTGTGGCCTTGGGCAAGTTACTTAACCTCTCTGTGACTCAGGTTCTTGTCTGGAAAATGGAGCTGTAATACCTCCTTCCTGAGGGATGTTAAGGATGAAATGTCTTAAAACAAGTAGAATGCTTTGAACAGTGCCTGGCAATACAAGCACTCAATACAATTCATGTTTTACCACCTTCATAATGTTTGCTCTATCCACCAACCAATTATATTATTATTTACCTAATGTTCTTCTTTTAATTAACTCAATTTTAACCTAAAACTTGATAGAAAACTTTATATCCCAACTGTAAATGGAAAATTATATCATTTGCAGCAAATATAAGGTAACAGTAAATAGTAATAATAGCTGATATTTACCAAGTCCTTGCTCCTTCCCAGTCATTGTGCTAAGTGTCTTGACTTGTTAAAATACTCACAACCCTATGAGGACAGTACTGTCATTTTACAGAGGAGGAAACTGAGGTACTAACAGATTAGCAAATTTTCCTGTAGTTACACAATTAGTAAATGAAGGAGGCAGTCCAGCTTCAGACCCCAAGCTCCTCAGCATTGCTCTGTGTTGCCATGTTAACAAGAGCAAAAGTATTCTATTCCCATGGTAGATGGCTGGTGAATTAGTTTCCTAGGACTGCTGTGGTAACAAAGTACCACAAACTGGGTGGCTTAAAACAACAGAAACTTATTCTCTCACAGTTCTGTAGGCCAGAAGTCCAAAGTCAAGATGCTGGCAGGGTAGTGCTCCCTCCAAAACCTCTAGGAGAGGATCTTCCCTTGCCTCTTGCAGCTTCAGGTAGCCCCGGCATTCCTTGGTTTGTGGCAGCATCACCCCAATCTCTGCCTCCATCTTCACATGGCTGTCTTCCCTCTGTGTGTCTACCTCTGTGTCTCTTCTCCTCTTCTTGTAAGGACAGCAGTCATGTTGGATTAGGGCCCACCCTAATGACTTCATCTTAATTACATCTGCAAGACTATTTCCAAATAAGGTCACATTCAGATATATGAGGAATTAGGATTTCAGTAGCTCTTTTGTGGGAAGGGGTTGGGGGGGCATAGTTCAACCTGTAACAGTGGCCCACCTATGGCTTTGAATTTGGGGCTGAAAATTTACAAATGCTGGAGAACTGTTCATGATCAGCAACAAGCTGAGACTTTCTCCTTTATGCCAGTCAGGACTGAAGGAGTCAGGACAAGGGAAGGACAATGCTCCTGCATTACAGTGATATTTAGGGCCCAGTCCAGGTGCTAACTGATTCACTTTGCTGTACACCTGAAACTAACCCAACATTGTAAATCAACTATAATCCAATAAAAGTTTTTAAAAATAATAAAAAAATAAAATAAACTGTCTTCTGCCCCATCATTGGTACTTTGGGAAAAGAGGCTTAGCTTAGCCATATAATAGTTCTTCCAGTTTCCCAGACATCTCTTGTGAAAGGGGAAGATGGGGGAAAATGCAGCCTTCCAAAACTCCAGGCAGGGTGACGGAGGGTAAAAAACTCACCTCTCGAATCTGCCTAATATGGCTGGGCTGGGATAGCAAATTCAGACAAATAACAGAGTCTTCATTGGGGGTACGTGTAAAGAAAGGACAACAGTAAAGACAGTAGTGGGAAATCATTTATTTTCATACTATTTCAGTGAAACCTTAAGAACAATCTCTCTACTAAGAGGGATTTGAGAGAAGGGTGTGGGGAAGTGAGGAGGAGATTTCTTGCTCTGTCAGATAAGATTTTCATTAGTCGAAGGGGCCGCATAGATTTCGTAGAGTTGGGAGGTCCTCATCTTGAGTTCCCGGGCCACCTGGCAGATGGAAAAAGGCCAGCAGCAGTGCACTGCCAGCCAGTCCTCGCACAGTGTGCCCTAGGGGAGACCGGGTCTCTGTTCTGGCTCAATCGCACAGGCTCAGTTGCCTTTCCCAGGAACCTCCGCAGTATTACCTCATGGCCCATCCCACCCACTGCCCCCAAGATCCGCCACCACCCTGAAGTCATCGCCCAGGGACACAACTCCACCGCGTTACCCAAGTGCCAAGCAGCTCGACTGCTAATCGATCCTTGCAATTCAGAGACCTGCCCTCAAGACTTCAAACCTGAAACCACTGTCTCACTGACAGAAAATTCTCTGTCAACATCTTTTTATTTCCTCTTAGAACTTAATGTTTATAATTATTTTATTTACTTTTTTGGAGTAATAAATGCACATGGTCCAAAATTCCCACAGTAAGAAGGAATAGGAAGTAAAAAGTAAATCCCCCCCTTCTACAGCTCTCACCAGCCACCCAGTTACCTGTCAGGGGGCTACCATTGTTGGTAGTTCTTATATACACTTCCAGATAAATTCTATGTCTAGGCAAATATATAGATACATACAGATACATACACATTACATTTTACCTACATATATATTCTTTTTAAGTAAATCGTTACATACTTACATACCTTACTCTTTTGTTCACTTAAAAATATATCCTAGGGATCATTTCACATGAATATATAAAAAGATGCCTTTAACTAATGAGAACCTACTGTACAGCAGAGGGAACTCTACTCAGTGCTCTGTGGTGACCTAAATGGGAAGGAAATCCAAAAAAGAGGGGATACACGTATTTGTGTGGCTGATTGACTTTGCTGTACAGCAGAAACTGACACAGCAGTGTAAAGCAACTATACTCCAATAAAAAAACAAATAAAATAAAAAGATGCCTTTTTATCTGTCCACATCTTAGTAGGTATGACATGTCTGTCCTCAATCTCTCATTGTACCTCAGTCTCAGCTGCACTGGAAATTGGCTCTTTGAAGGGTCCCCAGGGAACCCCCAAAGTGAATTCTGTATATGCTGATGGGCTACATTTTAAGTGAGATTATCCCAAGTGTATCCTCCAAATTTGGTGCACTTCTACCTATCATCTTCTCTGGATGTAATAAGAGACAGAGAAACAGAAGTGGTCAACGATCTACATTATAATAGGTCCCCCTTGGAAATACCCTTCACAATGTGGCATTTTCGTTAATATATATCCTAGTAACAAATGAAATCAGAAATTTCTTCCCTTTCCTTTCTCAAAGTATTCCACTAAGTGTGGTGTTTTTAAGCATCCTCACCCACACCTCATTTTTTTTAAAAAATCACAGGTTTGAAAGGCATCCAGGTTCTCATACAGATCCAGCTTCACATATATATCCAAACACACTTACCCGTATTCTATGTCTCTCTCTGGTGCCAATTCTTAGTGCAAAGGTGGACCCAGGTAACAATGGCCAACAAAAACACTCTCCATACTGCCTGGCGATGTCACACTCAAGACACATGGGACAAATGAGACCACAGAAACCTGTCAATAACCACATAAAAGCAAGCTCAGGTTCTCAGTTGTGCTTAGAGCAACTTCACATCACAAAGAGCATTTATAGCCCTATGCCATCAATTTAATACTGCATTGTCCCCCTGCAATCAGGGACTGAGAATGAATGACCAATTTGCAAAACTCACTATATGAGAATTGCCATAACTGAGCCACACCAAAATTGTCTTCTTTTGTTAAACACTGGCAAAGCTGAACCTGCCACTATTCTGATAACGTTCACTACAGTAACTGTTTTTTCTGTCAAGAGAAAAGCATTAGATAATTTTTTATAGTTGAAACATAACTGTTGCTTCTCTTATGTTCATCTATCTAATTTCAATATTTAAAATAGACACAGTATAAGATACTTTTGAACAGCAGGCGTCTTCTTCTATAAATGTGATTGAAAGCTCTTATATGGTACACTGATTCTGCCTGCTATTCTTATAAGGACTTTATTCTATTTCTCAGGCCAGAAGGTTTCTCTAATGTTTGCAGTTGCATGGAGCCACTGACATCTGCCAGTTTTAATCTGTAAACTAGTAGAGGCTTGGTTCCTTGAACATCAGCTGGAAACAGTTGGTCATTTATTCATTCATTCATCTTTAACTACTGATATTGTTTCCTACACATCCTGCATGAACCATTAACACAGAGGTTCTCTTTTAAATACGTTTTGGGTCACGGAACCTTTTGAGAATATGGTGATAGCTATGAACTTGCTCCTGAAGGGGAGAGAAAAATACATGAACACAGACATGCAAAATTGTGCATTCAGTTTCACGGGGTTCAAGGATCCATTGAAAACTATCACTGGACCACAGGTTAAGAACCCCCAGTAAACGATTAAGATGCTATATCATTGCAAAAGATGACAACCTTGATGAATACAAATAATTTGAACTATGAAAGAGCAAAAAAACTAACCATAACCTTTAAAAATGTATTCAATAAATGTTATTGAGGCATAATTTATAAACAAGAAAATGCACAAATCATAAATGTTCAGTTGGATGAGTTCTGACAATCATATCCACCCACGTAACCAAACGTGTAGAACACTGCCATCACCCCAGGGAGTTCCCATGTGCCCCTTCCCAGACAATCCCGGTCCTCCCACCCCCACTCCAGACATATCACTATTCTGATTTCTATTCCCATAGATGAGTTTTACCTCGATTTGGACTTCGTATAAGTGGAATCATGTTTACTTTTGTATCTGACTTCTTTTGTTCAACATCACATTTCTTGAGATTCATCTATGTTGTTATGTATATCTGCAGTTTGTTCCTTTTATCGTTGAGTAGTATTACCAATGTATAAATGTTCTACAAATTGTCCACTCTCCCATTGTTTATTCCATTTTTTGCTATTATGAATAAGCACTATGAATATTCATATACAAGTCTTTACGTGGACAAATATTTTCATTTCACTTGGGTGGATTCCTGGAAATGGAATTGCTAGGTCATGGGGTAGATTTACGTTTAATTTTACCAGAAATTTACAAAGAGTTCTCCAAAGTATTTGTACCATTTTACCCTCCCACCAGCAATGTATGAGAGTTTGTTGTTCCACATCCTCACCAACATTTGCAATTGTCAGCCTTTTTTATTTTATCCATTCTAATGAGTGTGAAATGGTAGTGTTCATAGCCTTCTAGTTCACCAGACACAAAGGCTTACATGCCATGTCACTAGCATACTAGAAGAATTCCTTGTCAAACACCTGTCTCTGTTGCCTCATCCCTCCCTCCCTCTTCAACAGTGAGGAGTGCAGAGTTCCACTCCCAAATTCAGTGACAAAGAAGCAGAAATCTAGGAATGCTGTTTTATCTTAGAACCTCCAAGGGATGTGCCTGGACTTCTCCAGTTTCATATAAGAGGTGAGGTAGAACATGTGCATGGAGGGCATGAGGACTGGAGTGGAGAGGGGGACAAGGAGCAGCCTATCTGAGAAACAGAACATCTATTTCGTCAGGAATCTTAAGAAAATCACGAAATCATGTATTATAGGCATCACTTGGCCCAAAGCAAACACTAAATTCATCCTTGATTAAGTCTGGGATGTTTTGTCCCACATTTTAAAAAAATCATTACTCCTAGCGAGATCAGCAGGTCCCACTCAGCACTGACAACTGGTATCAACAGGTCAGAGGACAGCAAATGGCCCATGAACGTGCAGTGAGTTCAGAGTGGTAATACTGTATGCAACCCTGAATTAGGGGACTTTGAAATCATGGCACATAAAAATCAATCAAAACTTATGCATGAATTACAAAATACTGTAGTGTATATCCCTGCAGATAAAAAATTAATCAAAAGTTGCATAATTATAAAGCTAGCAAGCTAAGTGAGTAATAAATTGTCTTTACCCAATTGCCTGAGCTGCACCACTTTAACTGGCAGAGAGAAATGCCCACCATCCTCAATAAGCATATTGTAAAGAAGTTGTTTTGTGCACTGAAACTCCTGTACCTTATTTTTATGACTCATGTAACACATGCTGTTAATTTTATTTTTAAGCCTTTCCATTTGTATATCCAGGTTATCTAAGTGTTCATTATGAGGGAGTACTAGATACTGAGGAAACACACCCAAAATTCAATTACCTTGGGACAGAAGTCAGACATGATAAAAAAAAAAGAACACTATAAAAGCCAAAGTTTTATTATATAATAGATAATATTTATACAGATTTCACCATGTGCCAAGCCCTGCTAAAAGTACTTTGCATTTAGTAACTCATTTAATTCTCACAACAATCCTATAAAATGTACTATTATTAGGCCCATTTTACAGATGAGCAAACTAATGCCCAGAGGACTTAAACAATTTGCCCAAGTTCATACATTTGTTAAGAAGGGGCAGAGGTCACGTTTGAACTCAAGTAGTCTGGCTCCAAAGTCTTAACTACTACACATACCACATATGCCCAAATGTTCTCATGTTTTATGTATTTAATTAGTAAATAATTGTGGACTTGTGTGTTCTAAGACAGTGCCCTCACTACGACTGTTTGGTATTTATTCCTGTGGAGAGTCTGAAATCATGCAACTTCTTTAGGAAAGATCCTTGGGTCAGGTGTACCGAGATGGAGTGCTGTGGGATAAACACTGTGCTCAACAAGAGATGCACAAGGGTAGGATGATGGAATCCTTTGTCTTCAGGGGGCTCTAGGAGGAAATTTCGCTAAATAAATCACAGACCAAGGATAAGTATCCAGAACATACAAAGAATTCCTGAAAATCAATATATCAAGGATTAAACAGAAGAAGAAAATGAACACAAGACATGAACAGTTAAAGAACAAATACAAATGACCAAGAAAAAACATGAAAAGCTGCTCAATGTCGTTAGTAATCAGGGAATTGCATACTAAGATGATCAGAAACCATTTATTACCTATAAGAATGCCAAATTTTTCTAAGGTGTTTTTTATTTTTGAATTTTGTTTTATTTATTTTTTAATACAGCAGGTTCTTATTAGTCATCAATTTTATATACATCAGTGTATACATGTCAATCCCAATCGCCCAATTCATCCCACCACCACCACCACCCCCCTGCCGCTAACCCGCCTAGGTGTCCGTAAGTTTGTTCTCTACATCTGTGTCTCAATTTCTGCCCTGCAAACCCGTTCATCTGTACAATTTTTCTAGGTTCCACATATATGTGTTAATATATGATATTTGTTTTTCTCTTTCTGACTTACTTCACTCTGTATGACAGTCTCTAGATCCATCCACGTCTCAACAAATGACCCAATTTCGTTCCTTTTTACAGTTGAGTAATATTCCATTGCATATATGTACCACATCTTCTTTATCCATTTGTCTGTCAATGGGCATTTAGGTTGCTTCCATGACCTGGCTATGGTAAATAGTGCTGCAATGAACATTGGGGTGCATGTATCTCTTTGAATTATGGTTTTCTTTGGGTATATGCCCAGTAGTGGGATTGCTAGATCATATGGTAATTCTATTTTTAGTTTTTTAAGGAACCTCCATACTGTTCTCCATAGTGGTTGTATCAATTTACATTCCCACCAACAGTGCAAGAGGGTTCCCTTTTCTCCACACCCTCTCCAGCATTTGTTGTTTGTAGATTTTCTGATGATGCCCATTCTAACCAGTGTGAGGTGATACCTCCTTGTAGTTTTGATTTGCATTTCTCTAATCATTGGTGATGTTGAGCAGCTTTTCATGTGCTTCTTGGCCATCTGTATGTCTTCTTTGGAGAAATGTCTATTTAGGTCTTCTGTCCATTTTTGGATTGGGTTTTTTTTGTTTTTTCCTGCGGTATGCGGGCCTCTCACTGTTGTGGCCTCTCCCGTTGCGGAGCACAGGCTCCGGACGCACAGACTCAGCGGCCATTGCTCACGGGCCCAGCCGCTCCGCGGCATGCGGGATCTTCCCGGACTGGGGCACGAACCCGTGTCCCCTGCATCAGCAGGCAGACTCGCAACCACTGCGCCACCAGGGAAGCCTGGGTTGTTTGTTTTTTTAATATTGAGCTGTGTGAGCTGCTTATAAATTTTGGAGATTAATCCTTTGTCGGTTGCTTCATTTGCAAATATTTTCTCCCATTCTGAGGGTTGTCTTTTTGTCTTGTTTATGGTTTCCTTTGCTGTGCAAAAGCTTTGAAGTTTCATTAGGTCCCATTTGTTTATTTTTGTTTTTATTTCCATTACTCTAGGAGATGGATCAAAAAAGATCTTGCTGTGATTTATGTCAAAGAGCGTTCTTCCTATGTTTTCCTCTAAGAGTTTTATAGTGTCCAGCCTTACATTTAGGTCTCTAATCCACTTTGAGTTTATTTTTGTGTATGGTGTTAGAGACAGTTCTAATTTCATTCTTTTACATGTAGCTGTCCAGTTTTCCCAGCACCACTTATTGAAGAGATTGTCTTTTCTCCATTGTATATCCTGGCCTCCTTTGTCATAGATTAGTTGACCATAGGTGCGTGGGTTTATCTCTGGGCTTTCTATCTGGTTCCATTGATCTGTGTTTCTGTTTTTGTACCAGTACCATATTGTCTTGATTACTGTAGCTTTGTAATATGGTCTGAAGTCAGGGAGTCTGATTCCTCCAGCTCCGTTTATTTCCCTCAAGACTGCTTTGGCTATTTGGGGTCTTTTGTGTCTCCATACAAATTTTAAGATTTTTTGTTTTAGTTCCGTACAAAATGTCATTGGTAATTTGATAGGGATTGCATTGAATCTGTAGATTGCTTTGGGTAGTATAGTCCTTTTCACAATGTTCATTCTTCCAATCCAAGAACATGGATTACCTCTCCATTTGTTGGTATCATCTTTAATTTCTTTCATCAGTGTCTTATAATTTTCTGCATACAGGTCTATTGTCTCCCTAGGTAGGTTTATTCCTAGGTATTTTATTCTTTTTATTGCAATGGTAAATGGGAGAGTTTCCTTAATTTCTCTCTCAGATTTTTCATCATTAGTGTATAGGAATGCAAGAGATTTCTGTGCATTAATTTTGTATCCTGCAACTTTACCAAATTCATTGATTAGCTCTAGTAGTTTTCTGGTGGCATCTTTAGGATTATCTATGTATAGTATCAAGTCACCTGCAAACAGTGAAAATTTTACTTTTTCTTTTCCAATTTGTATTCCTTTTATTTCTTTTTCTTCTCTGATTGCTGTGGCTAGGAATGCCAAAACTATGTTGAATAATAGTGGTGAGAGTGGACATCCTTGTCTTATTCCTGATCTTAGAGGAGATGCTTTCAGTTTTTCACCATTGAGAATGATGTTTGCTGTGGGTTTGTCATATATAGCTTTTATTATGTTGAGGTAGGTTCCTGCTATGCCCACGTTCTGGAGAGTTTTTATCATAACTGGCTGTTAAACATTGTCAAAAGCTTTTTCTGCATCTATTGAAATGAGCATATGGTTTTTCTTCTTCAGTTTGTTAATATAGTGTATCACATTGATTGATTTGTGCATATCGAAGAATCCTTGCATCCCTGGGATAAATCCCACTTGATCATGGTGTATGATCCTTTTAATGTGTTGCTGGATTCTGTTTGCTAGTATTTGGTGAGTATTTTTGCATCTATATTCATCAGTGATATTGGTCTGTAATTTTCTTTTTTTGTAGTATCTTTGTCTGGTTTTGATATCAGGGTGATGGTGGCCTCATAGAATGAGTTTGGGAGTGTTCCTTCCTCTGCAATTTTTTGGAAGAGTTTGAGAAGGATGGATATCAGCTCTTCTCTAAATGTTTGATAGAATTCACCTGTGAAGCCATCTGGTCCTGGACTTTTGTTTGTTGGAAGATTTTTAATCACAGTTTCAATTTCAGTGCTTGTGATTGGTCTGTTCATATTTTCTATTTCTTCCTGGTTCAGTCTTTGAGGTTATACTTTCCGAAAAATTTGTCCATTTCTTCCAGGTTGTCCATTTGATTGGCATAGAGTTGCTTGTAGTAATCTCTTAGGATGCTTTGTATTTCTGCAGTGTCTGTTGTAACTTCTTTTTCATTTCTAATTTTATTGATTTGAGTCCTCTCTCTCTTTTTCTTGATGAGTCTGGCTAATGGTTTATCAATTTTGTTTATCGTCCAAAGAACCAGCTTTTAGTTTTATTGATCGTTGCTATTGTTTTCTTTGTTTCTATTTCATTTATTTCTGCTCTGATTTTTATGATTTCTTTCCTTCTGCTAACTTTGGGTTTTGTTTGATCTACTTTAGCTCCTTTAGGTGTAAGGTTAGATTGCTTATTTAAGATTTTTCTTGTTTCTTGAGGTAGGCTTGTATAGCTATAAACTTTCCTCTTAGAACTGCTTTTGCTGCATCCCATAGGTTTTGGATCATTGTGTTTTCATTGTCTTTTGTCTCTATGTATTTTTTGATTTCCTCTTTGGTTTCTTCAGGGATCTCTTGGTTATTTAGTAACATATTGTTTAGCCTACACGTGTTTGTGTTTTTTACATTTTTTCCCCTGTAATTCATTTCTAATCTAATAGTGTTGTGGTCAGAAAAGATGCTTGATATGATTTCAAATTTCTTAAATTTACTGCGGCTTGATTTGTGACCCAAGATGTGATCTATCCTGGGGAAAGTTCTGTGCACACTTGAGAAGACCGTGTAATCTGCTGTTTTGGATGGAATGTCCTATAAATATCAATTAAATCTATCTGGTCTGTTGTGTCATTTAAAGCTTCTGTTTCCTTATTTATTTTTCTTTTGGATGATCTGTCCATTGGTGTAAGTGAGGTGTTATGGTCCCCCACTATTACTGTGTTACTGTCAATTTCCTCTTTTAGAGCTGTTAGCAGTTGCCTTATGTATTGAGGTGCTCCTATGTTGGGTGCATATATATTTAAAATTGTTATATCTTCTTCTTGGATTGATCCCTTGATCTTATGTAGTGTCCTTCCTTGTCTCTTGTAACATTCTTTATTTTAAAGTCCATTTTATCTGATATGAGTATTGTTACTCCAGCTTTCTTTTGATTTCCATTTGCATGGAATATCTTTTTCCGTCCCCTAACTTTCAGTCTGTATGTGTCCCTAGGCCTGAAGTGGGTCTCTTGTAGACAGCATATATATGGGTGTTGTTTTTGTATCCATTCAGCAAGCCTGTGTCTTTTGATTGGAGCATTTAATCCATTCACGTTTAAGGTAATTATCGATATGTAAGTTCCTATGACCATTTTCTTAATTGTTTTGGGTTTGCTTTTGTAGGCCCTTTTCTTCTCTTGTGTTTCCCACTTAGAGAAGTTCCTTTAGCATTTGTTGTAGAGCTGGTTTCGTGGTGCTGAATTCTCTGACCTTTTGCTTGTCTGTAAAGCTTTTGATTTCTCTGTCGAATCTGATGAGATCCTTGCCAGGTAGAGTAAAGTTGGTTGAAGGTTCTTCCCTTTCATCACTTTAAATATATTGTGCCACTCCACTCTGGCTTGTAGACTTTCTGCTGAGAATCAGCTGTTAACCTTATGGGAGTTCCCTTTTACGTTATTTGTCTTTTTTCCCTTGTTGCTTTTAATAATTTTTTTTGTCTTTAATTTTTGTCAATTAGATTACTATGTATCTCGGCATGTTTCTCATTGGGTTTATCCTGCCTGGGACTCTCTGCGTTTCCTGGACTTGGGTGGCTATTTCCTTTCCCATGTTAGGGAAGTTTTTGACTATAATCTCTTCAAATATTTTCTCAGGTCCTTTCTCTCTCTCTTCTCCTTCTGGGACCATTATAATGCGAATGTTGTTGCATTTAATGTTATCCCAGAGGTCTTTAAGGCTATCTTCATTTCTTTTCATCCTTTTTTCTTTATTCTGTTCCACAGCAGTGAATTCCACCATTCTGTCTTCCAGGTCATTTATCCGGTCTTCTGCCTCAGTTATTATGCTATTGATTCCTTCTAGTGTAGTTTTCATTTCAGTTATTGTATCGTTCGTCTCTGTTTGTTTGTTCTTCAATCTTCTAGGTCTTTGTTAAACATTTCTTGCATCTTCTCGATCTTTGCCTCCATTCTTTTTCTGAGGTCCTGGATCATCTTCACTATCATTATTCTGAATTCTCCTTCTGGGAGGTTGCCTATGTCCACTTCATTTAGTTGTTTTTCTGGGGTTTTATCTTGTTCTTTCATCTGGTACATAGCCCTCTGCCTTTTCATCTTGTCTATCTTTCTGTGAATGTGGTTTTTGTTCCACAGGCTGTAGGACTATAGTTCTTCTTGCTTCTGCTGTCTGCCCTCTGGTGGATGAGGCTACCTAAGAGGCTTGTGCAAGTTTCCTGATGGGAGGGACTGGTGGTGGGTAGAGCTGACTGTTGCTCTGGTGGGCAGAGCTCAGTAAAACTTTAATCTGCTTGACTGCTGATGGGTGGGGCTGGGTTCCCTCCCTGTTGGTTGTTTGGCCTGAGGTAACCCAACACTGGAGCTTACCTGGGCTCTTTGGTGGGGCTAATGGCAGACTCTGGGAGGGCTCACACCAAGGAGTACTTCCCAGAACTTCTGCTGCCAGTGTCCTTGTCTCCACAGTGAGCCACAGCCACCCCCGCCTCTGCAGGAGACCCTCCAACACTAGCAGCTAGGTTGGGTTCAGTCTCCCTTGGGATCACTGCTCCTTCCCCTGGGTCCCGATGTGCACACTACTTTGTGTGTGCCCTCCAAGAGTGGAGTCTCTGTTTCCCCCAGTCCTGTAGAAGTCCTGCAGTCAAATCCCACTAGCCTTCAAAGCCTGATTCTCTAGGAATTCCTCCTCCCGTTGTTGGACCCGCAGTTCAGAATCCTGACGTGGGGCTCAGAACCTTCACCCCAGTGGGTGGACTTCTATGGTATAAGTGTTCTCCAGTCTGTGAGTCACCCAGCCACCAGTTATGGGATTTGATTTTACTGTGATTGCGCCCCTCCTACCATCTCATTGTGGCTTCTCCTTTGTATTTGGATGTGGGGTATCTTTTTTGGTGAGTTCCAGTGTCTTCCTGTCGATGACTGTCCAGCAGCTAGTTGTGATTCTGGTGTTCTCACAAGAGGGAGTGAGAGCACGTCCTTCTACTCTGCCATCTTGGTTCAGGGCTGGCCACACTCTAAGGTTTTTAGAGCATGTCAAATGCTGTGGGGCACCACAGAGAAATAGGTGCTCCATACACTGATGGAGATGGAAACTGGCACAGTCACTTTGGAAAGCAACTTGGCTGAATCTCATAAAATTTTAAATACTCTGGGATTCAGTAACTCCACTTGTTAGCATCTACCCTAGAGTAATGCTTACACATGCACACAAAGAGGCCGGTACAAGGATATCCACTGCAGCATTATTTGTGGCTTCAAATTTAAAACAAGAGTACATTAATAGACAAACGTGTAAATAAACCATGATGGTGCAGATCATACTAGGGAATAATTAAGAACACAATGAAAGATCAATTAAGTACCAACAGAGATAAATCTCTAAGACATATTTTGAGTTAAAAAAATCAAATTGCATAATGATATTACAGCATAATACCATTTATGCTTTGTTTAAAAAGTTACAAAGCAATAGTATATGTTACTAATAGATGCATATGTAAATACAGAGAAAAAGATCTGGAAGAAAACACTCCAAATTGATTTAATAAAAGAGTGACATGGTTCCCTTTTCTGTAATGTTTCATTTCTTTAATAAAGTGAACATATTCATGTGTTATTTGTGAAGTAAAAAATATATATATATATGCAAGTATGTGTGTGCACATGTGTGTGTGTATGTGTGTGTACTTTTTTTAAAAAAGAAGCTCAGGCTCAAGAGAGATCCATGCCATAAATTCAGCCTCTTCCCCTTCCCTCCAAAGGCCTAGTGGTCATGTCAGCTCCCACAGCCTAAACATTCCTGGCCTATTCTCTAACATGAACTCCACCCTCAAGCATGGAATGTGGTTCATCATTCATCCCTCTAACTCACAGGGGGAGTCAAGATAAAAAGAAGGCGGCTACACAAAACCACAGTGTGGAGCCCCAAAGAACATAAGTAGGAAAGGTGTGTGGAAATTGCAGCAAGGCACATTTCAGGTCAATTATCACAAAGAGGCAGAATCTAACAATAAGAGATGCTTAAAAAAGGAATGGTGGGGGGCTTCCCTGGTGGCGCAGTGGTTGAGAGCCCGCCTGCCAATGCAGGGGACACGGGTTCGTGCCCCGGTCCGGGAAGATCCCACATGCCGCGGAGCAGCTAGGCCCGTGAGCCATGGCCGCTGAGCCTGAGCATCCGGAGCCTGTGCTCCGCAACGGGAGAGGCCACAAGAGTGAGAGCCCCGTGTACTGCAAAAAAAAAAAAAAAAAGGAATGTGGGGCTTCCGTGGTGGCACAGTGGTTATGAATCCGCCTGCCAATGCAGTGGACACGGATTCGAGCCCTGGTCGGGGAAGATCCCACATGCTGTGGAGCAACTAAGCCCGCGCACCACAACTACTGAGCCTGCACTCTAAAGCCCACGAGCCACAACTACTGAAGTCCGCATGCCTAGAGCCCGTGCTCCGCAACAAGAGAAGCCACCGCGATGAGAAGCCCATGCACTGCAAGGAAGAGTAGCCCCCACTCACTGCAACTAGAGAAAGCCCACATGCAGCAATGAAGACCCAACTCAGCCAAGAATAAATAGATAAATAAATAAATAAGGAATGGGGCATGCTCATACATTGTGGGAGGGAGTGTAAATTAGTACAACTTCTAAATGGAGAGCCATTTGGAAACATCTATCAAGATTTAAAAAGGTACGTACTATCTGACCAGTAGGTTTACCCTCAGCAATTGTCCAACAGATAACTCACGCACATACAAAATGGCACCAATACAAGAATACTCACAAAGCATCGGTTTGAATAGCAAAAAGTCTGGAAACCACATAAAGATCCACAAATAAGAATTTTTGGATAAATAAATTATGGTACATTCATACAATGGAATCTATGCAGCAATTTAAAATATTAGCTTCAGAAGTGCTGATATGGTCTGCACAATATGGTCACCTATATTGTTAAATTAAAACAAAATAAAGATGCATAACTGTGTGTGTTTACAATTCTATTATTTGTGTCAATTATATATACCACATATACAGAAAAAATCTGGAAGGATAGATACCAAAATATTAACGATGTATATCTACGACACTGGGATTACAGGATACTGCTTTCTTCTTTTATAGCCTTTTGCATTTTTCTTTTTTACCATGATTATATGATACTTTTATAATAAAAAGCTTAATCTATTTTCATTAAAATTTTTTATATATTTATAAGCATATAGACTATATTGGGGCTCAGGTAAGAGTGGTGTCCTCTGAGGAGAACTGGGCAGGGCAGGAGGGCAAGGATGGAGTTGCTGCTTTTCATATACCTAAGGGGTAGGTACTTTTGAATTTTGCATCACGTACCTGGTAACCTATTAAAAATCTTTTTTTTTTTTTTAAGCACTGAGATGGCTCCAAGGGAGAGGAGCCCTCCTCTCCAGAAATGTTCAGAAAGCCAAGGCTGTCAGGTCCTTACCAGGCTTGCTACAGAGGGGACTTAGACAAGCTGGTGAGGGGCCAGACCAGCTGACCCCAATATCCCTTCTGAATCTAAGTCTTTGTGATTGTTTCAATGAAGTGCAGGAAAGAAGGAAGCAAGTGAGAATACAGGTTAAAATTCATTCATAGATGTGTCATTCAGGAAATATTCATTAGCGCCTTCTATTGGTCAGGTGCTCCGCTGGGCAAGACCAGTGAGCAGGACCAGTGGTCCCTGCTTTCAGACTGCAGTGTACAGTGTACAGTTTACCCAAGATACAGTTCAAGGACATGAATCCCAGTCTGAGGCCTTTTCATGCCTCCTTCCTCTTCCAGAAAACCAAAGAAATTCTTGGACTGCTTCACCCCACCCACGTTGGGCCTCTGATGGCTTCTTGTCCACACAAAGCCCTTTACTGCCTGGTGCTTGTGGTGCCTCCACAGGAAAGGTGATTTTAGTGGCTGGTTCTTTCCCATCTCTCAGGTATCAGCTTAAGTCAGTTCCTCAGAGAGGCCATCCTTTGCCCCCTGTAATTTCCTTTCAAAACACCTTGTTTACTTCCTCCACAGCACTCAGCACCACTGCAATTATTTTGTCTATTTGCTTATTGCCTATGTACTCTCAGAGACCGTCTCTGTCTTCGTCACTATTATATCTGTAGCGCCTATCACATGACCATACATAGGTAGGAACTCAGTAAAGGCTGGCTGAATTACGAACCAGTGTTGATTACACCTTCCACATAAACCTCCTCTGGGGCAACATCACAAACACCCCCAGCTGGAACAGCCAGCCTTTCACCCACAAGGCCATTTCACAGCCACTTATTTCACCTCTGCTTCAGCTTCACATCTGAGCTTTCAGAAACCACATCCTCAAAGGACACAAAAGCACCCATTTTCTCATCCCAGGGCAGTGTGAATTCAGAAGAAAGCACAGAGGTGGGAAGAGGGAGGCAGTTTAAAAACCAGAAGTGCAATTAAATGAAGAAGCAAAATGTCAAAAATAAATGGAAATTATCACTCTTCATAATGTACCCTTTGCTTAATGGATGACAAATTGTAGCAGTAATTCTCAACATTTAATGGTAAACTATCCCAAGATGGGAATCTGACGTGAAACAGTCATGGAAAGAAGATGTCCCTTTTGTTTCCAAGTTTGTCACAAGTATTGTCACAGTGATGTGATTAAAATAAAACTTTGTGGATGAAGTAGCCCTTTTAAACAAGGAAGGAAAAAAACCTAAGACTCATAGCACTCATACTCCAGCTGCATCCTGGGAATCATGGTGCAGATCACCAGTGTATAAATTGATACTGCCTATAAATTTTTTCTTGTGAGACCATTAGCTTAGAGATAGTATGAGCAGTTACAAAATGGAGGCCCATCCAGGGAACAACAATTAGGACACAGTACATTTGAGATCAGCCGGTACTGTATATTCATGGCCTCTCCTCCACAGATCACGTCCAGCTGTAAAGAATATTGTATTCTCCACATGTCATTCCTTCTTGCCCCTAGAATGGGCTCTCCAATGGACAAGCAGGGACCCAGAAGACCCGTGTGGTTGGTCTCCTGAACACTGATGGGGGTGGAGCACAGAACTAAGCAGTGAAACAATGTTTAAGGCTGAGGGGGTGGCATGTGGTCCTTCCTTTGGTCAACTTTTTAGGTACTCTTGGGATTGGGCAGCAACCAACCTAAGTCTCCTGATTCTACTCTTTGCTCTCAACACTCTGGAAAATAAAAATTTATAACAACAATGACATTAATACCTATGATTTACTAAGTGCATTATTGTATATTTGTTGGAATTTTCATAGTAACACACCCCAATTGTAAATTTAGGAATTTATCCCTTCCCTATTGTGGGAAATAAGAGAACTGTCATTCAAAATGCCCTGGCCTAGTCAAGCAGCAGTCATGACCTAGGCTAGGCAGATTGGGCTCCATTGCTGAAACAGCAATTCTCAGACAGGAAAGCAAAAGGATTAAAATGTTTGGAGTTGACCAGATTTTCAGCTATCTCCTGATAATGCATCTTGTCCCTCCTAAGCTTAGCTTTTAGTTGATTTCCTGATTTTGTGAGCTACCCCATAACCTTCTAATGAAATCCTATGTTTGCTTGTGTATTAATTTCCTAGGGCTGACATAACAAAATACCACAAACTGGACATCTTAAAACAATAGAAAGTATTCTCTCATTGGAGAATTCTGGAGGCTAGAAGTCTGAAATTGGCGTGTTGGCAGGCTTCGTCCTTCTGGAAGCTCTGGGGGAAAGTCTGTTCCATGCCTCTCTCCAAATTTTTGGTGGTTGCTGGCAATCCTTGGCATTCCATGGCTTATAGATGCATTATTCTAATTTGTGCCTGTCTTCACATGGCCATCTTTTCTGTGTGTGCGTCCAAATTTCCCTCTTCTTACAAGAACACCAGCCACTGGCTTAGGGCCCACCCTAATCCACTATAACCTCTTTGTAACTTGACAACAATGCAAAGAACCTATTTCCAAATAAGGTCACATTCAGAGACTCCAGGTGGACATGAATTTTGAGGGGACACTATTTAACCCAATATATACCATACAACCAAAAAAAACTCTGATCCAGTTATGTTCCAAGCCAGTGTTCTAGAGAGGGTTCTGTGCATTATCTGCTTTAATCTTGACAACCTTTAAGGTGGGCACCTTTATTTACCCCCATTTCAGAGCTGGAAAAATGAAGGCCCTGAGAATTTGTTCAAGGTCAAATGGCCAGTAAGAGGCAGAGTTAAGATTCAAGGCAAGGTCTATATCCAATACAAATGTGCTCTCCTAACCACTACATTATGTTCCAGGCTTTGCTCTACTTGGAAATGCACTGATACCCTCACCCCTCCAACCACGAACTATAAGCTATGAAGGGAAAATGGTCCACTCCCCAAACTGGGGCTAGGTCTCCACATCTCCACGTGGCTATTCTGCCTTCTCTGTACCACAGTACTGGGTGACAACCAAAGTCAGAGAATGTGGACAAGAACCAGGAAGAATCCTGAGTGATTCAGAGAACAGCTGCCATAATTGTCTGGTCAGAAGTACACATGGGTAGCTGTGGCAGGAAGAAATCTGCTGAGCTCTGGGTCAGATGGTCAAAGGGACAGCGATGGAGGATAGTGTTTGGTGCTGGGCGGTCTCTTCTCTGTGAGGCCCAGGCAAACAGTGAAGGCTCAGGCTTGGATGATCAGAGCACCAAAAATTTTGTTCGAGTTTCTGCCTCAGCCAAGACTCAGCTGCATAAGGACGTGGATCAGGTAGCAGCTCAGAGCTCTCTGGTTGATCCATCTTGTGAGGCTTTAGGATAAATCCAGGTCTTGCCAGACCCTCTAAAGGGTGGGGGAGCCATATTCTTCAAAAATAGCAGATCCAGAGTCTGTTGAACTTAAGAGATTGGCCCTCATCCATCAAAAAGGACAGCCCCCCACGCCACCCCCCACCACCCGGCAAAAAAAAAAAAAAAGATTCTGTGACCGAGTTACTCCCTAGGGCAAGAACATCAGGTCCTGGAAAAGGATACTGACATGTGGTACCAGAGATGGGTCAGAATGTCCTAAGGTAAAAATAGAATCAATGTGCTTTGAACTTCAAACCCAGTGGAAAATCATGCAGCTAGAGGGCAGTGTTGTTGGTACTTCTTTACATCTAAACCAGTGTCTGAAAAGATTTCAATCAACAAAGGGAGCTATTCAACCTAAATGCCCATCAACAGAAGAATGGATAAAGAAGATGTGGTACATATATACATTGGAATATTACTCAGCCATAATAAAAAGGAACGAAAATTGTGCAATTTGCAGAGACGTGCATAGACCTAGCGACTCATACAGAGTGAAGTCAGAAAAACAAATATCATATAACATCACTTATATGTGGAATCTAGAAAAATGATACAGATGAATTTAGTTGCAAAGCAGAAAGAGAGACACAGACATGGAGAATGGACATATGGATACAAGGCGGGGAGGGAGGAAGGGATGAATTGGGAGACGGGGATTGACATATACACACTATTGATACTATGTATAAAATAGATATATAATGAGAACTTACTGTATAGCATGGGGAACTCTACTCAATGCCCTGCAGTGACCTAAACGGAAAGGAAATCCAGAAAAGAGGGGATACATGTACACGTATAGCTGATTCACTTTGCTGTACAGCAGAAACTAACACAACATTGTAAAACAACTATACTCCAATAAAACTTAATTTAAAAAAAAACAAAGGGAGCATCTTTTTATGATTGGTCTTATTCAATGACTGGTCTTCCTCACTATTCTGTGAGGAAAGTACTACACTTTCCTTACAGAAATACTAGAGATAAGCAAAAAGAAAAACTATTCATTAGCGTACCATCTGGAGACACTTGCTGTAAACATTTGTATTTATATCCTTCCAGATATTTTTCTAAATATTCCCCCTAATTAATGTCTAATGTACATGGTTTTACAATCTGATTCTTTAACTTAAAATTGTATCTCAACATTTTTCCATCTCAGGAAGTATTATTCTACAATATGACTTTTCATGGCTGTATAATTCATTGTATTGAAGCCCCCACTGAACATTTAGGTTGTTCCAGATTGTTGCTACAATAACCAATGCTGCAACAATTTAATGATGCTGCTAAATCTTTGCACATGATTTATTTCCTTCGACTAAATGCCTAAAACTGTAATTACTGGGTCGAAGGCTACATAACACTTGAGGCCCTTTTTATAGGTGTTACTAACCATTCACTGGGAAGCTTGTACCAATTTATACTCCATCAGCTGCAGATAAGGGAGCCCATTTTGTGTGTCTTTACATGCAATGGATTTTGTCATTTAAAAAAACCTTTGAAGTCATCACTTATTTTATAAAAACATCCACATCCCTGAAAAGCAAGATCCTTCCTGCCAAGGAGTGTATTTGAGTCACTAGAATATTAGTCTAGTTAGTCTGAAACCATTTAATTTCTGTCCTTGTGCCTGATGCAGCTTTTCTACCCACTGGTGTTTTAGGAAAGAAAATAGTAAAGGAGAACTTAAAGGAAGAGAAAAAACATACAAATTCTCCTATCTCTGCAGACACTGAAGAGGCCGGTGCTCCAGTCCCCACCAGTCTGGACAATCTTTGTGACTGTGGTCCTGCCACTGGCTCCCCGGACAGGCTGCTTCACCACAGCCTGGGCTGGTGCATGGCTCCTGGAGAGTCAAGGATGGTGATTAACTTGGAAACAAAGAAGATGGTTCAGAAGGATAATCATCAAGCCAAGACACAGTGATAAAGAGACAGGGACCCAGTGATGCCCAGTGGCTCTTATTTCAGAGCCCAAGCTGACTTCACCATCTCCCTCCCTCCTCCTCCATCACACCTCCTCTGATTTTTTGCCCCATTTCTATTAGTGGCATTATTATTCCAAGTTCTGTCACTCAGACTCAATGTCCAGTCTACTTCCTCAGTGTTTCTCAGTGTTTAAAAATAAATTCACAAATAAAGCCCCAGCATGCCACTTCCTGGAAGCCTGACCTTGGTTAAGTGGCTTAACCTCTGTTTTGTTTGTTCAAATTTAAGATGAAAAAACTACCTCACAGGGTTATTATGTGGACTGAAGGACAGGTAACTTGTTTATTGTGCACACAGCCTGTGTAACAATGTGACCCTGAGTGAGGCTGTATGCAAGGATTTTGAAACTTTGTTGAAAAGACAAATAAGGAATTGGACTGAATGGTACATCTAAATCTGGACGAGGCTACTAAAGTGGGACAGGTAGTATCATTTAAATGAATAACCCAGACTTCAGAATATATCTTGATATCAAACCACTATATGGTTGTCCTCGTGCAGCCACATAGTACAACTCTGGTTCGATTTTCCCTGAAGGGCATAGATATTCCACTCAGTCATTCTGAAATAGAAATACAGGCCCAGGGGGTGGGCTTCAAAAGTGAGGTGAGAAAAAAACTTCCTTCTTTTTCTGGGGCTGAAAGTTAGTTTTGCCTGAATGCCTACCCTGGGGATACCTGGAGTGAGTCCTATAGTGAAGGGTACGCTGTTATCTAGCCTCATGGAAGGGGCATGTCAAGAGTGGGATAGAGGGGCCCGAGAATGAGTCTCAGCCTGTACATAGTAGCAGTTATTCTGTTTGGGGCTACCCTTTTAGCAAGCTTCATTAAGAGTTTTGTACCTGGTCTCTGATGTGTTATGAGGAAATAAAGAGCTTGCCTCATACTTGAGAGAAAATAAAAAGACAGCAGAATTTCTTCCTGTAACAGCCGTTGTTACAGTAATAGTCACCAAAGTTCTGCACCTGGGACACCTGGGACACAAAACCTAGAGGCCAGAGTAGAATACTCCTGAGCATCCTTAAGGCAACACCCTGTGGGCATCTTGCAAACAGCTGTGGAGCCCTTTGAGAACCTCTGATTTGGGACATTAAATCCAATGGGATTTCAAGTTATCATAATATGGGGAGCACTGTTCTTGTTATTATGATCACATCTCTCTTTCATTCCACCAATACTACCCACACCCTCCCAAACCTGACAGCACATTGGCTTGTTAAAAAAACAAATTCCCAAGCCTCACCCCAGACCACTGTACAGGACTCCAGGGATGAGGTATAGAAATCAGTGTCCATAATAAAGTTCCCAGGCAATGCCCACGTAGTCATCCTGATAACAGCCTGAAACCTGATACAGGTGGACTTGGAGACCACTGATGATCACTGCAATGGCTTCTGCACCTCCTACCAGGTAGGTGGCGATGTCAATGTAACAGAGATGGCAAGGAAAATAGAATAGGAGGTAAGGCAGAAGGGAAGAGGATGCTGGGAGCACAGCCAATCTACAGTGCCAGTGAGACATGAGGGGCATCCCAGCCAACAGCTGGGAATGCTGCACAAGAGCTTGGAAGAGCGAGTAGAGTTGGGAGTGACCTATCTACAAGTGTGAAAGTAGAGCTATGAAACATCCCCACCCTTTTATCCATTTGGCATTATAGACAATATGTAGGGTCTAACAAGCTTTTCAAGAACCTATCAAAGCGTTTGAGACCTGGAAAAAAGTATTGGCTACAAAATATAAAAACTGCAAAGTTGGGGCTTCCCTGGTGGCGCAGTGGTTGAGAGTCCACCTGCCGATGCAGGGGATGCGGGTTCGTGCCCCGGTCCGGGAAAATCCCACATGCCGCGGAGCGGCTGGGCCCGTGAGCCATGGCCGCTGAGCCTGTGCGTCCAGAGCCTGTGCTCCACAACAGGAGAGGCCACAACAGTGAGAGGCCCGCGTACCGCAAAACAAAACAAAACAAAACAAAAAAACTGCAAAGTTGAAATTAGTTAATGCTCAATTAAACACAAAAACCTAGCATGATACCTGTCACATGAATGTCCAATTTGGAATTCACACATATTTTATTACATTTGAAAACAAATTACAATTCTCTCATTTTGCAAAAAAAAAAAAAAAAAAAAAAAAAAAAATCCAAGAATGAATGACTGCTGAGAAGCAACAGCTAATCATAAATTACTCAAAGCCAAATAATTTCAAAAGCAAAATTATTAAAATCCTTTCACTTAGTATACAGAAAAGAAAAAGGATATAACATAGGTATGGGTACATGTTAATATATTTGCTATGATGTGGGCTAACGCTTACTGCTATGGATTGAATTGTGTCTCCCCAAATTCATATGTTGAAGATCTAGCTCCCAATGTGACTGTATTTGGAGGTAGGGCTTCAAGGAGATAATTAAGGTTAAATAAAGAATAGGGGTAGGATCCTGGTCCAATAGGACTGCTGGCCTTATAAGAAGGGAAAGGCCATGTAAACACTCAGAGAGAAGGCTGCAAACCAAGAAGAGTCCTCACCAGAACTGGACCATGATGGCACCCTGATTTTGGACTTCCAGCCTCCAGAACTGTGAGAAAATAAGTAGCTCTTCCGTAAGCTACACAGTCTGTGGTATTTTTTTATGAAATTCTGGGCAGACTAAGACACCTATGAAGACTTCAGATTGGTCCTGAAGAAACTACCTCTATACATATCTTCTCTCCTCTACTTCCATGTGAACTCCTTGAGGTCAGGGGGCACCTGCTGCTTCTCCCTGTATCCCCAGAATCCAGTGCACTCCTTGAAAACTAGTGGGTGCACAACAACTGTTGAATTGGATTAAACTCAATTCACACATCTCTTCCATTATATCTGAGTCCTCCTCAAATCTAGCTACAGATTACGTGACCTTAACCATGTTTCATTCTCTAGTAAAGGCACAACTCTCAGGTGTGAATTGATTACATAAAAACATCAAGAGTTTTTATTGAGAGTAGCCTAAAATCTTCTTGCATGCCTCCACATAACCCAGGGCATTTACCTCTCAACGTGATCCCTGCAAGCTGGGACTTCCATTATTACACTAAGAGTTTCCAGCAATTTTAGTAAAGGAGTTTCTTAGCGCTGGGCCCCTAGATTAGATTTTCCCCTGAAACGCACTTAGAGCTTGGAGCCCTAGAAGAGAATTTTCTGCTTCTATCTCAGCATTATATGTGTAACACCTATTATGGCAAGGAAGCCTGTCCTCTAGCTATTGCAAATCAAATAACTAAGAGGGTAGCTTTTCCTTGGTGGGGGAAAAAAAGGGGTTTTTGTGTGTGTGTTTGCCTAATTTTGAACTCAAGAACTGTATTATTTTCTTTCCTTAATACTCTGAATCTTTGGTGATTTTTATATTAAAATGTTTGAATTGACATTCATTAGCTAAAACATTTCAGTTCAAGATTATAGCTCATGTGTCAAAATTAAAATAACAAGCACAGCTACCCTTCACCGAGTACCTGCTATGTGCCAGGCACTTAGTAGTTCCTTTAAGAACTGAATAATTATTCAGGGGCTGCTACAGGTGTCAGACTAAAGTAGCTATTGCAGCTTCCTACATAGCTTTTAGCTCTGTATATTACTCTAGATAGATAGAATCTTACACTACCAGTAATAAGAATGAGTTTGGAAGCAGTGGGTGAAGCTGATGGTCACACAGTTTCTAAACCAGAGTAGCTATCCATTTGCCATCAAATTCAGCAACTTCTTCATTTAGTGTAAAGAGGACAGAGCTTCGATTCAGGCACACTAAAGTACAAATGTGGCTCAGCTGCATTCTAGTTGTTTGACCCTGTAAAATACAACTTGTCCCAGTCCTCAGCTCTCGTCTCCTCTTCCATAAAGTTGGACTTAAACTATCGTGCCTCCATAGTCGCCCTGAGGATTAAACAAGATTATGTACTTGGCATATAGTAGGCATGCAGTTGATGGCAGCTACCGTTATTATTTAAATTAAGGATCTTGCACATACCCTAGGGCATCCTGAACACTTTTCTCAGAAACGAAGAACAGAGGGAGGAGATTGGGGGCAGTTTCTCAGTTGTCATATGTGCTACCCAAATACCTTAAAATTCAATCAGGGTGACTAATCATCCCAGTTTGCCCTGGCCTAAGGGATTTTCCAGGATGGAAAACTTTCAGTGTTAAAATTAGAACAGTCCCAGACAAACCAAGAGGGTTGGTCACCATAAAGGAGAGAAGCAGAGAGAGGCTTCAACTGGTGGGAGGCAGAGGACTCACTGCAGTCATTCTAGTTATCAGCTCCTACCAAACAACGGATGGGACACACAGCCTTCCCCATTTTCAGCCTTACCCTAACCTTCACCTCTTCTAGCAGCTAAACACATTCCCCACTGCATGTTCCCACACACCTGGTGCTTCAGCCTGGGGGGGTTTCATGTCACCCTCTACTTTAATGAAACTTGCAGTACTAAGAGTTTGTTCTGCCTTCCACTGAGGCCTCCTTGATGAACCATTTCAAACTCTTAACTGAAGTCAAAACTCTTGAGTTTTGGTTTCAAAAGGGTGGAAATTAATGGCAGCCACCAGAAATAAAGTTTCACTTGGTCAGGGTGCAAAATTTTCAGTTAAGAGTAGAGACACCTTTCCATCCAAGCCAGCTCTTCTCTTTCACCAGCCAAGCAAGGCCAGAAGGAAATAATCAGTTGCCTCCTTTTCAAGCACACATGGGAAATGATAGCAGCTTTCTTCCTGAGCCCAGTTTTCTTTTTCCTGGCTCCTTATAGGAGGATATTGATTTGATATTCCAACCAAAGAGCAAAAGCTGGGGGTAAAATCACCCTACTCCCTACCTCAAGCTGGAAATAAAATGTTGTTCATCTTCAGATGATATGAGTGAAAGCAATAGAGGTGAGTGTGTGTTGAGGAAGGAAATATCCTCAGGAAACTCAGAGAAGTAATTTCCAAACCAATTCATAGTTAATAGGTATTTTCTTGTCACTTGGGATATCCTTTTCCCTTCAACAATAAGCTGATTCTAAACTTAGGTTCAATCCAAAATGAAACATCTAAAGAATGTTGCCTTGATATTCTGGAACCTGAGGTCATAGCAGTGTAACTGGCAGACATCTTATTTCTTTAAAGACAGGTACACAGTTAACTGTGGGCATGTCCGTCTTACTAACCTGAAGGGAGATACTGCTGAAGATATAGTGTAAGTTAAATAAAAAGAAAACTACTCTTTGGTGGAAAAATCCCTTTGCTTTAAGAGATAACTCCAGCAAACATTTATCTAGCTAAGTGTCACTTGACCTTTCCTTAGGGGACTCAAAAGGCTACAGATTTCCGCCATGCCTTGTAACTGAGAAGTAGTGGGGGCCTCTCATCATCCCCAGGGCTGCTGGTCCAATTAAGCAAGAGGGTATGAGTCCCACAAATAACCTGAAAACAGAGACAGAAAGAAAGGTCTTGCAGCACAGATATCGTGCTTGAGACCACGTAATAAAAGATGGTTTCCTAAAGTTTAAGCTACGCTAAGTTGTCCCAAGTCTCTAAGGATTTTTACAACTTTTAGAAATCTCCTACTCTTCCATGGACTTCATTGAGCATGCCGGGAAAGTGTTGCTACTTCTTCCCTACACAGCCCAAATGGAATCTGGTGAACAAAGCAGGGTTTGGCTGGTGATCGCCTCCCTACTGCTCTGAATCTTCAGGGTCTTAGGAGCCTCTGAATTATGTCTCTAGAGCATGTCTTATAGAGGCACGGACACCAGAAACACTAGGAAAATGTTCCTAGAGGAATAAAATTAGAGAAAATTGCACATTGAGGGGAGGGGTCTGTAATGAAAATTCAATGTTATTTATACTAGAAAGACAACAGGCGGAAATTGCCAACTCTACTATATATTCTCATCAGACCCATAGAGAATGATTGTTTACGGTTCTGAACTTCAAAGCATTTACTTGAACAGGGTTGTTAGCAAAAGCCTATATAATACCACCCAAATCAAGATCCTTCAGATACAGCTTCATAATTGCCTTCACTCACTAGGTTCTGGACAACTCTCATTGTCTTCTTAACTGTAAGGATGCATCCCACATGAAGGACAGCCATGTTTCTTCTGCTTACCACTCTATTCCAAGTGCTTAACACAGTGTTTGAAACACTATTAATAAGCACTCAATAAGTTGTTGAATAAATGTGCTATATATGAAAATTCAAGTTTATAAGAATAACAGAAATTAAGTGATTACTAGCTTTGCAAAAAGATTTACAATAAGATTCCTTTGAAGAATGAGCAACCATTGCACATGTAAGCTGATCCCATATTTTAAAATTTCATTTGTGCCAACTTTTCTAATCAAACATCTATTGTATGAAGTGACCAATCCACATGCCACACAGCTCTTTCACCTAAAAATAAATGAAAAAGAGAAAGAAGAAAAAGAAATGTTCTTCTTTATAGAAGAATGACAACTATTTATGGAAAAGAAATGGTAACTGAAACCCAGTCCCCTGAAACAGAGTCCCCTGATGAGTTTATGATTAACCACTCTATCCAAAACTTTCTCTTTCTTGTCCAGCCCCTCCTCCCCTCAGGACTGAGTAGTATCAAAGAAAAGGGGAGACTGAAGTCGAGCAGGACCTTGCAGGGCCCTCTCAGGTACAAAAGTCCCTCCATGTTCCCTGTTTCTTATTTGTAGAAAATGGCTTTAGTCTCCTAGACCTTCCCCCTAAGTTCTAAAGGGCTAAGACTAAGGCAATTACTAATTAGGGAAGTGATGGAATGCAAAAATAAAGGAAAAGCAAATAGTTCAGCAATAAAACAGAGGCCGAGCTCCTCCTAAAGGGATATACACACAATCTGATGCATATCTTCGAGTTGTTCTGCAGAAACTAAGACCCCCAACCTGGAAGAAGATGGTGACGATCTGCTGACCATAAGCACAGAAACCTCAGACTAGCTGGAACCAGAAAGTTGATGATTAAGATTCCCAAAACATTAGCCTGTTACCTCACCACCAACCAATCAAAAGAAAGTCCAGGAGCTACAACCCTCACCCCAAATGTTGCCTTTAAAAACTCGTACTTGAAAGCCATCAGGGAGTTACAGTCTTTTGAGCACAAGCTGCCTGTCCATTATCCTTGCTTGGCACCCCGCAAATAAATGCTGCACTTTCCTTCACCACAACCCAGGGTCAGTAGCTTGGCTTTGCTGTGCAGCAGGTAAGCAAACCCAAGTCTGGTTTGGTAATAATTTTCGCATTAGAAAATCACCATTTTGCACAGTTTCCAACATAATTTATTCAGGAAAGGATCGGGGGTAATAAAACCATTAGGTAAAAAATTGGGAACAGGACATTTGCAAGGTGCTAAAACATCCTCTACAGATTTCTAACCGTAAAAGAAATAACGGATCTTAACTCTGGAGAAATACTCAAAATGTATCTTTACAATGGAAAGTCCTGAGAGTGTTTTTTTAAAATGTATCTTTACAACAAAAACTCTGAAAGTGATTAAAAATATGTATCTTTATAATGGAAAGTTCTGCAAGTGATCAAAACGTATCTTTCAAAGGAAGAGTTTGAGAAATTATCAAATTTAGCATCACTAAGAGTGGGACAAACTGATATTACGTATCGCTTGATATGGTACAACAGGAAGTAATGTTTAACCTAAATCTCTTTGTCTGTAGACCATGCTGTCCAACAGAAATAAAATGCGAGTCACATATGCAATTTAAAATTTTCCAGAAGCTACTTTTTAAAAAGTAAAAAGAAACCGATGAAATTAACTTTAACATATTTTATTTAATCCAATTTATTCAAAATATTATTTCAGCATGTAATCAACATAAAATTGAGGTGTTTTACATTCTCTTTGTCATAATAAGTCTTTATTCTACGCTTTTACAGCACACGTCAATGCAGACTACTTACATTTCAAGTCCTCTACAGACACATGTGGTTAAGTGGCTAAATTATTGGGACAGCACAGCTCTAGACCTAACTCCAGTATAAGAAAAACAAGGGGTACAACAAATCACCACTTAGTCCTCCAAAGTGAAAATGCAGTTAACCTCTCCTTTGTCACATTCCTTAAGCCCTTAGAAGTAAGGACAGTGTCCTTACTGTTTGATATGAGTGTTTTTTTTTGTTTTTCATGTGTGTGGGGAGGGGAGGAGGGTGTTTGTTTTTCATGTGTGTGGGGAGGGGAGGAGGGTGTTCCCTACCTTATAATCAATTAAGCTTTAAGGATGGCAGTGAGCAGTTAGAAAACTTAATTGATGCTGTAAGTCTTGGGTGGCATCTAAGTATTTTCTAATACAGATATGAAGTTATATCCAAAGATATTAAGGAGAGAAAATAGCATAACAAAGTATCAGCTAACACTGAGAACTTACCTGAGCCAGGCACATAAGTATCTAGTAAACAGTCATCAGAATGACTAAGTGAATGAATTTTTCAAGTGAAAAACAGAAAGACAAAACTACTACAAACTATAAAAGACATGAAGGAACATATCTTCTCATTCCCACCTAAAAATTTGCAGTGACTCTCTAGGTAATTAAATCAACTTCGAATTTCTGCCTGGAATCCAAGAATTGTTATAATAAGGCCCAATTTACTTACCTGTTTCCAATTTCTCTCTCATTCCTCCAAGATAAACATTCCATTCCCAGCATTATCTCCCAAACAAGCCATGCATTTGCTTTCACCTCCTAGCCCTTATCCACACCTGGTTCTAAAAGCTTGGAATGCGGCCCTGCTCTCCTAGCTGCTGCTCCAATCCTAATCATCCTTCACAGCGCACCTCATCTGTGAAGTCTTATCTGACTCAAGTCCATAGAAACTTCTCCCTCTTCTGACCTAACAGCCCTGACATCGCTGGCCTTGGTCAAATACATTCTTGTTTCCCATGCATGCATTCCTTGTTTAATAAGTATGCTGCAATGGACTGGAGCTATGGAAGCCAGGGCTCTAACACATCTCTGCCACTGATGTATAGGATTTGGACAGGTCACTTGTCCTCTCTAGACCTGTTTCTTCACGTGGCCTCTTTGCTACCCCTTCAGCACACCAGCTACACGCCCCTGCCTCAGAGCTTTTACACCTGCTGTACCCTCTGCCTAATATGCTTTTTTACCCAGATTATCTGCTAACAAAACTATACATGCATTTACCCTTGGACCTACAAGCCAACTTCCATAAATTTAAGATACACTTCCACAAATACAAAACCACATATCCACAAAGTTACTCACTATATAATTCTATACAGGTTCTATAAAATATCAGAAACTTAGAAACACCTAAATGCCCATCCATAGGAAACTAATTGAATGAGTTATGGTACACCTTTACAAAAGTATAACACAGAGGAGAGAAGAGGAGGGACAGAAGGGGGCAAGGGAGGAAAAGGAGAAGGACAAAGAAAGAGATCTCCATGACCTAAAGTAAAAAAATAAATACATACATATATTTATCAAAAAATAAATTTAACTTAAAAAAGCAAGGTATAAAATAATTATCTATAACATCTACTTTTTACATGAGAAAGGAGGAAGTAAAGTACATATAAATAAATATTTGCTTATTTTTACAAAGAGACACAGGAAAGATAATCTAGAAACTAGCGAAATGGTTAGCTATAGAAGATGGGAATGTGGTGCCAGAGAGTAAAAATTCTCTGAATGCATGTAGTTTTGACTTTCAAACAGTGTAAGTACTTTACTTTTTCAAAAAATAAATAAAAAGGGGAAAAACCCATAAAATTGAGTAAGAGAAACAAATGACTTTATATTAAAACCACAAATGAAAAGGAATTCATTCAAGTAACATTTAAACACAGTGCTTTGACTATTTCCCTTAGTGAGAAACACCTTAAAGACACAAAGAACTGCAAATTTGTTTTTCAAAAAATATATATTGAACTCTACTTAGTAAATTTGTTGTTCATAGTAGCACTGCATTGGCAAGTCTGAAGTTATTAACAGAGCAAATCAGTAAATATACTGAGGTTCTTGGGAACCAGAATTTTCACTGTGTGAGAAGAAAGATACAGATATTTTCAGGGAAAATGCAAGAAAGAATTGTGGTATTAGATAAAATTATGATTTTTATATATACATATTTCTTAGCTCTGCCTGTTAGAAAAGCCTAAAAAAAAAACCCACAACTTAGTAGCAATGAGCACACAAAACACCCAGATCTTGCTTTCTTAATACCATTCTCCATTAAAATGAAGCAGAGGTCCTTGGAGAAAAAACTGATTCCTGTTCTGGGGACAGGAAAATACAAGGTGAACAGGAAACTGCTTGTGCCATTAAGCAAAGAAATGTTCCAAGACTGATGGGGAGATAGCAAAAGCACACAGGAACTAGCTTGAACGGGGCTCCCACTGGATAACTCCAGAAAATCTGAGCAGTCAAAGTATAACAATGGTAACAGATCATAGCATATATGAAAAAAAGAACCCATCAGTCCATAGTGGTTTGTAAAGAATGGTGAAAGGCAAAAAATGGAAGCAAAGGGGAAACCTCTTCTTTACAGAATAATGATACCTAATACATGTAGAAGAAATGATAAAACTAAGAACTCACCCTATTACAACTACCCATGTAGTTACTGGCAGAAAGATGATCGATGAATGCTACCATTTCCTGAAAGTTTGCTGGTAAACAGGATATTCACATAAATTTTAAAATATCACCTTACAGGCTACTTACTAATTACAAAAGGGAAAGATTGCTTTTTCAATGGAGAAATCTGAAGATACTACTTTAACCAAGTGATCAAACTTAGTATCATCAGTAATGGGAACACACCAACAAATATGAATCTGACAATCATCAATACATGATGCAGTGGGAAATATCACCCTGTAGTAGTCTTGCCAAGATTTTAAAATCTGAATCCAACCATGAGAAAACAGACAAATCCAGATTGTGAGGCAAACTTACTAGCAACTGGCATGGAGTCATCAAAAATGTTACTGTGATGAAAGACCGAAAAAGAAAAGCTGAGAAACTGTTCTAGTGTAAAGGAGATCAAGAGACATGACCACGAAATGTAATGCTTAATCTCTGAATAGACTCTGAAAAAAAAACCCTAATATTATTGCTAAACTACACTGGGCATATAAAATATATGCCCAATGTTACATTTCTTGGGCAAGATATATATATATATATATATATATATATATTTTTTTTTATTATACAAGATAATGTCCTAGTTCTTAGGGGTTACATGCTAGAGTATTGAAAGGTAAATTGTCATGGTGTCTGCAACTTACTGTTAAATGGTTCAAAATTTTTAAAAACTATATTCTAAATGCAAGGCGGTATCGTGGATAGGATCCTGTAATAGCAAAAAGACATTAGCGGAAAAACTGGTAGGACTTCCCTGGTGGCGCAGTGGTTAAGAATCTGCCTGCCAATGCAGGGGACACGGATTCTATCGCTGGTCTGGGAAGATCTCACATGCCACGGAGCAACTAAGCCCATGCACCACAACTACTGAAGCCTGCGCCCTAGAGCCCGCGTGTCGCAAGTACTGAAGCCTGCGCGCCTAGAGCCCGCGCTCTGCAGCAAGAGAAGCCACTGCAATGAGAAGCCCGCGCACTGCAACAAAGAGTAGCCCCCGCCAGCTGCAACTAGAGAAAGCCTGCGTGCAGCAACGAAGATCCAACACAGCCAAAGATAAACAAAAATTTATAAAAATACAGGCATATTAAAAAAAAAGAAAAACTGGTGAAATCCTAATGAAGCCTTTAGTTAGTGGCAGCGTACCAGTATTAATTAGTTTTGACAATTGAACCAAGGTTACATAAAATAACATTAGGGGAAACTGAGTGAAGGGTGTACCAGAACTCTCCATACATTAGATGCAACTTTTCTATAAAGCTAAAACTATTCCAAAATAAAAAGTTCATTTTTTAAAATGTACGTTTCAAGAGAAAGCAAATGGAGCAAAATGTTAATAACTGGTAAATCTCAGTTGACAGGTATATGGATGTTTACTAGCCAATTATTTTAACTTTTCTGTAGGTTTAAAATTTGTCAAAATGTGAAAAGAAAATAAAGTGACAGAAGGTTAAAAGCAAAAGAATGGAAAAAGATATTCTACCTGAACACTAACCAAAAGAAGACTGATGTTATTATACTAATGTTAGACAAAGTAGCCTTTAGGAAAAAATAAAGGAAAACTTCCTAATTAGAAAAGTTCAATTTACCAGAAAGACAGCAGAATCTAAATTTATATGCACCTAATCACACAGCATCAAAATTTATAAAACAAAAACTGTCTGAACTAGAAGGAGAAATATGTATATCCAGGGTCATGAGAGATTTCAGTACGCCTCCAAAACAAAGAGTACACCAAGAAAACAAAACGGTAGGATACAGATTTGAACAATTCAATCTGCAAGTATGACCTAATGCACGTATGTAGAATTCCACAACTGCAGAATAAACATTCTTTAAAAGCTCACATGGAACATGTATAAAGAATGTTCATACACTGGGCGATAAGCTTGTCTTTACGGGAGGAGGCGTAAGGCAGGCTTCCAAGGTGCTGGCATTGTGATATTCCTTGACACGGTGGTGATTACATAGGTTTTTGCTTTGTTGATAAATTCTGTTTCGTAGTTCATTTTTTGTGTGTATTTTATATATTTGTGTGTATATTATATATTTCTTATTGTTGGTCAGTTTATGTGCATTACATTTTACAACTTAAAAAGAGTTAGAATCCTTTAGTAAGGTAACCATCTCCCATAAAACAATAAGCCCAATGCAGCTTATTTTTCCTTCAGCATTTCAACTAGTTGCTGTTTTTTGCTTCACACCTGATGAAGTAATAGGCTTATGCTTAGAGGCTTCCTTCTACAAAACTTATATATCTTTAAACATAAAAAATATATTCAGCCCAGCAAGACATTTATTCTTAAGAGAGACACATAGGAATTGAGACTGAGGGAACAGAGAATCCATGAATCCCAACTCACACTTAATCCAAGGAAGTATAGGTTCATAGGCTCATTTAATAAAATAGGCACAATCACTTACAATAGTAAAATTATTTTCCTTTCACCTTTCTTTTTTTTGGGCAAGCTCATTTCATTTAATTTGCCTAAGTTAAACATTAAGTAGGCTTTAGGCCTCAGGAAGGATTACTTTGATGTTGGGAATAACTAAGGCTATGCAGATTGAGGGAGCAGAAAAGAATCTAATGGAGGGCAAACAAAACAGCTGCCCCAGAAGAACCAAACAAATATGACATGATTATGGCCCATAGTAATCTTAATATAATCTTTATATCTTAATCCTGATATAGTAGTAGTAGTAATAGAAGGAGTATTCAGTAACATTTACTGAAGGCTCATCATCATCATCATCATCATCATCAGTAACATTTCTAAAGGTCTACCACCTGCCAGGCATTATGCTATATATAAGATTTTCCTAGATTGGTTCATCTAAACATCTCCCAGTAAGCCCAGAAAGTAGGTAAATTACTAGTTCCATTTTACAGATGAAGAAATAGGCTGAGTAACTGGCCAAAACCACCCAAGTAGCAAGTGGAAGAAATGGAAATCTAACATAGCTAGCCTGACTTCAGAGAATGTAACCTTATCCACTCTGCTATACAGCCTGTTCCTAGCAGATAAACAATGATTTGCACTTAATGATCTCTAAGGAATATTTCAGTTCTAACGTTCTATGATTTGCTTTAATGATTCTATAATAGAGCATTCAACTAGGCCCAGTAATCTCAAACTGTATAAAGCAAAATAAGGAAGCTCAATAAAATCTCTTTACATGACCTGAAAATTTAGAATTCAGGTTCCTTAGGATTATCAGAGTTGGACTTTCGCCATATTAAACCCTTCAAGAAATGGAAATGTTTTTCCTGTCTGTCAATCAATACCTAATATTTTTTCCTCATATGAAAACAAATGGCACAGACAATATCAAATGACATTCCAGAAAGAATAAGAATTTGCAATGCTGTTGGCTTGATCCTTTTTGTTTTGGTTTTTGTTTTATTTATTTATTTATTTTTGGCTGCATTAGGTCTTCGTTGCTGGGTGCGGGCTTTCTCTCTAGTTGCGGCAAGCAGGGGCTACTCTTTGTTGCAGTGCTGCTCAGGCTTCTCGCTGCAGTGGCTTCTCTTTATTGTGGAGCACAGGCTCTAGGCACATGGGCTTCAGCAGTTGTGGGACATGGGCTCAGTAGCTGTGGCGCACGGGTTTAGTTGCTCCGCAGCATGTGGGATCTTCCCAGACCAGAGTTCGAACCCGTGTCGCCTGCATTGGCAGGCGGATTCTTAATCACTGTGCCACCAGGGAAGTCCCCGTTGGCTTGATCTTTAAACACAACTGGACTCAAGACAAATCTGATAGATGCAGATTTCTGGGGGAAATCCTAAATCCTAAAATTTCACCTAAATTTAGTGAAAATCAAATAAACTGTTTATAAACTATTGATATTAGCCTTGAAAAAATATTATTGGTGGTTAATTGGATATATTAAAGCTAAAAAAATTCTTATAAACATAAGACCTATTTGTTCTTTATACAAAATACTGAGTGATCATAATCAAATCAAAATATTCTCATTTGTTCTTTTAAAATCATCATGAGAGTTCTTTTTAAAAAGCAAAACTAGCTGCCTAATTTACTCTTTTAGAAGAAAAACAGCTAACTCCACAATGGATAAAATATAACAAGTTGTTAGATACTCCTTAGCCTCATAAATAATATGAAGTATACCTCATACAAGAAGCATACTGACACTTTTGTAATAATCTGAAATACTAGAAGCTTCTGGGAAATGGAAATAATTTGTTAAAAAACAAAAACAAAGTATGGTACAACTACTTCTCTTTGAGGCCTCAATAAGGAAAAAAAATTTATTAGGTCCAGGAATCCAAGAAAACTTAGTGTATTTACAAGTACATGCAGAATTTGATGGTTAGAAATGAAATCTATTTAGGTCCAGCCTAAGATTCTCATAGTCCATCTATAGGCACAATCATAGTAGTAATATCCCCAGAAACCAGGATAAATCTCCAATGTGTCTGAATTTAATGAACCAGATAGATCATTGTATCACCAATATCTGCCCATAGCCCATTTTCAGTAAGATGAATTTTCTTGCTCGTGAGGTCCACGTGGAAAACAGCATGCTCAGAAATGGGGGTCTTCTCAGCGTGCTCTTTTCCCAGGACGGGAACTCGCCGAGGCCCCAACAGTGGATCATCAAATCTCATCAGTTTCACTTTGGAAAGGTCTACAGCAAAAGAAAGTATCAATATGAACATTTAATTACAGTCACTGACTCAAACCCATGCCTGAGCCTGATAATTCACACTGGTTGTTATATCTAAAACAATATTTTCATCAGATTACTAAATAGGACCCGATGTCAGAAAGCAAAGCTGAATCTAACAAATCTTCATCTTCTGTCAACTTTTACCCAGATCAAAGACCAGCAGAGATTCTGGATAACACATCTCCTGAATTACAAACCAAGGGGAGGGATTGATTATATTTTTGAGTATTATCCTATATGGTCTCTCAAATCACTTTTAATACACTTCAGTTAACCATTTTTCAGAATATTAAAAAGCCTAAAACTTATTTATCTTGCTTGTCTTGCTTCCTGGAATACTTAAAAGTTCAAGAATTGTGGCTTTTGGGGAAAGATAATTTTGGAAAAAGAATTACTACTCTAAGAAATAGCATTACCAGTTTCTTGTTTTGCTCAAAGGATGAAAGTGTATTAACAAGCTGATGAGAGACAAGGAAAGAAGGGGAATGGCCGGGGGAAAGGGCGCAGGTTTTAGAATTTTGAGCTTTTGGATGAGTTCCAACCCTCCCTCGCTTGAGATTTTCCTGATCTGCTCTTATGCAAGCTGATAAGATGGCTCCTGGTAAAGACAGCACTTGTCCCTTGAACAAATTTATGATCCAACAATCCTGCCAACAACTGAGCCCAAAAGAAATTTATTTATTTCAGCAATTCTGAGACTTTTCAACATCAAATGGTTTTATTTTATATGGTAGAAAAACACCATAAATGACTACAAATGCTGATTCTGGATTTACAGCTCATTCTAAGTGTAGCATGGCTAGTTTATACTTAACCTGATCCACAGAAACTGAAGATATTTTCTGAATTACTTCCCACCCCTTTCTAAAGTAGATTGCTGGGTGGTCCATGAGCTACACTCCCTCATGTTGCCTTGAGAGTATGAAACTTAGCATGAGAGGGATAAGGTTTAAAAAAAGATAAAAGGAGACATTAATGCAGCTGGCGGCTATGCCAGGAGTACAGGTTATCCAGGCATTCTATTCTCCTTGGGAAACAAAGACTAAAGGACTACAAGTTTAGGGTAGGGATCCTGGGGCTTATAGAGCAATTATCTGCAACTACCATGAAGGCAAACCCTGCCAAGAGTCTTTGTAGAGTCTCTGCAGAGGCCATACAATCTATCCCCATATACAGCACAAGCCCTGAAAATTAAAATGGGAAAGGAGCACTTACAGTCTTCATGACAGCTATGGTCTTATTTGGGGGGAAGAACACAATTCATTTTAACAGCTACTGCAATTCAACATGCACATCAGTGATAGCAAATTATTTTCTTATGGAAGTAGTGACAAGTCCTACCGGCAGATTTTATGCACAAAGCCTTTTACTGAAGATCTGCCTCTGTCTCTCTCTCTCACTCTCTCTGAAACAGACCTCCCTCATCATTCCAAGCAATGCTGAATCAAACTATTTCAAAGAAGCCTTAATACCCAACCAGGCTTCTAAGTGGCAAAACACATCTGCTTTGATGTTTCACGATGTAGTTCACTACTGCCAATAAAATTACTGGTGCTTTCTTAGTGGTTTTACTATCTTTTCTTATCCCAGACCTCTCTTATCATTGAAAATGTTGAAATTTAAGTCTGCAACTACACAAGATTTAAGGCACTTAAAGATGAGAGTGATTGAGAGTCCCTAGGGATTGATAATGTGAAATGGAGCTTTTCACCTCCAAATTATTAGTTCATATGTGGCATGGGTGGTAAGTGATTTAAAGTCATTATCGTCAAATAGTTGCTCCATGGCCTTTGTGGACTGAATGACGATTTTAGCTAGTGCCTCCTGGACCTAGATCATAATCACCCTCAATACAATTGGCACTAATTGGATGACTTGCTGGCTATCACAGCAGACAGACTGAGAAATATGTTATTGAATTTCACTCCTTTCCCATCTCATATACTCAATATACTCAGTCCCCTTAGATATCAAAGTATTCTGAGGGCTTCTGGAAAAGTCTTAAGTTTAGAGCTTTTCTGTAGATACTTGGAGGAATACCAATTGCAAACTCCCCCTAATATTTCTATCTATTTTCCAAATTCACAGTAGCCACTAATACCAAACTTAAAGCACTTCATGATAATATTATTCACAGCTAGAATGACAAAGGATGTAAGAATTATGCCAGAGGCTCAGTGAGAAAAGACGAGCTAAAGAAAACACATCAGTACAGTTCTAAAGAACCTAGTCAGTGCTGCATCTGAGTGTATTTAAAAGGGAGTCAGGTTTAACATTATATTATATAATCCAATTTCCAATACAGGAATAAAACTTCTTATGCACTATAACCTCATAATAATCCTATCCAGCATGTCCACACAAATATCTATTTTCTTTAGAAGCCACCATATTGTTCTTCAAAGTTAAGAGTTCTTCCTATTACAAAAATTTCTCATGACTGAATATATGCAATATAAAACAGCCAAAAGGAAGGCCACAAAAAAAAAAAAAAAAGGAAGGCCACAAAACGGCTTCCTATATGTTCACACTTCAAAATTTTCAAGTTCTGCTTTTTGTGGCCTATAAGTTCTAAGGATGGCATTATCATTCTACAGTACCTGGTTTATTGAAGGAACACGCTAAATGTCTACAACAAAATGGATGAACCTGGAAAACATTTTGCTAAGTGAAATAAGACATACAAAAGAACAATATTGTATGATTCCACTATACAGGTACCTAGAACAGTCAAATACATAGAGTAGAAGAGTAGTTACCAGCGACTACAGGGAGGAAGAACGGGGAGTTACCATTCAATGGGTACAGAGTTTCAGTTCGGGATGATGAAAAAGTTCTAGAAATGGATAGTGTGATGGCTGCACATCAGTCTGAATGTACTTAATGCTACCGAACTGTACACTTAAACAATGACTAAAATGGTCAATTTTACATTATGTATATTTTACCACAATTTTTTAAATGTCTGCAAACAAAAATATTCCTAGTCCTAACATATTGCTGGTACACAGTGAAAAAAGTATCAGTGTTTCCCTCATGCTAGTACACACTTTCCCTTCACCCTCACAGGTATAATTCTCAAGGCCCTATCAAACAATGTTTTCTCCATAAAATCATCGCTGATCACCACAGCTGGAAATAATGTCACCTTTTTCTGTGTGTAAATTTTACTATATCTCTCTTACTGTACTCAGCAGTTTCTCCTTAGATTATGATTATGTACTTCAATAGCTTAGTCCCCTACTCCTTCACTAGATGCAGCCTCCTAATGAACAGTACTTTGTGGACTCCCCAAAGCCCCTAGTACCTACAAAGGAGTCTCTGCATACACACTTATCTCTACACACACTACACATGATATTCTCTCAAGAAATGACAACAGAAGGTACACGAATGACTTCAAGAGAACAAAAAATACATGGTAGAATGAATTCCAAAGGGCTATTTTAAGTCTTCTATGTAAATGGAATGTTGTTACCCTGAATATAATTCCATAAATTGGTCACTGTATGGGATTTGTAAATCTTTTCAGAAAATTTTATACTGATGGTATTTGGCCCAATCAACTCTTGATTACCATAAGAAGAGAAGAGAGAGATTATGCAAAATAGGGAATCTCAACATTAATTTGTCTTCATAATTTGGAAGAAAAATAATACAGAAACAAACTAATTCCCTTCACATTCTTCTCAGCGTAAGACCAGCTGAGTAATTAAAAAAAGAAGCTATACAATCCCACTACTGGGCATATACCCTGAGAAAACCATAACTCAAAAAGAGTCATGTACCACAATGTTCACTACAGCACTATTTTCAACAGCCGGGACATGGAAGCAACCTAAGTGTCCATTGACAGATGAGTGGATAAAGAGGACGTGGCACATATATACAATGGAATATTACTCAGCCATAAAAAGAAACGAAATTGAGTTATTTGTAGTGAGGTGGATGGACCTAGAGTCTGTCACACAGAGTAAGTCAGAAAGGGAAAAACAAATACCGTATGCTAACACATATATATGGAATCTGAAAAAAAAAAAAAAAAACCAGGTCTGATGAGCCTAAGGGCAGGAGAGGAGTAAAGATGCAGACTAGAGAATGGACTTAGGACATGGGGAGGGGGAAGGGGAAGCTGGGACGAAGTGAGAGAGTAACACTGACATATATACACTACCAAATGTAAAATGGATAGCTAGTGGGAAGCAGCTGCATAGCACAGGGAGATCAGCTCGGTGCTTTGTGGCCACCTAGAGGGGTGGGATAAGGAGGGTGGGAGGGAGATGCAAGAGGGAGGAGATATGGGGATATATGCATATGTATAGCTGACTCACTTTGTCATACCACAGAAACTAACACAACATTGTAAAGCAATTATACTCCAATAAAGATGTTAAAAAAAAAAGCTATAAGTTGTTATATCAAATCTAATCATAGGAGATCTAGACTTAATCTTGCTAAGAAATTAAGATTATTTACATATTTTACCCGGAGGCACACTGTCTAAAAGAAAGAATATGAGCTTTGGAGTCAAATATATCTAAGTTTGAATTCCAGCTCCAGGATTTACTAGCTGTATGAACTTTGCAAGTTATTTAGCCTTTCTAACCTCCATTTCATCATCTGCAAAAGGGTAATAATACCCTAAATGTTACAGGGTTGTAAAAGGATTAAATGGCCAATACATGGCAGACACTCAATAACTTTTACTTCTCTTCCTTCCCCAGGAACAGATTCTGTCAAGCAGGTTAGTTTGGAATTAAGGGAATATGCTCCTTCATTCTGAATACTTCTGAGCATTGGAAATTGCTTATTACAATTTTAAAGCTAGATGGAATCCTGGAAAAATATCTAATCCAGTGTCCTCATTTCACTAAAAGAGAAATCAGTTTAGAGCTTAAGTGACATGGCCAAGCCACCAAGCTACCTAGTCACAATGCCCCAAAAGAAAATATAGGTGTCCTGATTCTGGGTCCAACACTCTTTCCACAACATTACATGACTGTCCCTAAGCAGGACAGTTACTTTTCTTTCTCCCCTCTGCTTAGAACTCATCAAATCCACAAGCTACTGCCAAATGTGCACTTCAAGGAAACCATTTACCTTTGATTCCTCGGTCCACCTTCATTAAACGCCGGATTATAGAATCACGGTTATCTCCTTGCCTGATTTCAATTTTGGTTGAGAAGTGGCCATTGAATGGCTGAGAATTCACTAGGGAAACTGATACACCAGGCTAAGAAAATAAATAGAAAATGACTGTTATAAGAAATCAAACTTGAATACTGCTGAGGGAGAAGGAATCTCTGCTAGATTTTTAATGCCCAATGAAAGACAGATTTAATTCTGGTATTCTAAAATCAAGACCAAGGGATACTCAAATATGAAAGAAAAAATGTACAAAAAAAAAGCTCATGCTTATAACCAAATGCCTAGGTAAAAATGACTATGAGTACACATATCAATACGGATGATGGATAAAAACAATAATTCTATTTTCTCTTCTAAAACTACCACCATTTATTGAATTCCTACTATGTACCAGACACTGTACGAAGCACTTTATAGACATTATTCCTGTATCCTGAAAGGCAGTTCCTTAAGACCCTTTTTCACAGATGAAAAGCTGAGAACCAGAAAGATTAACAAAGTAACCCAAGGTCACATAGCTAGTAAGAGGCAGAGTCTCATCTTTACTGAGAATAAACTCATTTCTATGACATACTAACTCCCACATAATATAAACGATATAGTTAAAGAACTTGCTCATTATTTTAAATGGAAAAAGTCAACTGAGCCTTATGAAACTTAAATACATAGTAGCTTAATGGAATGCTTGAAAGAAGCTTGAAATAAACATATTTGTATGGGGAAAACTATTTCATGTACCTATATTCATGGCCCAAATGACTGTACTTTTAAAAGCCACCATATCTTAATGTAATGAGACTATTTATAATCTGATGATAAATTTAGGAGGTCTGTATGATCATGATTACTTCATTCTTTCAAAATAGACTTCTTCTGCTTGCTGCATTTTCAATTAAATGTGGTAAAAGTGGCAGGATATATGTAAGTCCTCTGCTTATCAAGAAAAGTAGGGCATTTTATGGACTCTCACAATGGCACTCCAGTGAACTTTACCAAATGCTGCCATTCTGAATGGATTCTTTAAGAGTTAATAAATAAAATCTCCCCAAACTTCAAAACCTATTTATCTTCACCAGTAATGGTCAAAAACTAAGAAATTAAAAAAGCATTTCCAGTATAATGGGAAATGATGCATCAATCTGGTTTATGCCAGAAACCAAAAGTCTTGAATACCATTACTAAACCAAAACTCATCTGAAATATGAAAGCTCCTTTTCACTGTTTAAAGAAGTTTCACATTTCAATGTCCACTATCTTTTTTTTTAAGTCAGGTTTTGAAAACCATATTCTTATTTTTAAAATCACAATCAACATCTGATGCTACCTGTGATAGTAGAGTAAGGAAAAGTGAGGGCTGCATTAACCAGGGAATTAGAGGACCTCAAATCCAGACCCACTACTAACCAACTAAGTGGCCTAAGCCAAGCTAATCATTTAACTTCTCTGGACCTCACTTCTTTCCATCGTTAAAATGATGGTTTTAGGTGTAAAGCTCTCTAAGGTCTCTTCCAGCTCTAAAATGCAATGATTCAGTGAGATTCTTTCAACTTACTTCTGTTCTAAAAACATTAAGTGGTTTCCCAGGACAGCAATCTTCCCTGACTTTATCTTCTGCTTCAGAGGCAAACTTGACTTCTATGTGTTCTAGCTAAGTAGAGGGGAAAGATGGAAGTCATTAGTATCACTTAATATGATTGGAATTAGTCATCACCTCATTTCACCAAAGAGCAAAACCAAGTTCTCCACTTATCATAAAATGGCCTGTGCAGTTTTATTATTTTCCATATAAACATTATATGAAACCTATCATCAAGTATTTAACACTCATGTTAGATGCCTCATAGTATGTTATTTATATAGTCATGTTTACCATCTTCTATCAGGAAATCTGGCATCTACCTGCTGCCTAAAACAAAAATCAGTATAAAAGGCTTTCACTCAAATAAATGGAAAAACTCAGAAATGTAGCAAATTGCATATACCTGAATACAAGATGACCCTAAATAAAGTGTTCCCATTGTCCCAGTGTAAATATCCAAGAAGTTTTTTGACCTCCATGAGTATATATGAACATTTAGAAATATACATAAAATAGATGTCTACTAATACTTACTTTATTAACACATTTATAATTACATGGCATAAAATGCTTATTTAGAAATGCTTATTTCTTCCATTCCTGTATTTCATAAGACAATTTTATTCAAACTCGAAACCTGTACTTTTTTATATTAGTGTTTTCATTATTACTAGAACCACTTTTTGAATCCTCTAACACAATTTCCTATAGAAAATTATCTTTCCTTCTGCCTAAGGTGAATGAGAGACAGCATTTTTAGAATCTATATATTAAATTGTCAGTGGGGCAGGAAGATGGAATGGGGAGAAACTCAGATATGTGAAAGCTACTGGTGATGTTCTAGTTCCTGAGTTGGGCAGTAGATTCATGGATGGTGATTATATTACTAATTAAGAAAAAAAAACAGGGCCAAACATGGACCACTGATCATATATAATGAATCAAGGATTCTAATTAATCCAAATCTGTGATTCTGAGGTCTTAAAGGGAGGGGGGAAAAAAGCAATCCAGAATACCCCATAATATGAGAGATTTTGAAAGCATTTGAATATAAGGCCTCTCCTAATTTTTTTTTACGGATAATTTTGAGAGGAAATCCAGGCATATACAGTTAGTATTTTAGGAATAGAATAACTGATAAGTGAAATAAGAGAACAGATCATTTCCTCTTCCTGTAACTTCTATACCACCCATTCTCTTTCCCCCCAAAATATATTTGGCAAAGGTACTAAACATAGAAGATGAAGTTTATAAAAAGGTTTATTATAAAACTAAAGAACTGGACTGTTTACGATAGTTAACTAGTTGTTATAATCCCAGGCCCCTCTTACCTCAAGGGAATTGGTCAGATAGACTATATTCTCCATGAGCACTGCCTGTTCGTCAAATTCTAATTGCAAATCCAGAACACGAGGTCCCATCTTCTCCAGATTTTCCTAGCAGCCAAAATGGTTTTGAAAAACAAAATCGCATTACGAATATGATGAAAAGAACATATTTCTCCCAAAGCAATCAGTGTCTCAAGTGATAATATCTTCAAATTTGAACAGTTAAAGGAAAGGCCTTGGACTCATGGTTTCCCTTATCTATGTTTGTTCGCTAATGAAATTACTCGCTGAGAGTAATTATCATTTAAAGTATGATAAGATTAAGACAGCACTGAAGAGACTAGAAGGACAAGGTTTTCAGATTTATAAAAGAAATATGATTTCATCATTGTTAATTTACCCTGACTTTATATGCAAATCCAAAGAACTCACTTTGACAAGGAATCAAACAAATGTCTTAAAATACCCCTTCAGGTAACAAATAAAATAAAATAAATTAAATTAAATGTTCCCAAGATACCACATCTGTAAAGCTATTTCAAGAAACAGTGAATTAATAATAACCAAACAAAACATTCCTATAAATTTAAAAATTTTTTTAAAAGTCAGATTATATGGGTACTCAGATAATCCTGCGACATATAAAAAACCATTTCTTATTCTTAATTTTAACATTAAATATCAATATTTGCTGCTCAAGATGTAACCTTCAAGACCTAAGTTCATAAGCACAAATACAGTTAACTGCCTAGAACATGTTTCACTTACATGAAAGTGACCTGACATGATTCTTAATATTCACTACCTTCATTTACCATCCAAGTTGTTTCTTTTCCCATGAGGTGCTAGAAAACCCTTTTCTTATTCCCAGATTTATTAAACACTTTTCAAAGTTTCAACCACTAATTTGCCTCATAATACCAAGTAAAACCAATATTACTGAAAAAATATTTTACTACTCAAAAAATCTAACACTGGTTTTTCAAAAAGCCAACCTTTGAATCTAGCATCATTTAAAATCAGTTTCACTGGATTCTATAAAGCATGTCACCAAAATTAATTGCCTCTGCAACCAACAATGGGATATTTTGTTGATTTCCCCATATTGACAATGGATCTGACATTATGACCAATGGCACTAGCTGGGAACCAATGAATTACGAGCATACCAGCAAATATAACTTATTATTGTAGGTCAAGCCATGATTTTAAATTATTTCTGAAACTTCAAATACCATAAGGCTCAGACAGTTGACTCTGGTTCTAGGAGAATTAAAACGCTTTCCTAAGAACACAATCTACTCCAATACAAGACAAGCTAAGAGTTTTGGTCTCTTATCAGGCAGGTATCTGTAGCCCACAAGATTCAATAATTAATCTAAAGTATAAGAATAACCATTACATGTTTAGCAGGCTGGAAGACACTGATATACATTTTCTTAAAAATGTACTGAGCCTACTTTTTGACAGGTAGTATTAAAATGTATTATGTGTATTAATTCATTTACTCCTCACAGCACTCCTAAAAGGTAGGTTCTATTAATTTCCTATTTTATAGATGAAAAACATTGTGGCCCACAGAATTTAAGTGATTTGTCTAAGTCCTCCAAACTAAAAAGTGACAGAAAACAGGATTTGGGCCAAGATTTGTCTGCCCCCAGAGTCTGAGATCTTAAGCAATATACAGTCTTCTTTCTGTTTCTCTTTGTCAGGAAATCCTCCAGATCAGTTATATATATGAAAAAGACTAAGAGTTTAACCCAAAGATTCTCAATGGGGGAGCTATGGTGGGGGACTGATTTTGCTACCAGGAGATATTTGGCAATGTATGGAGGCATTTTTGGTTGTCATAACTTGAGTAGGGGAGGGAGAAATTCTACTGGCATCCAGTGGGTAGAAGCCAAGGACACTGCTAAACACCCTATAGTGCACAGTACAGCCTCCCACAACCAAGAACTATCCAGCCTAAAATACACATAGAGCCATTGTTGAGAAACCCTGATCTAACCACTATGAACAACGTTTATCCCGTTAAGCTAAACCTGTACAAATGTAGAATCTTGTTCCAGGAATAGGATCTAGTAAAAATACCCCAATGTAAGCTAAAAGACTGTTTCCTCCTTAAAGTGAAAAGAAGAGAAGGTAGAATATGAAGAGAATCATTTAGTGCAGTAATTCTCAACCAATTTTTCTTCCACAATACATATATTTCACACACTCGGCAATTCCACAGGTAAATCCCAAATCTGATCACTCATTTCCACAACCACTGATTGAAAAGTGCTATTTTAGCAGATTTCTTGGGGGAGACTGTGCCCAAAGTGTTCCTCTTACTTCTACTATCCTATCTAACCATTACCCATGTGGTCACAGCTGCACAAGGTCCACAGCTTACCTTAATCATGGCGACAAATGGCATCACTTTCTTCATGTATTTCTTCAATTCTGGCAAATTGACTAGTTCACTAGCAATGACCTTGTTATCAGGCAATTTTCCACTGTTGGTCTAAAAAAAGAGTGGGAGACGAATGTGAAGAAAAATATTTTAAAGATAATATAGGATAGTAGATGTAGCCAGACATGAAATGGTGGCCTCTACCAATCTGCTAGAGAGCAGCACAAGAAGGTGCAGCCTCTAGCATCACAGGGAAGTGAAAGGTAAATGAATAATACAGAAAGGAGTCAGTCTCCTCTTTCCTCTAAATTCAAAGGACACATGTTTTTTCGGGTAAAGGAGAAAAGCATGTGCATGATGCTGAAATATTTAATTTTCCCTTACACTAATGATACTCTAGGATTGTAACATTAGATCTTATCTAGTGATAAAATGGTCTTATAAAAATCCTATTTGTCTTCAAACTTCAAACTTCTCAAAGCATTTCATTAGTCACATCAAAATGAAAACTATACAACTATCATATAAGATGGATTATAATGTCTGCTTTTGAACACTCTGCCTTATAAATTGTTACCACAAATGTGAAAAAAGAATCTCTAACTATCAACCTGTTAAAAATAATATAATTTCTATCTACCAAAAATAAATATCTATATCATAAGCATTAATATGCACACAGTCCCAAATGAGCTGCCTGAATTTAAATTCACTCGTGCGAACATCAATAGAGGAGAAATAAAGTAAGCGGCCTTTCCAGACTTTTGGGTGACCTATTTTCTCCTTATTGTAAAAGAATCACACCAAAGCCAAGGGTTGGGAATAAATCTAAAAGAAAAGTAACATACAGTAAGATTTCCAATAATCTATTTACTTTCAATTCTAACCTTTACTAGAGTACATAGGAAAAAATATTTTCTCCACTTGCCAATACGTTGCTTTGAAATACATAAGAAAAAGGAGAGGGTGGAACACACGCTTTTTTCCTTATGTCACGAAAAAGGTGCCATATTGAACGTAAGAACATTCTTGTTGATTATAAACTGACATTCTTTTAGTTCTTTTGGATGAAAACAAATGAAAATTTTAAAGGAAGCTGGTCATTCCAAATAATGCCAATAGATGATGTTGATTTCAAACTATGTAATCTAGTCAATAAATATAAGTAAAAATATAACTTCTAAAAGAACAGTGGTGATTAATTTTTTAATATCTGGGACATTACATACCATATTCGGTTCTTCTGCTTCCTTGAAAATGCTGGTATGAATATATACGCCACTGAGGCAAAATTTCATTTTTCTAACTACCAAAGTAGCTTTTACTCTTTTACTTACCATAAGTCAAAAATCTGCAAGCAGATTCTAAAAGCTACACTCCATTTCTATCAAACGCAATTGAAGGAAGAGGTAGTTCTCCATAAAAACAGGTTCACATATTGTAGAATACAAAAATACTTGCTCTTCTCTTTCCATTAAATCTTACAAATATAAAAGTTCTTCTGAGTATTTCTTGGTTAACCATGAAAAGTACTGAGGCAAAATTCCAATAAAGGTCTAGAAAATCAAAGCTAAGGATTTTTCCTTTATATTACCACTTTATGCTTTGGCCATAATCCCTATTTGGTCTCTCTCTTTCTTTCTCTTTTTAAAGTGCGCCTTAATGGTTTCTGTCCACCAATAACTGTTGCTTATAACCTGAGCAAAAATTCTACAACATATACTTTGTTTCCACATTTTGAATGTAAAAGGAAAAAGGAAGGTGAATTTTTTTCTCTAGGAAAACCTAGAATTAAGTTTAAATATTGAGTTCCCTTTAAATACAACTATCATATTTAATAGCTATTTACCTGACAATCAAAAACACAACATCAAACTCTCCATTTCTATGGGTAATTACCAAATTGGACATTTTCTTTTAAATTACTCAAGAGCCAAGCTTCAAATTTTTTCAAACATAATAACGTTAAGCCGTCATGAATGCCAGTGTTCAAGGCACAACAAATCCAAAATGCAAACTCAGCCCTTTTGCTTCATAATTTTAACCACACATATGAAAAAGTCCCACACCTTCTGATTACATACAACTAGATCTAGTATTTTTTTATGAAAGTTTCAGAAATGATGAAAAACAGCTTTTCCCTCGGCATCCTCGGCATCCATTTAAGAGCCACCAAGGATAACAAATGGCATTCCATGTGTAAAGGTAATTAAACAAAGCTGCCTGTCTTTCTTCCCCTAGACATTGCCAACATCCTAAAAACAAAAGCAGCATAGGCAGAACACGACACTGCTGGGGTGAGGTGGGGTGGGAGTCTATTGAGAACGTCACCTCAAAGTGATGACGCAGAACTGACAGGGTGATATGTTGCCAAGACGGATAGTTCTTCGCCACATAGATGGTGCAATGTGAAGGCTTCTGAGGGAGCTGCTTGTCAGTCTTCTACAGGGCAGAAGAAAGAAAAAAAACATTTAATCACTTTCATATACACCAAAAATGAAAGAACCCTCTCCCAGTATATAGCACTACTGCCTTTAACTTAAAAAATATGCATACAATAGAACTGCATTAGAAATGAAAATAGCCCTACATTAGCAATGAAAATGGCCCTAAGGAAAGTTGTCTTTATTTTCATTACTATTAAATGTTATTTGACCAATAACTTTTAAGGAATGACATTAAAAAAAAAAAAAAAGACTTCACCTTCCCTTTAGCTGGTATCATATAGTTCTTGAGTCGCAATCTAAGGTCATGTGCTACTTCCATGAGATACTGAGAGGAGCGTATCAAGCTTTCATCCACAGGACCTGCCAGAGGCCATGAAGCATTCATAACTGAGTCAGGCTTTAAAAAAAAAAGGTTCAGTGAGATTAGACAACACAACTATTTTATGATTCTTGGTTACAGTTTCATACCAAGACATGGTGTGTAACTGTGTGCTCAAAGTTCAAACCTGACTACACATAACACGCGTCCACAGACCCTGATCTAATGTTCCCTAGAATTCAAGCTGTGAAGTCTGACTCTACATTCTTAATTAGCATCCATTTGTACAAGCATATTGATACCCACACACATATGCTCACTTTCAAAGAAAATTATGTAATGCTAATTTGCCTAAATTTAATCTTTGTTATATAAATTATGCATACTCTCAGTTTTTATCCTACTAATACATCCAGTACTGAAAGTATGGCTATTTGGAATATATATCATGAGCACATTTTTGCATTGTTCACACATTGAAAAATACAAAAGAGCTTGGCTAATAATGCTGGAAAGGAGTTATTAAACCAGCCAATCTGTTTATCTGTAAGCCTGGGAGAAATAAATTTATCTTCACAGTAAGAATGCTAATATAAAATCCCTGAATATGCAGCCCTATATATGCCAGGAATTTTATATAAAACAAGAATATTTATGCAAGTATACACTTCTATCTTTGTTTATAAGCAGCTCATAACAGTTATTTACGTCTTTCTCAGTATTTTCACCTTTCTAAACAAACAGTTGAGAAAACAGTATTAGTTATAGGTGTATTCAAATACATTATAACATTTCCTAATAAGAATTAGGTGATAAACAACACGCACAAAGTCACATTATTAAAATATATACAATAAAAATAAATAAATTTTTTAAAAATTAAAAAAAAGGGGGGGGCCTCCCCGGTGGCACAGTGGTTAAGAATCCACCTGCCAATGCAGAGGACACAGGTTTGAGCCCTGGTCTGGGAAGACCCCACATGCCACGGAGCAACTAAGCCTGTGTGCCACAACTACTGAGCCTGTGCTCTAGAGCCTGCGAGCCACAACTACTAAGGCCACGTGCCACTACTGAAGCCCGCGTGCCCAGAGCCCGTGCTCTGCAACGAGACAAGCCACCACAATGAGAAGCCCACACACCATAATGAAGGGTAGCCCCCACTCGCCGCAACTAGAGAAAGCCCATGCACAGCAACGAAGACCCAACACAGCCAAAAATAAATAAATAAAATAAATATATTTTTTAAAAATTTTTAATAAAATAAGATTAAATATATACACCGTGTGTGTATAAATTAAGGCATATATACCCGATGTAGCTTCAATTTAAGTGCTGTAATAATTATGAGATAATGAACCCAATATTATTCTTGAAATACTCATTTTCAGTCTTTCTCTCTTAAGTCACATTATTATCCCAACATTTATTTAATGAGGCCCAAATCAAAACCACCCAGAACATCTAAAATGCATAAAGTTACCTTTCCCAGGAGTGTCCAGATGTGCTCACACAAATGAGGACAGAATGGAGCCAAAAGAAGTGTCTGAACTTCAATAAACCGGAACACGAGGTCTCGGTGCATCCCTTCTATGGCCAATTCACGGTACTTATCTTTCGCAGCCTACAAAATTTGGAGTTATTTACCATTTCTCTCCCCCACTTCTTTAAAATAAAATTATAGGGAAAAAAACTCAGTATCTCTGTTTTAATGCATTTTTAAGTATTTAGTCTTTTAAAATTCCATAATAAACTTTAGTAAAGGTTTTACTTTATTTTTAACAACCTGAAAATAAATGTGTATCAATCCTTAGGTTAAAAACAATAAATTGTTTAAATTTATACATCTTTGATAATCTTTGCTATTAAGCATTTCTTTTTAAGCATTTCTTAGCCATTTAGGGTTCTTTGGGGGGCGTTGTTTGTTCATGTCCTTTGGTAATTGTTCTTTGGGCCATTAGTATTTTTTTGATGGGCTTGTCAAAATCCTGAAATACAGACTGTAAATAATTTTCCAGTTAACTGTGTATTTTTAAGATGATTTCAGTTATGATTTTCTTATCTATGTTGGCAAATTCATCAGAACTTTTTTGATTATTCCTTTCTTTTGTTTTTATGATTAGGAAATCTTTTTTCAATTCTAAAATCAAATAAATGTTCACTTAGCCCTGTTTTTCAGAAAAAAAAAAAGTAAATCAATCCTAACAAAAGGATAATGCAGTTTTATACTGATTCTCAAGAAAATCTGAAAAAGACATTTTGCAATGGACATAAAAGATGAACAATTTAAACTGTGTACTAAGGGTGAATGCTCAGTAGCATGTATTAATAGCATCAAAAAGGCTGTAAATATGACACACTGCTATGCTCAGCACTTATCCTTATTTAATCACATCTCTGAAAACCAAGTTACATAAATCCCAATGTGATATTTTACAAAACTGACTGAGGAAAGCTACATTTTTACTTTAAGCACTTGAACTGCCAAACTTGAGGATATGCTGACACCTTGTGGAAAACCTCAGAAAATGTTTGCTTTCAAACTAATAGCAATTAGTTACAATTATGCCTTTGTTTTTTATCAACTTTAAAATGTTTTCCTGGAAAATGTGTCTAATTTTTAGATTTAACCTCTTTATTAACCCACAGCTCAACTAGGAATAGAATTACTTATATTAAAGAGACATAATACAAAAAGTACCCAAGAAAACTATTTAAAATCACAATGTATTGAATATTTTACAAATTTTCAGTCTCCACTTAAGATGAGTTATAATGCTACAGCAGGAGGGGAAAAAACAAGAAATACATCATATTGACACTGACGTATTTTATAGCTACGAAAAGAATAGCCTACCTGAAACTCAAAAAACCCTGTTTTCAAAGCTTCTTTAAACATCATCTTTTCATAGTTTTGATCTGTTTTTATAATGCCTGCATTCATTTCACTATTGAATAGGAAAAAAAAGGTAATTGAGTTTAAAGGCAAGTATATATATATAGGTATAAAAAACTTTCACACATACTAATAAACATTAAAATGAGAACAATGCATGAAACATTTAAGACTGCTCAACCACAAAACCATCTTTGTATTCCTCAAAACTGACCACTGCAGCCTCGCACTGTCTATCCACTCTTGAGTGTTGTCGTAACACTACTTAGGGCTCCTGTTTATGAAAACACAGTTAACCACATGCTTGTTTAAAAATTCCTTGATGGTCACCCTGATACCAAAACCAGACAAAGATACTACAAAAAAAGAAAATTACAGATTAATATCACTGATGAATATAGATGCAAAATTCCTCAACAAAATACCAGCAAACAGAATCCAAAAACACATTAAAAGGATCATACACTATGATCAAGTGGGATTTATCCCAGGGATGCAAGGATTCTTCAGTATACGCAAATCAATCAATGTGATACACCATATTAACAAATTGAAGAAGAAAAACCATATGATCATCCTAATAGAGGCAGAAAAAGCTTTTGACAAAATTCAACACCCGTTTATGACAAAAAAACTCCAGAAAGTGGCCATAGAGGGAACCTACCTCAACATAATAAAGGCCATATACGACAAACCCACAGCCAACATCATTCTCAATGGTGAAAAACTCAAAGCATTTCCTCTAAGATCAGGAACAAGAAGATAAGGATGTCCACTCTCACCACTGTTATTCAACATAGTTTTGGAAGTCCTAGCCACGGCAATCAGAGAAGAAAAAGAAATAAAAGGAATACAAATCGGAAAAGAAGAAGTAAAACTGTCATTGTTTGCAGATGACATGATACTACACATAGAGAATCCTAAAGATGCCACCAGAAAACTACTAGAGCTAATCAATGAATTTGGTAAAGTTGCAGGATACAAAATTAATACACAGAAATCTCTTGCATTCCTATACACTAATGATGAAAAATCTGAAAGAGAAATTAAGGAAACGCTCCCATTTACCATTGCAACAAAAAGAATACAAGACCTAGGAATAAACCTACCTAGGGAGACAAAAGACCTGTATGCAGAAAACTATAAGACACTGATGAAAGAAATTAAAGAGGATACCAACTGATGGAGAGATATACCATGTTCTTGAACTGGAAGAATCAATATTGTGAAAATGACTATACTACCCAAAGCAATCTACAGATTCAATGCAATCCCTATCACATTACCAATGGCATTTTTTACAGAACTAGAACAAAAAACCTTAAAATTTGTATGGAGACACAAAAGACCCCAAATAGTCAAAGCAGTCTTGAGAGAAATAAACGGAGCTGGAGGAATCAGACTCCCTGACTTCAGACTATACTACAAAGCTACAGTAATCAAGACAATACGGTACTGGCACAAAAACAGAAACACAGATCAATGGAACAAGATAAAAGCTCAGAGATAAACCCACACACCTATGGTCAACTGATCTATGACAAAGGAGGCAAGGATATACAATGGAGAAAAGACAGTCTCTTCAATAAGTGGTGTTGGGAAAACTGGACAGCTGCATGTAAAAGAATGAAATTAGAACACTCCCTAACAACACACACAAAAATAAACTCAAAATGCGTTAGAGACCTAAATGTAAGACTGGACACTACGAAACTCTTAGAGGAAAACATAGGCAGAACACTCTTTGACATAAATCACAGCAAGATCTTTTCTGATCCACCTCCTAGAGTAATGGAAATAAAAACAAAAATAAACAAATGGGAGCTAATGAAACGTCAAAGCTTTTGCACAGCAAAGCAAACCATAAACAAGACGAAAAAACAACCCTCAGGATGGGAGAAAATATTTGCAAACAAATCAACGGACAAAGGATTAATCTCCAAAATATATAAAGAGCTCATACAGCTCAATATTAAAAAAACAAACAACCCAATCCAAAAATGAGCAGAAGACCTAAATAGACATATCTCCAAAGAAGACATACAGATGGCCAAGAAGCACACGAAAAGCTGCTCAACATCACTAATGATTAGAGAAAGGCAAATCAAAAGTACAATGAGGTATCACCTCACACCAGTTAGAATGGGCATCATCAGAATATCTACAAACAACAAATGCTGGAGAGGGTGTGGAGAAAAGGGAACCCTCTTGCACTGGGCATCATCAGAATATCTACAAACAACAAATGCTGGAGAGGGTGTGGAGAAAAGGGAACCCTCTTGCACTGTTGGTGGGAATGTAAATTGATACAGCCACTACAGAGAACAGTATGGAGGTTCCTTAAAAAACTAAAAATAGAATTAGCATATGATCCAGCAATCCCACTACTGGGCATATACCCAAAGAAAACCATAATTCAAAAACACACATGCACCCCAATATGTATTGCAGCACTATTTACTATAGCCAGGTCATGGAAGCAACCTAAATGCCCATCGACAGACAAATGGATAAAGAAGTTGTGGTACATATATACAATGCAATATTACTCAGCCATAAAAAGGAACGAAATTGGGTCATTTGTTGAGACGTGAATGGATCTAGAGACTGTCATACAGAGTGAAGTTAAGTCAGAAAGAGAAAAATAAGTATCGTATATTAACACATATATGTGGAGCCTAGAAAAATGGTACAGATGAGCCAGTTTGCAGGGCAGAAGTTGAGACACAGATGTAGAGAACAAATGTATGGACACCAAGGAGGAAAGTGGCGGGGATAGGGTGGTGGTGTGCTGACCTCGGAGATTGGGATTGACATGTATACACTGATCTGTATAAAATTGATGACTATTAAGAACCTGCTGTATAAAAAAATAAATAAAATAAAATTCAAAAATTAAAAAAACAAACAAAAAAATTCCTTGATGGAAACTTTATTAAGAAGCCCAAAATGCAACATGAAAATAGCTTTACTAAGGCTGTAGTCAGGTTTAATTGTTGCATTTTAAACAACTGACATTGGATTAAAAATATATTCCTTACACTACCCTCAGGCCCTTCATAATTTGGCCTAATATGGCCCCAACTTGTTTGATCTCCTACTTCTGCCCTCCACATACTGTACACTTCAAATAAATACCATACTCTTTCCATGGCTTTCTCCTCTCCTTCAAAAATTAGGTTTACTTTTCAAGAAACCCAGAACTCACATGCCATCTCCTCTAATTTCCCTCTATCCCTACTATTGCACTTATAATTGGTTGGGTAAGTGTTTTTCTCTCCTGCTAGACTACAATGAAGGATCAAGTCTTATTCATCTTTGTAATACCAGTGCTTCGGATGTTTCTGATACAAAAAGACTGATAAATGTTTTTTGAAGGAAAAAAGAAAAGACAATTCTTTCCCTTTAACCTACTTTTCCTTTAACCATTCCACCCTCCTCTAATGCAAGACAGCATGGTAAAATGGTCATGAGAATGGGCTTTGGAGACAGAAACAAATTCATATCCCAAGTCTGAAATTACCAGCTTTGAGACATTTAATGAAATACTTAATTTTTCTAAGCTTCAATTTTTTTAACTATAAAATAGAGCTAATATCTTTATCATATAAAATTGCTAGAAGGCTAAAATCAGATAATGGATGCAAAGTAATTAGCATAGTACCTGGCACAAGTAAGCTTTCAGTGAATAGTAGTTATTATTAACATCTAATTTATTTAATAAGGAAAAAAAAGAAAACTTAAAAATACAGCAGGACTAAGCAACTCTAAAGTACAAAGTGGTTGGGGTCCATAGATTACCTGGCGAAAACTCTATCATTGAAGGTGTTGGCAGGACCACTTCTTAGGCTATCCCAGTTGGCAACCATTTCTTTCACCCATTCCACCCAGGTGTACAGACGGAGAATACCTGCATCTGCCATGGTTTCCACAAAGTTAGCATCTTCAACAGTGTCACCAGCATCAGCCAGAGCCAAGCGCATTCCTGGAAGAAGAAAAAAAAAATCAATCGATGATTTAAAAATGAGGTTACTGCATATCAACTACGTATCCAGTTGAGTACACTGCCAAGCCTACATATAAATTAAGAAATAACAAACGCTTTAAAGGACTGCATATATCAACAGCAAAAATAAAGATCACCAAAAGTAGAATCCATAATGATGTTGCTAAAATATCTGAATTTTCTGTATTGATTTGCATACACTTAGCATCAATATGTGTTTCTTCTCAGGCATGTTGAGTTAATGAGATAAAGTGATCTTTAATGAGGCAGAGGGAAAAAATGCTAAACTGGGGAAAGATATCCCTATCAACATCTCAGCCTCATTTATAGGTAGCAAAATATTATTGTATTTTAATGCAATAAGAACACACAGAAGTGGGCTCCCCTGGTGGCGCAGTGGTTGAGAGTCCACCTGCCGATGCAGGGGACACAGGTTCGTGCCCCGGACCAGGAAGATCCCACATGCCGCGGAGCGGCTGGGCCCGTGAGCCATGGCTTGCTGAGCCTGCGCATCCGGAGCCTGTGCTTCGCAACGGGAGAGGCCACAACAGTGAGAGGTCTGCGTACCACAAAAAAAAAAGAACACACAGAAGTGCCTTATGTGCACAAATACAGATTTTCTTAGTCCTAAAAGCAGATTCTTCCAACTTTCCTACTAACGAAATACAACTTTTCAACCAAAATCTTCCATTCTAAAATATTGAAAAAATCATCAATAAGAGTCTAAGTAAATTACAGGACATCCTTGCAATGGAAGACTATATTGCTGTAAAAGAGTGAGGTAACTCTTGTGTATCAACATGAAGTGATCTCAAATACGAACTAAGTGAAGAAGGCAAATTTCAAAACAGTATGTAGGGTATATGCTACCATCTGCGCCTTAAAGGAGGAGATGAGAATATGTAACATCAAGTTATGTATGCATTAAACATCTTTTACAATACACAAGAAGCTGAACACATTTTTTTAACTTTTTATATTGAAGTAATTTTACAGTTACAGAAAAGATGCCAAAGATGAGAATAAACATATACCATCTACCGGACTCTCTTAATGTTAACAGCTTACATAACCACAGTTTCAAAAGCAGGAAGTTAACATTAGTATGATACTATTAACTGAACTACAGAGTTTATTCAAATTTCACCAGTGCTTCCTCTAATATCCTTCTCTGTTCTAGGATCCAATCCAGAATCCCACCTTGCATTTGACTGTTGTATCTCCTTGGTCTCTTCAAATCTGTGACAGTTTCTCAGTCTGTCCTGGACCTTGACTTCTGATGAACAGTAGTCAGGTATTTAATAGAATTTCTCCCAGCTTGGGTTTGTCTGATGTTTTCTCATGATTAAACTGATGTTATGAACCTCTGGCAAGAATATCACAAAAGTGATGCTGTGTGCCTTTCTCAGTGCATCATTATCAGGGAGGTAGGTAATGAGGAAAAAAAAGAAAACTTAAAAATACACCAGGACTAAGCAACTCTAAAGTACAAACCTAAGCAACTCTAAAGTGCAAACCTTCCTCACTTGGTCAGGTAGACTGTCTGCCAAGTTTCTCCACTGTAAAGTTACTGTTTTTCCCTTTGTGATTAAGAAATATCTTGGGAGAGATACTCTGAGAATATGCAAATAATCTTTTTTTTTTTTTAACTTTCACCCATTTATTTTGGCAACCACTGATGGATCTTGTCTGTGACAATATTACTATGATGTTTGTCTAATGGTGATTTTATATTTCACTCAGTCCTTCTACTTTATTACTTGGAATTCTTCTGAAAGGAAGAACAGTCCCTACTCCACTTATTTATTTATTCAATTATTACTATACATTCATATGGATTCATAAATATTTAATTTATTCACTGGGTTATAATTCAATACTATCATTATTTACTTTGTTTCCTAAACTGCTCTAGCGTGGACAATTGGGAGCCCCGTCAGGTTGACTCCTGTGCCCTTTCAAACTGTCCCCATCCTTTTTTAAACATTTCCTTACTTTCTGGCATCATAAAATGTTCCATGCTCATCTTGTATGTTCCCTACTCCAGCCCTCAAATCAACCCTTCTCCTAGGAACCCTAGTTCCTTTTATTGGAGAATGGTATTTGGAAACCAAGATCTCAATGCCAGGTGTTTCATTACCCATGGGCTCTCTCAGCAGAAAGAACTAGGAAAATAAATGCATGTATACTAACCCACACATTAATCTATGTTTATTTTTATATCTGTATGTAAAATAAAACCTGTGAGTTCATATTGATGTTGCCAATTCCAATCCAACACCACAGGGTTCATTCTAGCATTTCCTCTTGACCTATTTATAGCTTCTGACAATGAGCTCTCATCTATAATATATTTATTTGTTAAATCCCAGTAAACCCATAAAAGTTTCAGAATTGCTAATCTACACCTCTTTAAAAGAAAATAACTACAGTATTTGTGCACAGTTCTTTTTGCCTTACTGTGTTCAGTCAAAATACTGTTTTTCTAAGTAACTTAGGTTAGTTCTTCCCCAACCCCTTCAGTGCACTCTCAAACTATAGTAGCCATGATCAGCAAATGATCAGCCATGATGACCAAAGACTGGATTACATAAGAAATGACTGGTTCTTTCAGGTTAGACAGTGCATTTCTTCTCTTGACAAAGTAACAGTTAAATGGAATAGTAATGAGGCCAGAGAAAACATATTTTTTGAAGAAATAATGCTCCTAGGTTCAAGTCACTTATATGTATACCAAATATGGAGGAAATACTTTGAAAAAGGTTCCTACATACTTAACATCTCTACAAACCAACTATTTTTTTTCTTTAAGATTTTTTTTTTTTTGATGTGGACCATTTTTAAAGTCTTTATTGAATTTGTTACAACGTTGCTTCTCTTCTATGTTTTGGTTTTTTGGCCGCAAGGCATGTGGGATCTTAGCTCCCCGACCAGGGATCGAACCTGCACCCCCTGCATTGGAAGGCGAAGTCCTAACCACTGGACCTCCAGGGAAGTCCCCCTACAAACCAACTCTTTAATCTTAGAAGTAGCATGAAATTAGGAACAAACCAGGTAGCACTTACAGTGAGTTTCCTTTGAAAGAAGACTAATAATCTTAGCTTAAATCTGTTCCTAAACAGATCAGATCAGCAATTCTTATGTTTTAAAAATTACGTTCCTGTACACAAAGAAAACATGAATATTTTAAAGTACCGGTAAAAGCGAAAGAGAAAAGCAATGAAACTGAAACAACAATGCTAACTTGCCTTCTGTAATATGAGGAGAACTGGACACTATGCAACAGCAATAACAAAAAAGCATACTCACCATCGGCTGAATATTTGTCAAGAGCTTGGGTCAAAGTGAGGAAGTTGCCTGTGGATTTTGACATCTGAAAGAGAAAGTCAATGATCAGGCATTAGTAAGAGTATATATAAATAAAATAAACCAAATCAGCCACATCAAATTAAATAGGTTGGCCACAATCAGATAAAAACCAAAAGGATCAGAAGCATGGAAAGGAAAAGATACCTTATACTAACTTTATAGAGGAGAAAACTGAAGTGACTTGTCTGAGTCACTAATCTAGTCAGTGACAAAGCTAGGACAGCATCTCCAGTCTGATACTCAGTCCACGGCTCTTTCCATTAACCAATACTGTCCCTTGGGAATTGGTTTACACACATGGATGATTCCACTATAACTCTGGAATACTTCAGCTGGTCATAAAGAAGAGCTTTAGGGCCTCCCTGGTGGTGCAGTGGTTAAGAATCCACCTGCCAATGCAGGGGACATAGGTTCGAGCCCTGGTCCAGGAAGATCCCACATGCCGCGGAGCAACTAAGCCCGTGCGCCACAACTACGGAGCCCACGTGCCTAGAGCCCGTGCTCTGCAATAAGAGAAGCCACCGCAATGAGAAGCTTGCGCCTCAACCAAGGGTTGCTGCAACTAGAGAAAGCCCCACTTGCTACAACTAGAGAAAGCCCACGCACAGCAACGAAGACCAAACGCAGCCAAAATAAATAAATGAAAGAAAAATTAAAAAAAAACACAGAAGAGCTTTATAGCAATTAGAGTCATTCAGAAATGAATGGACAAGCTCATGAGGTCAAAATTAGGGTTTTAGGGAACCTCCTGTCATTAGGGTCACAACTGGCTACTCAAGTTGTGCTCTGCCTGAAGGCAGCACAACTAAGGAGGAACTGTGCCCAGCCTAGCAATCTTTACTATTTAAAAAATGTTTATGTTTTTGTAACTTTGCTGATACCAAAGAGAGGTGGTCATTCTATCAATTTTCTATTATATGGCAGTAAAATATTTTGTTCTAATAAAATGAGTGTAATGTACATATAGCACAACAATGTGGAGACCAAAGGAAATGTCATGTTATAACAGGATTCCTATTTATATACTCACATATACATACACCCATATATACACATACATATATATAAATACATATATGGTTCACTTTGTCCTACAAAGAACAAATGAGTTTGATAATCAAAAGTCCTTGTTGGGGCTTCCCTGGTGGCGCAGTGGTTGGGAGTCTGCCTGCTGATGCAGGGGACACAGGTTCGTGCCCCAGCCCGGAAAGATCCCACATGCCGCGGATCGGCTGGGTCTGTGAGCCATGGCCGCTGAGCCTGCACGTCCGGAGCCTGTGCTCCGCAACGGGAGAGGCCACAACAGTGAGAGGCCCGAAGTCCTTGTTGATTTAACAAAATCTATAAAATAGCTATTTTTCAGCCTAATGTACAGGTTACCTTACATGAACTTTTTTATTCCCTTTCAATATTAGGACACTGGTAAAAAATAACATCTCATTTTGCAATTCATATCATCTGCTACGTTTAAATCTATAACTATTTTCATTATGACATACCTATAGCAATGAATATTCTTTTACCATTAATATTCCATCAGATGTAGCAAGATTCACTGGTTGGAACAAATCCAACTTATTACAATTGTTATTAATGAGAAATAAATAATATTGTAACTTAATTTTTTTTGTTTAGTTGAGGAAGGGTGCCCCTTTCTAATGTACACAAAAGCATCATGGGGCAAACAAGGGCTTGTCAAGAGGTTGGCATAATTCCTGGTGAGGATATTGAATAATTAGGTGAAGTCTTATGTAGCATAAAAAAAATCATATATTGAATATATTAGTAGTGGTAATGAAAAAGGGAAGTTGCAGTAGTATGAGGAGAGAGATACCATTTGGAAAGAAGCATTAAATGACATTTTAAAATCCTATAAACTCCAAAATTCTATTATTCTAATTTAGTGGCCAGTCACAGTATAAAGCAAAAACCACCAAATTATTTTCTCAACTTAATGAGAAAGATATTGTTGGGTCACAATGCTAGATCTTTACATTTCCTGTCCCTTTCTCTCTCTCCTCCCGTAAAAATTTGTGTCACCCTTTGCCACTCTAATACAAATGTTATAATAGGGAAGTTTTCCCCATCCCACCTCTCAACTAATACTATCTACTCCACTCACTCAATTTTAAAATAAACTTCTCATTTACGCTGGTAGTCCTAAACATTTTAAATGGAAGATATTTAACTCTCTGATTTTCACATTCTTTATTTCTTTAAAAAGTACAACATCCTAAATCTGAAAAACTTTTCTGTAGCATTTTAACCTTTCAAGAGGCAATGAGCCTTACCTTCTCAGAGTTGAGGAGGAGATGTCCATTTGCTCTCACAGCTACAGGCCATTTATCACTTGACAGGAAAATGTTTAAAGATAGAAAATAAAACTTAAAGATTATGGTTTAGGCTTAAAAATTTGAGGTAAATGCTAAAAGATTCATAAAAGATTGCTAAGGCAAATGTGCAGGGATATTAATTGAGTCCTGTTCATAACAGGAAACCAATGAAAACAAGGAAAGTATCCATTAGTAAAGGACTGGTTATACTGATATAAACTATGGTACAGGAATACAATGAAATACTACGTTAACTATTTTTAAAATACAGGCACAGCTATATATATATAAATAAAAAGATCTTAGAAATATACTATTACAAGGAAAAAACAAGAGACAGAATACTGTCTATAATGTGGCATCTTTGTATAAATTAAAAATAAACAAGTATAGATATCTGCTGCTGGTATATGCATACACACGTTTTCCAGAAGAAGTCACAAGAAAGCAGTAGCAGTGATGAGCTTTGGGAAATAGACTAATACAGGGAAAAGGGTGAAAGTTCACTTTTAACTTTGTACCCTTATGAGCTGTTTGAATTTTCAAACTATGTACATATCATTCATTCATTCTAACAATGAGATCATGTAGAGGGTAATGTTAAGAGCAAGAGTTCTGGAGCCAGACTGCTGGGTTCTGCATCCTGGTTCTGCCATTGCTGGGTAACTCTGGGTAAGTCATTTTGAGCTCTCTATGCCTCACGAAGGTTCCTTGTCCGTAAAAACGAGGATATTACAGACCTTCCTCGAAAAGTTGTAGTGAAAATTACACGAGTTACTAAAAGTGATTAGAAGAGTGTCTGACAAAAGCACTTGAAGCTACTACTTATCTTTAATTTTTAAAACCCTAATACATGTCCAAAACTTGATGCAAGGGGATAAATATTCAACTATATTACTAACAAGTACTTCTGAGACACCTGGTATCTCCAAAAATACATTTTAACCAACAGAGAAAAATAACTGGATGACAAGAACCACATCATATTTATTTTATTCCTCTTCTTCAAAATCTCCCTTTTATTCTTGAGAAAGAAAATGTAATCTCATTCTAAATGCAATCTCATCCTAAATACAAAAAGTCCCATGAGATTGCTTTGGTTTTACAAAATTAAATTTGAACAGTGGAAGGGGTTTGTTTCTTCAGCTACTTGAGGACAGGAGGAAAAGGCACAGAGACATGTCTGGATCAAGAGGGAAGATGATAGAAGGATTACTCTTGAGCACATGGTATTAACAAATGCATCTTTGACCCAGATTCTAGTCAGAACATCACTACTTAATGCTGGAACCTTGGGGCTCTCAGCTCTAAAGGGATGTTTCCTTCCCATTCTAATGTCCTAGGCTCTGTCTGAAATCGCCTTTATTCCAGCATCTAACAGGTCAAATGAGTCATGTAACAGGTCAAGGGAATTACTGACAGAGTACCTGAAATGTGACATGCTTTGGTGGCCCAAGGTAGGTACGAAGATTTCTGGATATAACAGATAGGAGGAGGTGTGCTTTCTCCTTCAGTACATTTAATATAAGAAAAAGAATGTAACTGTTAAATCTAACTATACCCCCCCACAATAACATCTATATATTTGAAGCCACAAGGCACCCTTGTCAATAATCAATAAATTTAGTCTGCATCTTTTTTGGCACTCACCTTTCTTCTGGCCACATAGCCACATGATTATAAAGGAAATATGAAAGATGATTTGGAATAAGATCCTTGCCAGAGGCTCGAAGATCCACAGGATACCAGAACTCAAATTCCTGCTTTAACTGATCTAATTTTTCCTTTGGGATCTGAGTTTTAGGAAATGGAGCCTCCTTGAAGAAAACATAATCCCAAACTTCCTTGGTCATCTGCTGTGGTCTGTATTAAAATAAAAGAAACAAACAAACAACAACAACTATATATATATATATATATATATATATATATATATATATATATATATATATATATATATATATATATAATTTCTTTCAAAAAATCAGCATTCTAATCCAACCATGAAGTAGGAAACACTTTCTTAATGTTTTACAGTAACAAATGAGGTCAACAGACTCCCGTAAGAATGAAGAATGGATAATAGAGAAGGGGCTATTTACTACTTTCTTTCTCAGTTCAATGCAAAAAAAGCAAAAACATCATGACAAAATTCCACTAAATGAATTCTTATAAAAACTAATTATTAGAATTTTCTGGCTTCCCTGGTGGCGCAGTGGTTAAGAGCCTGCCTGCCAAAGCAGGGGACACGGGTTTGAGCCCTGGTCCAGGAAGATCCCACGTGCCACAGAACAACTAAGCCCGTGAGCCACAACTACTGAACCTGTGCTCTAGAGCCCGTGAGCCACAACTACTGAAGCCCGTGCGCCTAGAGCCCATGCTCCGCAACAAGAGAAGCCACCGCAATGAGAAGCCTGCGCAATGCAATGAAGAGCAGCTCCCGCTCACCACAACTAGAGAAAGCCCAAGTGCAGCAACAAAGACCCAACACAGCCAAAAATAAATAAAAATAAAATATATTTTAAAAAAAAAAAGAAAGAATTTTCAATACATAAATCAAAAGATCACCTCATGCTAACAAATTACATTCCTTCCCCTTATCCATTTACCAACCTGATGCCCAGTGGAGACTCTGTCTGTCCACGCAAGTTACCTCCCTGCAACAGATGTGCAACTGTGTAAAATGCCATGTAAATAGTGGAGTCAGAGAGTGATTCAATCAGCCACTGCTCATCCCACGGCAGACGAGTACCTGTGAGATAAAAAGAAGATAATTAATGCATGAGGAACCTAAGAGACACTTCATCTACAAAATTCACATTTTTAAGAGCAGGTCTATAGCACTGACAAAGCTACTTATTTAGGTTCTTAAGTTTACTTGAATAATTAATATAAATAAACCAGTAAATAAAAAAAACAAAATGGTTGAAGCACTAGAAACTTTCTATTAAAAAGAAACTGCATCATAAAACCTATATGGGGGCTTCCTTGGTGGCGCAGTGGTTGAGAGTCCGCCTGCCGATACAGGGGACGCGGGTTCGTGCCCCGGTCCGGGAAGATCCCACATGCCGCGGAGCGGCTGGGCCCGTGAGCCATGGCCGCTGAGCCTGCGCGTCCAGAGCCTGTGCTCCGCAACGGGAGAGGCCACAACAGTGAGAGGCCCACGTATCGCAAAAAAAAAAAAAAAAAAAAAAAAAAGCTATATGGGCATTAGATACTTCTACCACCAGGTAGATGGTAAGGGACCACATCCTAGTTTCCTTCACCCTCTAACCAAAACCTCTCACTTCCAATTCAGAAACACACTGGAAGAGAAGAAAAAAAGGTGAAGTTTTAATTTGCTGTGTAACTGGCAAAGTCATTCAAACAGAAAATTTTGAAGTTTGCTTACCTAAGCCATAAGTTCTTGAGCAAGCATGCTCTTGCAGCCAATCTAAGGTAGCTTCAAAATTCCTCCTGGTCTCCTCACAGAACCTGGAGAGAGTAGAAGATAAAGTATCTCTCTCCAGCTTCATTGTCTTCCCTGTTTCTCATCTCCTTCCCTATCACTTTCTCCCATCTTACGTTTCCAGGTTCTTCAAGCACTGGGATGTCTGTTTTTTCCAGTTCTCTTCTCCATAATCCAAGTACCTGGGGGTGGACGAATTGATTAAAAAAAAAAAGTCAAGGATAAGCAAAGTGACAGAAGGAAATTTCTTCTTGCTATAAGAAAAACTAACCACTGGTCACACAGGGCCACGACGCATTCATCTGAAGACCTGGACATAACTTGTTTCTCTGGTTCCATGTAAATATATGCATCTCCCTAAACGGAAGTAAATAAAAATATATCAGATATTATGTCAAGGCAATCTCTATTCCTCAAGGAAAAGAAAAGTAACATTTTAGAAAAAAAAATGCTCTACCACCCATAACCAAAACCCCAGGTTTTCATTATGTCTTCCCTCTTCCCAGGGTAGAAGTTATGTGCTTTTCTTTCTGTATAACACTTGCTTCTGAAAAGGCGTGCACCTTCATCAAATGGATCACCACCTTCTCTAGGTACAGCTTATTCCTTTTCAGAGTGAAAGATGTTTAACAGTTTCTAATGCTATGGTTTGAAGGTTAGGCTGCCTAGGGCAGCCTTTTATTCTTGTTATAATAAAAATATAAAGAGGAGGATATGGGGAGGGGGAAGGGTGAGCTGTGACAAAGCGAGAGAGAGGCATGGACATATATACACTACCAAACGTAAGGTAGATAGCTAGTGGGAAGCAGCCGCATAGCACAGGGAGGTCAGCTCCGTACTTTGTGACCGCCTGGAGGGGAGGGATAGGGAGGGTGGGAGGGATGGAGATGCAAGAGATATGGGAACATATGTATATGTATAACTGATTCACTTTGTTATAAAGCAGAAACTAACACACCATTATAAAGCAATTATACCCCAATAAAGATGTTTATACATATATATATATATAAAGAAAATAGATGCACAGAACCACTGCCTTTAAAAAAAAAGAGATGTACAAAAATTAAACACAGAAAATACTTTTACTAAAGATTTATAGCATCATGAAAAATTCCCACTAGAAAACTGACCATAAATTTTACTTTTAGAAAAAAATACAAATATCTTTTAATGTATTATAATCCCAAACTTATTAGGCTAGGATAATTTTTAAAAATAAAATTCAGCATTATTATTCAAAAAATGATTCATTGCTCTGTGTTCTTAATGCAAGTTCTTCACACTGAACTTAAATAGGTAGGACTTTGGTTTAAAGATGGTAAATTAAAAACAGACACTTAATTAACTCTGCTCCCTCTCAAAATTCTAACAAAATAACAACAAAGAGGCTTTTTTTGTCTTAATGGTATGAAGCTACAAAGACAACAAGAATGGGAGAAGAAATAACATCAACCAAATTTTGGAAACTAAAAAGTAAAATGAGTGACAATTGTATTAGCAGATCAAAGGAAGCTAGCTGAATCCTAAGCCCACAGAAGAGAAGGCTGAAAAGCAATTCAGTTTGCATTACAGAACCTCCAAAAAGACTCAGGATTTGTGGCACAAGATAGTTCTGGAAGAGGAGGTAACGTGAGACTGGAAACAGGGGGACTAACTGAAGTCTTTTCAAGAAGTTAGAACCCCAGACACCCTAATCCCACACCATGCAGACAGGCAACTGCCCCTTCCTATGCCAGCAGAACAGTGAAGGTTTACTCTCTGGAGAGGACAAAAGAGAGTCAACCAGAGGATGAAGTTGAGGGTATGGGTATCATAGTGAAAAAGAGGGATTAAGTGAAAGTCAGCACATTGGGTGTTGGAACCCAACCTAGTAATCTTCCACCATTTAGCTCCCAGAATGCTCAGTTAGTTTAGACCGTTTAAACCGGAAACTGAAGAATCTTCTGAGGGGAATCTAACAAACCAAGAAGCCCTAATTAACATCAAGGCTAACATCAGGTCTCCCTAAGGTCCAAATGGACCTTCCAGATCTCTCCCAGCGAAGCCCAGAGACAAGCCCTACCCATATCCAAAAAGGTTCCAATCATCTTTTTGTACCCACTCTTAAATACCAATAGTCTTCCTCAGATTAATAAGAGATTAAAGTTTCATACCCCTGAAACAAGAATAGCGGCATCCTATAAAAAAAGGATCAGATAACAATAAGCTCTTAAACTGGCTCTGAGTTGGTAAATGCTGAAGCTGGGTAAGAGGTACATAAGAATTCATTATACTACTCCATTTTTTCATAAATTTGAAATTTTCCACACAAAGAAAAAAATTTTAATGAATTCTTAGAAACATTTATTTATACACACACACACAAGCACACAAGTAGCAGATATAAAAAACACAGAAGGGCTTCCCTGGTGGCGCAGTGGTTGAGACTCCGCCTGTCGATGCAGGGGACACGGGTTTGTGCCGCAGTCCAGGAAGATCCCACATGCCGCGGAGCGGCTGGGCCTGTGAGCCATGGCCACTGAGCCTGCGCGTCCGGAGCCTGTGCTCCACAATGGGAGAGGCTACAACAGTGAGAGGCCCGCGTACCACAAAAAAAAAAAAAAAAAAACAGTAAACAAACGAACAAAAACTCACAGGAAGAAAAAGGTGAGGGACTCCCCCAGATAGAAGAGCAAAAGAACTTTCAGAGTCTAAGAGATCCAATATCTGAATAATAAGAATTCAGAGAGCAAAAATAAAGAATGGAAAGGGATAAAATAATTAAACAAAAAAGTCAAGAAATTTTCCCAAAATTGGAGAACATAAGTTTCCAGATTGAAGGAGCCCAGCATACAGCCAGAAGAATGAATGAAAACTGACCTACACCAAAATAAATCTTCATGAAATTTCAAAATACTGGAAGAAAAGAGAAGATTCTATAAGCTTTGGCATGGTGGGGGGCAGTGCAGGGAACAGTGGAGACACAGGTCACTTATAAAAGATCCATTATTACCAGAATGGTTTCGGACTTCTCAACAGCATCACTGAACCAGAACACCATGGGTAATGGCCTTCAAATTTTTAAGGGAAAATTATTTCCAACCCAGAATCCTACACCCAGGCATTCAAGTATGAGGACAGAATAAAGATACTTCAGACATGGAAGGTCACAAAAATTTACCTTCCAGGCACTGTTTTTCAGGAACACTACTAGAGGCAGAGCATCACCAAAACAAGAAAGTAAATAAGAAAGAAGAAGCCATGGGAGCAAGGAAACAGCAGATCCAACTCAAGAGAAGCAAAGGAAATCCTAAGTAATGGTGGAGGAACATCCCAGATGACATCTGTGCACACCTACAGTAAGCAAACGCTGTGGATAATTACAACAGGCCAGAAGGCTCTAGGAGAACGTTCTCTAAGATGTAAACAACAGCATACTCATGTGTTTGAAGGTACTGAGAGGAGAAATAAACAGTTGGGACAGAGTTTGGGGATGAAGTATTGATAACTGTATTTAAAAGTAAGAAAAGTGGGGGGAAAAAAAGGGCAGTTATTAACTCTAGGGAAAACCAAAAGCTAGGGAAGAGAAGTTCTCATTGTATACTACATTATGGATCAGCCATGTCTCAAAAACGTACACTGACTACTGCTCTAACATAAATTATAACATACCTATACTAGGAAGATGGGGGGTGGAGAAGTGTATACAAAAGCGAGGTTAGAGAGGAAGCCACAGGTTGGAGAAGAGTTAAATCTTGATCTTCCACAGTAGGAAGTCTATGGCTGATGGCTAAAATTGAAAAATTTTTAAATTACACTACAAGTATTTAGATTAGAGATCTATAAGAGAGGCAGAGGTCAATACTAAAAGAAATAACTAAAAGAGATGCAAGTAAGCCTGTCCAAGGAAGAGAAATTAAAGAGAATGTGGAAGGATGGAGAGGAAATTGCTGCTTTTTTTATTTTAATAAGACTTACAGATCATTGTCTCTCTGTATTATGGGTATACACAACTGTCAAAAATAAAAATTCAATTTCAAAAGTTAAGTAACTCAACAGAAAAAAGTTACAACAAAAATGAAGAGGGGGAAAAAGGATTAAAGTATAAAGTACTACATAAAGAACTGTCAACTACCAGTACCTCGAATGGTTACTGCCAGGAAGCATCACTAAAATTCTCTGGGCGTGATTTGTACATGCCAACTTTAGAACACTATCTTCATCAACATTACAGGTGGGATGTTCAAGTTAAATGAACTGTTAAATAGGTCTCCAGTTTTATATATAAATAAAATTATACCTTTAATATAGCTCCAGGTTCTACTACAGAACTCACTGCTAAGTAACACTGTAAAGTCTATTAACTGAAAGCTCTTCTCCTAAAACAGCGTTCAGAGGATAGCCTATTACATACAGTGTCAATCATCTTGTTTTTAATAGTCTTCTTTACATCTTGGACCTTCTGTCCCTTAAATCCATCCACCAACATTACCTAAAAGGATGAGAAGTAGGGAAAAAGCACATACAATTAAAATTTGCTTTGGGTGCCCCCCCTAGAACTTTCCCTAACTAAATTTACTTGCACACACAACCAAAATATTTTTAGTGTGAAATTTATCACATTTAGAACCATAAATTTTTATTTTGGCACAGCTTGGACAGCTAATATTTACAACACACTTGTTTTTCTTTCAGTATAACTAGGATAAGTATTATGAACACGATTAGAAAGAAATGCTCACTTCCTTCCCACTTCTCAGGTTTCCATGTGAAGAGAATTCCTCTACCCTAACTCACATCATTCCTGAAGGCTTTAGGAGAAGGAACTGAGCAAATGCAGCTCGGCCCCACTTAGGCTTCTCTTTACAACTCCGCCTGTTGCCAGCAAGCATTCTCCTTTGCTTGCCCATGTGATAAACTTGGCTCTTAGAGGAAGGCCTACTGTTTTTCAACTCTGTCTTTTACGTAGCGGGGAGACTTAATTCTAGGGCAAAGTAATGACTTGCCCATTGGTGTCACAGAGCAAAGCTACAATCCCCTTCCAGCTGATACTCTGACCTCCATCTATCTGACTCCTGTTGACTCTCTCAAATAGTTTCTTTCTTTTTTTTTTTTTTTGCCACACTGCACGGCATATGGGATTGGGATTTTAGTTCCCTGACCAGGGATTGAAATTGGGCCCTCAGCAATGAGTGCAGAGTCCTAACCACTGGACCGCCAGGGCATTCTTAATAGTTTCTATCTTAAGTGGAAAAGACACATGTTCTTTTTTCTGCCCCAGTTCTCTAACGTACCAAGATGCTTCATATCTACTTAATCCATCATTATGAAATTATAGTTATAGATCATTATGGCACAGGGGCTAAAAGCACAAATCTTAGAGCCAAGATGCCTAGTTTGAGTCCCAGTTCTGCCTCTGCCTGGCTGTCTGGCTGATCTTAGGTAAATTACTTAATCTCTTAGTGCCTCAATTTCCTCACCTATAAATTGGGAATAAGTGGCACTTCACAAGGTTATTTTGAGATATAAGTAAGTTAATATATAAATGCTCTATAAGTGTTGGCTTTTACTGTCATCCAAAACGTGTAAGTTACTTTTAAAAAGGACGTACAACCAATTCTTGGTTATCCAGAGAAATGAAAGTAAAGGTAAAAATAAAGAACATTCTCACTTACAGCCTTAAAAATCTTCATTTCAACCTCAAGTCACTAGCAACTTGATTGAGTTTTTACTTTCTCTAGCCTCATCATCTTTCCATGGAAATGTAAGCCATGTTAACATATGCACAATTGAGGAGAAAAGAGAGGTTCACAACTTGTCTGTTTTGCTAACATGGCATGGAATAGGCATTAACAAGTAAATTAATGAACTGAATGAAACTGCTTATTTAAAATATGAACTCCACAATTAAGAGAGCAAAAGAAGGGACCAGGTATGGTCCATGCAATAAACTTTTGGAATTTATTGTAAAATAATATGAACTAACTTTATCTTCTCAAGAAATTCACTCAGAGATTAGAGGGCACAAAAATGGAATTTCCGTAAATACTATTGGACCAAAACAGATTAAAAAAATAAATTTGGAAATAGAAGAACACAATCTTATAGTAATCCCTTCTCAAAACAGGATAGAGCTGAAACAATATTGAATTTTTCTATAGTTTTTTTCTAAACCACTAAGAAGAAAATCACAGAGCATGGAGTAAGTAAATCAAATAAAAATGATAACAAAATTATTACTTACACCATCATAAAAGCCTCTTAGGTATAATTTCTCCTTTGCTTCTGCAAGTTTTTCTCGGTCATTCTGGCTCTGAACTTTCAACTCATCACACATGGTTACAGCAGAAAGCTGTCCAAAACCTGGAATTTCAATGACTGGCACCTGCAAAAAAGAGCAATGTCAGAACTTATTCACATTGAATAAACACAAAAACAGCCCTAAAGGCATAGTCCTTTTGCCTCTACTGTCCAATGAAGTCACTTCAGATCTTATATATCACTAGGGCAGTGTCACACATTAGGGACTAACATCCAGATGTGAATGTGTCTTCCTACTCTCTATAGGAACCCCCCGCATTCTCTGCACCATCCCCCGCACTGTCCCTCCCTCACTACATACACAACTTCCCCAGCTCTCAACCCCACACTGGCACATAATTAATTAAATAACGTTGAAACTAGCAAAACGCTGTAAACAACTAAATCTATGGATGGTCTTATTTCTGGTTTATATTAAGTCTTCTGGATTCTTCATGAAAATTATTCACTAGTAATTTAATTTTTTTTTCTTCTGCAGATACTAATATGAAAACATAAACATTCATGAGTAATATGGCAAAATTTTGTATTTAGAAGCCTGGAAATTGGCCACACTAGAAAATAAGCTACTATAAAATTGGTAATGCTAAAAGGCTATTTGTTTGTTTCAGAATTACAGGTGCCAGGTGCTAAGAAAATGTCTATTGCTGGTTTTTCTTTTGCTCTTATCCACCACAGCAGATATCATGTTAAAGCAAACAAACTCTTAAACTCCCTCTTATTTCATACTCTACCAATTATGTAATTCTGTGACAAGTAAAGTGCTAGCTGCTCTTTGTTCTCTAATAAAGAAATGGATATTAATATTCTGAATCATCTATGTACTCACAGGCTCAAATGGCAAGACCATGTCATCTCTAATTCCATATTTTGCTCGTAAAGCCTACAAAAAAATTGGAAGTTAATATTAATGATCAATAGTTCACTGGTGCAATAAGTCCCCTACATACGAACGCGTTCCGTTCCCAGAACACATTCATAAGTCCAATTGGTTCATAAGTCCAATTTGTTCGTAAGTCCAACAAAATTACCCTAGGTACCCAACTAACACAATCAGCTATATAGTACTGTACTGTAACAGGTTTATAATACTTTTCACACAAATAATACATACAAGACGAACAAACACAAAAAATAAAGAAAATATTTTTAATCTTACAGTACAGTACCTTGAAAAGTATATTACAATAGTACTGTACAACAGCTGGCATACAGGGGCTGGCATCAAGTGAACAGGCAAGAAGAGTTACTGACTGGAGGAGAGACAGGAGGTGGGAGATGATAGAGCTGAAGGATCATCAGCAACAGGACACGGAGGGCAAGCTGCAAGTTCACTCATGCCTAACATGGATGGCATAGGTTCTGGTTCCTTGCTGGAACCAGATGCACATTCGCAGCTTTCAAAGTTCACAACCTGAAGGTTCGTATGTAGGGGACTTACTGTACAATCATTAAGAGAAGCACCCTCCAAACTTTCTTAAACTATTTTTGTTCTTCCCTCCACAGAGAGCAATTTTTTAATTTTACAAAATATCTCAAGAAAGGACGTATGATTTTAAAAAACTAAACAGTTTAAGTTAGAGTGAATGACTTAAATGATGAAACTGTACAGCCAAAAGCAAAAATGCACACACACACACACACACACCCCACTTAAAATGAGGTTCATATTCCAGGTTGCAATGAAAATGTGAGTATCAGAAAATTTTTCTCAAACCTTTTTTCAAAAGTTTTACGAAATCCATCACATCAACAGGTTAAAAAAGAATAATCACACAATCGTATCAACAGATGAAAAAAAGTATTTGGCCAAATCCAATACCTATTCAAGATAAAAACTCTCAGTAAACTAGAATAGAAGCAGATTTTCTCAACTTGGTAAAGACTATGTATAAAAAACCTACAGCTAGGGAATTTCCTGGCGGTCCAGTGGTTAGGACTCCGTGCTTTCAATGCCAGGGGGCAGGGTTCAATCCCTGGCCGGGGAACTAAGATCCCACAAGCCACGCAGCGTGGCCAAAGAAAAAAACAAACAAACAAACAAAAAACCAACCTACAGCTAAAATCATACTTGATGATTTTCAAAAAATTCAAAGCTTTCCCACTAAGATCAGACACAATACATATCCCCTCTCACTACTCCTTTTCAACATCATACTGAATGCTCTTGGTAATTAAATAAGGCAAGAAAAGAAAAGGTATACAGACTGCGAAGGAAGACAAAACTGTCATTGTTTGCAGATAGCATGATCACCTATGTAGAAAATCCAAAAGAATCAACAAAAAAAACGTCCTAGAACTAACAGGCAATTATAGAAAGGTTGCAGGATACACGGCTAAAACACAAAATTCAATGGTGTTCCTATATACCAACAATTAACAAGTGGAACTTGAAATTAAAAACACAATACCATTTACATTAGTAACCCCCAAAATTAAATACAGTTGCCCCTTCAACAACATGGGGGTTAGTGGTGCCAACTACCCCAAGCAGTCAAAAATCTGCATATATCTTTACAGTCAGACCACTGTATCCGTGGTTCCACATCTGCAAATTCAATCAACCACAGATCACCTGGTACTGTAGTACATATTTATTGAAAAAAGACTTATAAATGGACCCGCACAGTTCAAACCTGTGTTGTTCAATTGCACTTAGGTACAAAACTAACAATGTAAATGTAAGATATGAGGAAAACTACAAAACTCTGATGAACAGCATCAAAGAAGAACTGAATAAATGGAGAGATATTCCATGTTCAAGGATTAGAAGACATAATGTTGTCAAGATGTCAGTTCTTTTCAACTTAACCAACAGATTCAATACACTCTCAATCAAAATTCTAACTAGTTACTTTATGGATATCAACAAACTGATTCCAAAGTTTACGTGGAGAGGAATAAGCCCCAGGATAGCCAACTCAATATAAAAGAAGAATAAAGTTAGAAGACTGACACTGTCTGACTTCAAGACTTACTTATAATAAAGTTATAATAACCAAGATAGTGTGGTGCTGGCAAAAGAACAGACAGATAGATCAATGGAACATAACAGAGAGCCCAGAAAGAGTCCCTCATAAATACAGTCAACTGATCTTTGACAAAGGAGCAAAGGCAATACAATGGAGCAAAGACAGTCTCTTCAACAAATGTTACTGGAACAACTGGACATCCACAAGCAAAAAAATGAATTTAGACACAGACCTGACACTCAACACAAAAATTAACTCAAAACAGATCATGAACCTAGATGTAAAACACAAAGCTATAAAACTCCTAGAAGATAACACAGGAAAAAACCTAAATGTCCACGCATATGGTGATGCCTTTTTAGATACAACACCAAAGACATAATCTATAAAAGAAATCATTGATAAGCTGGACTTCATTAAAATTAAAAAGTTCTTCTCTGCAAAAGACAACATCAGGAGAATTGAAAGACAAACCACACACTGAGAAAAAATATTTTCAAAAAACACATCTGATAAAGGACTCTTAAATATACAAAGAACTCTTAAAACTCAACAATAAGAAAACAAACAACCTGATTTAAAAAATAAGGCTTCCGGGAGCAGGCTCTGGGGAAGGGGTGGCAGGCACCATGTTGGGCCCTGAAGGTGGCGAGGAGAAGCCCCTGAAGCACGCCAAAAAGCAAGCCAAGGAGATACACAAGGAAGGTAAGGCATTCAAGCAGAAACAGAAGGAGGAGCAGAAGAAACTCAAGGAGCTAAAAGCGAAGGCCGCAGGGAAAGGCCCCCCTAGCCACAGGTGTTATTAAAAAATCTGGCAAAAAGTAAGCTGTTCCTTGTGTTTGAGGCAATGATGATCCTAATTCCATTCCTGTTTAAACATCTGGACTCCCTGCCATAGTATCTGTTGCCACTTATAGCTAGAATGAAGTGTTGTCTTGGAACCTATTGTACATTTAAGAATAAACTTTTGTTAAAAAAAAAAATCATACAGTGGCTCATCTTGTCTTTAGTTCTTCTCAGCCATTTCTACCTTAGCTATGAGACCTGCATAAACCCAGCCCAGAGAAGCCTGCCAAAATGTGTTCTTAAATCTTGGTTCTATCCTGAATTCTGTACCACCTGTAATTAAAACAACTCATTTAAAATAAATAAATAAATAAGCCAAAGACCTTAACAGACAAATCTCACCAAAGAAGATACACAGATGGCAAACAAGCATATGAAAAAACACTCCACAACATCCGCCATCAAGAAAATGCAAAATAAAACAATGAGATATAACTACACACCAATTACAATGGCCAAAATCTGGAAAACTGACAATACCAAATGCTGACAAGGATGTGGAGCAACAGGAACTCTCATACATTGCTGGTAAGAATGCAAAATGGTACAGCCACTTTGGAAGACAGTTTGGTGGTTTCTTACAAAATTACACATACTTTCACCATATGATACAGCAATCGCACTCCTTGGTATTTACGCAAAAGAGTTGTCTATACAATATCTTGCACACGGATGTTTACAGCAGCTTTACTCATAACTGCCAACACTTGTTAGCAACCAAGATGTTCTTCATCAGGTGAATGAATAAATGTACATCCAGACAACAGAATATTATTAGTGCTAAAAAGAAATATGCTATCAAGCTATGAAAAGACATGAGAAACCTTAAATACATATTGCTAATTGAAAGAAAATCTAAGAAGGCTACATACTGTATGATTCCAACTATATGACTTTCTGGAAAGGTAAAATTACAGTGACAATTAAAAAGATCAGTGGGGGGCTTCCCTGGTGGCACAGTGGTTGAGAGTCCGCCTGCCAACACAGGGGACACGGTTTCGTGCCCCAGTCCGGAAGGATCCCACGTGCCACAGAGCGGCTGGGCCTGTGAGCCATGGCCGCTGAGCCTGTGCGTCCGGAGCCTGTGCTCTGCAACGGGAGAGGCCACAATGGTGAGAGGCCCGTGTATCGCAAAAAAAAAAAAAGATCAGTGGGGACTTCCCTGGTGGTCCAGTGGTTAAGACTCCACACTCTCAATGCAGGGGGCCAGGGTTTGATCCCTGGTCAGGGAACTAGATCCCACATGCTGCAATGAAGATCACACGTGTCCTAACTAAGACCCGGAGGGAGGGAGGGAGGGAAGGAGGGAAGGAGGGAGGAAGGGAGGAAGGGAGGAAGGGAAGAAGGAAGGGAGGAAGGAAGGAAGGAAGGAAGGAAGGAAGAAAGGAAGGGAGGGATCAGTGGTTGCCAGGGGTGGGAGGGAGGAGAGACGAACAAAAAGAGCACAGAGGATTTTTTTTTTTTTTTTTTTTTTCCAGTACGCAGTCCTCTCACTGTTGTGGCCTCTCCCACTGCAGCGCACAGGCTCCGGACGCACAGGCTCAGCGGCCCAGCCGCTCCACGGCATGTGGGATCTTCCCGAACCGGGGCACGAACCCATGACCCCTGCATCGGCAGGTGGACTCTCAACCACTGCGCCACCAGGGAAGCCCGAGCACAGAGGATTTTTAAGACAGTGAAAATCCTGTGTATTATAATGATGGACACATGTTATTATACATTCGTCCAAATCCACAGAATGTACAACACCAAGAGTGAACCCTAAGGTAAACTACGGACTTTGGGTGATTATGATGTGTCAATGTAGGTTCATCTTCAGTTAAAAAAAAAAAAAAAAGTACCACTCTGGTGAGTGATACTAATAATGGGGGAGGCTATGCAGGTGTTGAAGCAGGGGGTATATGGGAAATCTCTGTACCTTCCTCTCGATTTTTATTATGAACCTAAAACTGCTCTAAAAAAATAAGTCTTAAAGATTCTATGGGGAGCTTCCCTGGTGGCGCAGTGGTTGAGAGTCTGCCTGCCGATGCAGGGGACACGGGTTCGTGCCCCGGTCTGGGAAGATCCCACATGCCACGGAGCGGCTAGGCCCGTGAGCCATGGCTGCTGAGCCTGCGCGTCCGGAGCCTGTGCTCCGCAATGGGAGAGGCCACAACAGTGAGAGGCCCACGTACCGCAAAAAAAAAAAAAAAAGAAAAAAGATTCTATGGGGACTTCCCTGGCGGTCCAGTGGTTAAGACTCCACGCTTACACTGCAGTGGGGCGTGGGTTCTATCCTTGGTCAGGGAACTAAGATCCCACATGCCACACAGCACAGCCAAAAAAAAAAAAAAAGAAAAAGATTCTATAAATTTTACATCGATATTTAAAATTCAAATCATAGAAAAACATATAAATATCAAGGAACAGGTTAAAGGTAGCATTTCAAAGATACATGCATAGCTTTTTAGCCTAATCCAATAATTAGTTCAGTGGTACCTAACCAATGAGATGATGAAGAGGAAATAGGAACATGAAACACAGATACTCACTTGCTTTTTCTTCAAGTCTCTGAAGGCAGCAAAATCATCGGGGGAGTCAGAAGGAACACTTGTGACCACACCAGTACCTTATAAAAGAAACTGTAGAATTAACTAATATAACCAGAATGTGTTTCACAAAGAATTTCTAGAAAGAAATAAACTCTTTACCTTTATCCTCCTTGATGGTGAGCATTGGGAGAACATAGATCACCTTATAGGATGTTAAAGGCGCAGAAAGTGATGCACCAAGAATATCCTATGTAAGAAAAAGATCAGCATAAAACAGAAGTAACTTATTCTAATCATTAAAATTTAAAACAATGTTAACATTTTAAGCCCTGAGAAGCTAATAATCAACAGCACTCATTCTTTTATACCTACTAGACTAAAAATAATTGAAAATAATTATAATACCCAAATCTTGCAAGGTTGTGAGGAAATTAGTACACTTATACATTGCTTGAGGAAAACAATATAGGAATCCAACTTGGACCCAGCAATCCAATCCTAGGAATTTACCTCACAGGAAAAAGAATTGTTTTTTCTTTGAGAATCTCCCCAATGCTGTGTTAACTACATTAGCAAAACCTGGAAACAACTAAAACTTTAAATGATAAAAAAATCACTTAATAAAATATGAAACATCAACAAGATAGAATACTGTATCTCTATTTTAAATGATAATTAGGAAGACAAACTGAATTATAAAGATGTATCTTAAAAGAAAAAATCAGAAGGTCGGATAATACTGGACCCATATTCTCATATATCAACAAACAGCTTGCGGGGCTTCCCCAGCAGTCCAGTGGTTAAGACTGCACACTTCCAATGCAGGGAGCTGAGGTTCAATCCCTGGTCAGGGAACTAAGATCCCACATGCCGCTCGGCACAGCCAAAAAAAAAAAAAACAAAACAAAACACACAAACAGGTTGCAGCTGCTTGTTTACCTAAGGAATGCACTTTTCAATTCCATATAGTTCCCACCCTTCCACTTTATTAATATACATAAGCTGCTTATGGAATTTATAGTCATATAGGATAAAGGCTAAATATAATAATAGCCTTAAAGGTTGAAAGCTATTTTTAAATTTATACCACCCATTTTCCTCATTCCAGAATCTGTTCAAATTAACATGGAAAAAAGTTGCATTTAAGAACAGGAAAAAAACACACCAAAAATATACACATTTATGACTTAACACATTTGACTGTAATGTATACCTCAATTAAAAGGTTTTTTTACATGTTTTCTCAAGCTTCATTTTTGACATTTTCCTCTAAATTCATGCACTAAAATAAAGTCTGTTACCCAACTTACCTCTCCCATTAACTCTTTAACAACAGGCACCACTCCGTTGTCCTTGGTAAAGCCCTGGTATGACATATTCCTTGCGGCTCTTTGGGTGCAGATGAATATATCTCCATTCACTGTCTCAAATCCAATGTACTTCATATGAGGGCAAACCCAACAGTTTGTCTGTCCAAACATGGTCTCAGGTCTGAGAGTAGCAGCTACCAAGAAGATATTTTTCCCTTTCAAGCCACTAGGAAGAAAAAATATACATTTATGCAAAAAACATTATGGATTCCATCACAACTATCTGATATTTCAAAAAGATGAAGCAGGGCTTCCCTGGTGGCGCAGTGGTTGAGAGTCCGCCTGCCGATGCAGGGGACACGGGTTCGTGCCCCGGTCCAGGAAGATCCCACATGCCGCGGAGAAGCTGGGCCCGTGAGCCATGGCCACTGAGCCTGCGCATCCGGAGCCTGTGCTCCACAACGGGAGAGGCCACAGCAGTTAAGAGGCCCGCGTACGGCAAAAAAAAAAAAAAAAAAAAAAAAAAGATGAAGCAACAATTCTTCTACCTATTAAGGTAGGTAGCAAACCTACCTTAATTTGGATGGGTATGGCTCAAGCACTTTCAACTTGATTAAAGTATATTCCTGAGGTCCAACACCCTAAACAAAATAAAACAAAAATTCAAGGGAGAAAGAAAGGCTTGGATTACACCTACTAATCTATGTGACAGATCTGATTCAAATTTCTAAGATGGGTTCCTGCATTGTTAGAATAATTCTTTCTTCCAATGAAGAGACTGCCAGTGGTGTGCTGACCACATGGAAGCCTAATGTGTAAAAATGACTTGAAGACCACCATCCCACCCCACACCAGACCAAAACCGATCAAGGAGGCCCAGACTGTACTAAGTAAGATTTGCTAAGAGCTCCCTTGAGAGGGAAGAACAGCGGGAAAAAAAAATGAAGTGACTTGGATTAATCAGCCAAAATAGTGTTTGCCAAAATGGCAGTTAGAAGATACAACCAACATCAATCCTACAGAGCAGTCATCACAGACATACACTGGACCAGGGGTCAGATGATGTGCATTCAAAACCTAGCTTGGGCCCTCAGTTGTGGCTTGACCCAAGGAGTCACAATCACTCTGAGCCTTCTTTTCCTCATCTGTAAAATAACTGTGCTGTGACTCATACAGGACTGTCCTGAGGAAAACCTAAGATAATGATAGGAAAATGCTGTGAAAAACTATGATGTACTATTGAAATTTAGGATACTGCTACCACTGACTATATTAAAACTTAGCATAGTAAACTGGGCCTCTGAAGGCCCTCAAATCTTTCAAAATTTTGATTAACACTCATTTCTGTCAAATAAGTTACATCATAATTGAAGGCTGATTTTGAAAGGTAGTTGCTAGACTACAAACGTGTTCAAAGGTGGTAACAAAGAATGACACACTCATAGGGACTGCAAAGTTCAGATCCTGGCATTGCTGTTGATTTACTGTGCCAAGGCTTTAGGCAAATGACTTACCCTTACTTCATTCAAGTATTACAAGGAATAATGTCACGAATGTGTCCTACAGGAATGTAGAATGAACTGATGTCATGCATGGCTGGAAGTACTTTGGAAATAAGTAAGTAGGCATGTGACCAAAGCAAGTATAAATGGAATCTGCGTACATCAGTTAACCACATATCTCATTACCTTTCCTCATGCTCTCCTTTTAGAGCAGTGCACTCTCCAAGCAGTTCTTCTCAAACATTAGCAGGCATATGAATCACGCTGAGAACACGTTAAGACAGGTTCCTAGGCCCCACCCCCAGAGCTTCTGATTCAGCAATTTGGGAGTGAGGTTCAAGAATCTGCTTTTCTAGGATTTCCCAGGCAGTCCTGTGGTTAGGACTCTGCGCTTTCTCTACCAAGTTGCCTGGCTTCGATCCCTGGTCGGGGAATCCCACAAGCCAGGCACAGCAGCCAAAGAAACAAAACAAAAACAAAAAACAGACGAACAAACAAAAATGTGCTTTTCTAACACAAGCTGATGCAACTGAACCTAGTGCTACTCTTGGAGTAGCAAGGTCCTTGACAAGATACAGGTACCTATGATGACATTCTGCCTCTGGCTTAACAGCCACCAGAGTATCATGACTATACACCTCAGCACTGAAATAAAGTGATTTTTAGATTTCTAATCTATTTCTTAAACTCTATGCCCACATTAAGAATTATTACAATAGGGACTTCCCTGGTGGCACACTGGTTAAGAATCCGCCAGCCAATGAAGGGGACACGGGTTCAAGCCCTGCTCTGGGAAGATCCCACATGCCACAGAGCAACTAAGCCCATGTGCCACAACTATTGAACCCGCGTGTCAAACTACTGAAGCCTGAGCGCCTAGAGCTCACACACCTAGAGCCCATGCTCCACAACAAAGAGAAGCCATCGCAATGAGAAGCCTAAACACCACAACAAAGAGTAGCATCCACTTGCCACAATTAGAGAAAAGCCCACATGCAGCAACAAATACCCAACACAGCCAAAAATAATCAAACAAGTAAATTTATTAAAAAAAAGAATTATTACAATACCTACTCTATGGCACAAATAATTACCTCTCCAGTTTGTCTGTCATGATCCATACAAGGCTGTCCATCTTTTGGAGAATAAATGGTATACCTAAAAAATAAGTAAGTGACAAATATTATTATAACATACAAGTTTTATCCTAACATATTTGCCAGTGTTGCAACTAACCATCACAATATTTCTTCTAACTAAAACTTCTAACTGAGCAAATGTCTACATCATTTTTATGCTTTTATGGTGAGTTCTACTGCCAACACAGTTATTTAATGAAAGCTTTCTGCCTTCATCAAAGGTAATACCACTGAAAAATGTTCACTGATCTTGGCTTTATGGTATGAAACAGAAGACTGTAAAATATAAATTTGCCTTTAAAATGAAAATAGCATAAGGTAGACAGCAGAAGAAGAACTACAATCCTGCAGCCTGTGGAACAAAAACCACATTCACAGAAAGACAGACAAGATGAAAAGGCAGAGGGCTATGTACCAGATGAAGGAACAAGATAAAACCCCAGAAAAACAACTAAATGAAGTGGACATAGGCAACCTTCCAGAAAGAGAATTCAGAAAAATGACAGTGAAGATGATCCAGGACCTCGGAAAAAGAATGGAGGCAAAGATCGAGACGATGCAAGAAATGTTTATCAAAGACCTAGAAGAATTAAAGAACAAACAAACAGAGATGAACAATACAATAAATGAAATGAAAACTACACTAGAAGGAATCAATAGCAGAATAACTGAGGCAGAACGGATAAGTGACCTGGAAGACAGAATGGTGGAATTCACTATTGCGGAACAGAATAAAGAAAAAAGAATGAAAAGAAATGAAGACAGTCTAAGAGACCCTGAGATAACATTAAACGCAACAACATTCGCATTATAGGGGTCCCAGAAGGAGAAGAGAGAGAGAAAGGACCTGAGAAAATACTGGAAGAGATTACAGTCAAAAACTTCCCTAACATGAGTAAGGAAAGAGCCACCCAAGTCCAGGAAGCGCAGAAAGTCCCATACAGGATAAACCCAAGGAGAAACACGCCGAGACACACAGTAATCAAACTGGCAAAAATTAAAGACAAAGAAAAATGATTGAAAGCAGCAAGAGAAAAACAACAAATAACATACAAGGGAACTCCCATAAGGTTAACAGCTGATTTCTCAGCAGAAACTCTACAAGCCAGAAGGGAGTGGCATGATATACTTAAAGTGATGAAAGGGAAGAACCTACAACCAAGATTACTCTCCCCTGCAAGGATCTCATTCAGATTCGATGGAGAAATCAAAAGCTTTACAGACAAGCAATAGCTAAGAGAATTCAGCACCACCAAACGAGCTCTACAACAACGCTAAAGGAACTTCACTAAGTGGGAAACACAAGAGAAGAAAAGGACCAACAAAAACAAACCCAAAACAATTAAGAAAATGGTCATAGGAACATACATATCGATAATTACCTTAAACGTGAATGGATTAAATGCTCCAACCAAAAGACACAGGCATAAAGGGAACCTACCTCAACATAATAAAGGCCATATACGACAAACCCACAGCCAACATCATTCTCAATGGTGAAAAACTCAAAGCATTTCCTCTAAGATCAGGAACGAGACAAGGATGTCCACTCTCACCACTATTATTCAACATAGTTTTGGACGTCCTAGCCACGGCAATCAGAGAAGAAAAAGAAATAAAAGGAATACAAATTGGAAAAGAAGAAGTAAAACTGTCATTGTTTGCAGATGACATGATACTACACATAGAGAATCCTAAAGATGCCACCAGAAAACTACTAGAGCTAATCAATGAATTTGGTAAAGTTGCAGGATACAATATTAATACACAGAAATCTCTTGCATTCCTATACACTAATGATGAAAAATCTGAAAGAGAAATTAAGGAAACGCTCCCATTTACCATTGCAACAAAAAGAATACAATACCTAGGAATAAACCTACCTACGGAGACAAAATACCTGTATGCAGAAATCTATAAGATACTGATGAAAGAAATTAAAGAGGATACCAACTGATGGAGAGATAGACCATGTTCTTGGATTGGATGAATCAATACTGTGAAAATGACTATACTACCCAAAGCAATCTACAGATTCAATGCAATTCCTATTAAATTACCAATGGCATTTTTTACAGAACTAGAACAAAAAACCTTAAAATTTGTATGGAGACACAAAAGACCCCGAGTAGCCAAAGCAGTCTTGAGAGAAATAAAGGGAGCTGGAGGAATCAGACCCCCTGACTTCAGACTATACTACAAAGCTACAGTAATCAAGACAATATGGTACTGGCACAAAAACAGAAACACAGATCAATGGAACAAGATAGAAAGCCCAGAGATAAACCCACGTACCTATGGTCAACTAATCTCTGACAAAGAAGGCAAGGATATACAATGGAGAAAAGACAGTCTCTTCAATAAGTGATGCTGGGAAAACTGGACAGCTGCATGTAAAAGAATGAAATTAGAACACTCCTTAACACCATACACAAAAATAAACTCAAAATGGATTCGAGACCTAAATGTAAGACTGGACACTATAAAACTCTTAGAGGAAAACGTAGGCAGAACACTCTTTGACATAAATCACAGCAAGATCTTTTTTGATCCACCTCCTAGAGTAATGGAAATAAAAACAAAAATAAACATATAGGACCTAATGAAACTTCAAAGCTTTTGCACAGCAAAGCAAACCATAAACAAGACGAAAAGACAACCCTCAGAATGGGAGAAAATATTTGCAAACGTATCAATGGACAAAGGATTAATCTCCAAAATATATAAATAGCTCATGCAGCTCAATATTAAAGAAACAAACAACCCAATCCAAAAGTGGGTAGAAGACCTAAATAGACATTTCTCCAAAGAAGACATACAGATGGCCAAGAAGCACATGAAAAGCTGCTCAACATCACTAATTATTAGAAAAATGCAAATCAAAACTACAATGAGGTATCACCTCACACCAGTCAGAATGGGCATCATCAGAAAATCTACAAACAACAAATGCTGGAGAGGGTGTGGAGAAGAGAGAACCCTCTTGCACTGCTGGTGGGAATGTAAATTGATACAGCCACTATGGAGAACAGTAATGGAGCGTCCTTAAAAAACTAAAAATAGAATTAGCATATGATCCAGCAATTCCACTACTGGGCATATACCCAAAGAAAACCATAATTCAAAGAGACACATGCACCCCAATGTTCATTGCAGCACTATTTACAATAACCAGGTCCTGGAAGCAACCTAAATGCCCATCAACAGGCGAATGGATAAAGAAGATGTGTTACATATATACAATGGAATATTACTCAGCCATAAAAAGAAATGAAATTGGTTCATTTGTTGAGACATGGATGGATCTAGAGACTGTCATACACAGTGAAGTTAAGTCAGAAAGAAAAACAAATATCGTATATTAACGCATGTATGTGGAACCTAGAAAAATGGTACAGATGAACCAGTTTGCAGGGCAGAAGTTGAGACAGAGATATAGAGAACAAATGTATGGACACCAAGGGGGGAAAGCCGCTATGGGGGTGGGGATGGTGGTGTGCTGAATTGGGCGATTGGGATTGACATGTATATACTGATGTGTATAAAATGGATGACTACTAAGAACCTGCTGTATAAAAAAATTAATAAAATAAAATTCAAAAACTAAAAAAAAATTGCAAATTGCTTTTAATTAATCCATATAATCAAGGAAGAACTTTATAGAAGATTTTATAGAGCAAAAAGATAAACTAAAACACAAATAAATTTATTTTTCTACTTGGCTAGAATACTTAAGAGAATCTTTAGTGAGAACATAAGAGGGAATCTTTAGTGAGACCCCTATTCTCCCTGGTTCTATTTGTCACAAACACTAAGCAGCTCAGAGAAACTGAGACACCAGCCAAACAAGAAGGAATTCAAAGGAAACAAGAGAACAAAAAGAGAAATTATAAAAAGAGAAAAGATAATGGAAAAAAGTAAGCTCTGGGGCACACTGAATTATAATGCAGGAATTACATGATTTTTACTTTATTATACCGAAGGACAACAAACTCACCGCTTCCCAAATTTAATTTTACTTCTTTCTCTTAATGTTAAAAACTGCCACCTGACAAACGAGTCATAGTAAGGATTAACATCAGTGGTGATGAAGGAACGACGCCAGTCTACCTACAGAAGGAGAAAGGAAAAGGTAATTTTTGAGAAATTTATATGGTCTCTATGAACAGGAATTCCCATGAATCAATTATTTACTCTTCTACTCCTTATTTTCCAACTTAGAATTATATCAAAAATATCAAAGGAAACCAAAAAATTTCAAGTTCCACCTATTAAATATATAATACGTCATAATTATGTTAATTTGTGCTTAATATGTAAGTTTTTAAACACACACATTTACCTATTAAACATACAGGAATTATAAGAAATTAAGAAGGAGCATTTACATAACACCTTTATGTATCCCTAAATATTCAAGCTACACTTGGGCTTCTTCTTATCTTTTTTTTTTTTTTTAATTTTATTGAAGTATAGTTGATTTACAATGTTGTGGGCTTCTTCATATTCTTTGAATAGAATGCCTTTCTACTAATTGTTAATATATGTATATACATTCCAAAACAACAAATATTGAAGTACTTCATTGCTTACATTGAGGCCCATGTGGTTCTAATCTGACAATAACAGTACTGAGTCATTACTGGAATATACTATTCTAAATTAAGAGGTAGTCCAAATCTCATTCAATCACACAAATATAATGTATTTTTCATATATCCTTAAACTCTGGGGGTGATGGGCATACCTTCAAACCCATTCTCTTCAGATCCTGAACAGCCAGTGGTGGGAAATAGTCAAGCCAATATTCTGCTTCAGAAAATTTGACTATCTCTTCATCAGACAGACCAAGGGATTTCATAATGTCCCACTGGTATTTAGAAGATCCAGCTTTAGCAGCAGCTTTACTCTGAAAATAACAGCAAAACCAAACTCCATCAAAGAATAACTAACAACTGGCTAACAAATTCCAGGACCACAGTAATTTTAAGCGAATAATCCTATTTGGTAGTTTTTTAAAATCTAAAACAATACTGTTGACATGTCAGAATAGTGCAGGATCTGGATGTACTGTTCTGTTTGCCAAACCATATAGTCTGATACCTGGATTCTGACACCAAAGATAACTATCAATACAGAGGTGGAACCATAAAAAGTTACCATCACAAAGATAAGATCTTAGCACCAAACCTTCTCTATTTCCTTTTTTCAAATACCATATGCATCTTTTTTAGTTATGAATAAGCTGCTAACAAGAGTTTCCTCCTTTTCCAATATTTACCAATATCAAAAAGGTAACCACATGCCAGGGACTGGAGGTAGGCAAAAAGGCTGAATTATAAAAAGGTAGGACAAGGAATCTGGGGGCTGAGGAAACTGTTCTGTATAGTACTGTGGTGGTAGAAACATGACTCCATGCACTTGTCAAACCAACACAACAATACACTGTGAAGAGTGAGAGAGAGATGGAGGAAAGGAGGGAGGGAGGGAAGGAGGAAGAGAGGAAAGGAAAGGAAAGGAAAGGAAAGGAAGGAAGGGAAGGAAGGAAGGAAGGAAGAGTTTACATTAATTAAAAAAAAACTCATTTAAAAAATATAAAGAAATTTTTTTAAATGTATAAAGAAATAAATACAGACACGTACATATAAGTGGGTTAGTAGACATACATATATTTCCTTGCTCTTTCTACTGAGAGGACCTAGAAACAATGAGCATAACTAGTACTCGGAACTTAGTTTCTAAATACTATATTTCAATAAAAGGAAAGAGGACTCCTTGGAAAAGTGGTTGACTCTGGGGCTAAAACAGGGAAAATACAAAATGAGCCTGGAGCATCTTGTGGCACCTGAATGTATAGAAGTGCTCAAAAAAAAAAGAAAAGAGAAAGAAAGAAATAGAAAAAAGAAAAAAGATGGGGGCATGTCAAATGGACACAGGAGCCCACCTAAAAGATTCCCCCAATGGCCATTGCTAGAACAATTTGAGCAATAACAATAACTCAAAAAAACCCAATAGGATTAGATTATAACCCAAAGAATAAATAAATATGCATGATTCCACACTGATATAAAAAAGAAATTAACAGATAAGTAAATGAGGGAGAAAGAACAACTTTTCCTTTGAGAAGAATTCCAGATAATAAATGTAGAAGGAATGAGGGAAACTGAAAATCACCATTAGAACAAAATATGCAGCAATAACCGCTGCAGGGAAGATCCAATGATGAATGCTAAAATTAGTGAGCAAATATATAAAAAGAAACAAGATATTGGGACTTCCCTGGTGATCCAGTGGGTAAGACTCTGCACTCCCAGCACAGGGGGCCCAGGTTCGATCCCTGGTCAGGGAACTAGATCCTGCATGCATGCCACAGCTAAGAGTTTGCGTGTCACAACTAAGAGTCCACATGCCACAACTAAGAAGCCCGCATGCCACAACTAAGAAGTCCACATACCACACACAACTAAAAGATCCTGCATGCCACAATGAAGATCCCAAGTGCCACAACTAACACCCAATGCAGCCAAAATAAATAAAAGTCTTTAAAATATAAAGTATACAATGCAATGGTTTAAAAACAAAAAAAGAAACAAGGTATTATTTCCATAGCCTCAAAGTATCTCTCTCAAAACAAACATGAATTACAAAGGGAAAAATAAAATCTTCACAGGAGAAAGACCTAACAGACACCACCCAAACCAAATAATCAAGGTTAACAGCACCAGTAATAAGATATATCAATATCTTATACTCCCTGATATGATGCACTGAAGACACATCACCTCTCAATCTACTCATGAGAAAGCATTCGACAAACCCAAAATGAGGGACATTCTATAAGTTATCTGACCAGTACTCTTCAAAAGTGCCAAGATCATGGAAGACAGAAAAGACATGAGAAGGAAATGCAAAATGGGATTCTGGACTGGATCTTGGAACAGAATAAGGATATTAAGGAAAAACTGTTAAATCCAAATGAAGTATGTAGTTTCTTAAACAGTATTGTTCAATGTTGGTTTCTTAGTTTTGAGAACTGTACCATGGTTATATAAGATGTAACTGGGTTAAGATTCTAAGGGAACCCTGTACAATCCTGTAATTCTTCTGTAAGTCTAAAATTATGTCAAAATAAAGTAAAAAGGGGAAAAAAAGGTAATCAAAAACTGAGAAAGATAATTCTGCTTTATTACTTTTTAAAAATTACTGAGTATTTTTTATGTGTCAGGTACTATGCTAGTACTGGGAATGTACATATAAATCAGACAAATATAAATATAAAACTTCAACCAAAATAAGTATGATCAAACCACCAAACCTTTTTTCCTTTAGCTTTATCCTTAATTATTATATCTTCTGTTTTAATACTGATTTCTTCTTCTTCCTCTTCCTCATCTGGAAAATCAGGGGGGCAACCATAAAGCTCTATTTCTCTTTTCAATTTATCAGCACATGCCTACAAAAAAACACAACATTAGAGATGGTAAAGTTAAAAATTCAAGGTGGAAACAATTTGAGTTCTGTTGTTGTTTCTATGGCCAACTAAAACTGACTCTGGGGCTTCCCTGGTGGTGCAGTGGTTAAGAATCCACCTGCCAGTGCAAGGGACACGGGTTTGAGCCCTGGTCCGGAAAGATCCCACATGCCGCGGAGCAACTAAGCCCGTGCGCCACAACTACAGAGCCTGCACTCTAGAGCCCTCATGTCACAACTACTAAAGCCCGCGTGCCCACAACTACTGAAGCCCACGTGCCTAGAGCCCATGCTCCATAACAAGAAAAGTCACTGCAATGAGAAGCCTGTGCACCGCAACGAAGAGCAGCCCCCGCTAGCCACAACTAGAGAAAGCTCGCACACAGCAATGAAGACCCAACACAGCCAAAAATAAATAAAAAAATAAATTTATTTATTTAAAAGAAAAACCTGACTCTGAAATTTAGGTAGATAGGACAGACATTAAGTTAGAATACAAACACTGAAAGATGAAGGGATTTATCCAAGGTTATAAAGCTAGTAAGCTGCAGAATTAACAACATGAACCTGCATTTTCAACCCCAGCTCTTTTCAGCTGTACCATAAGTCCACTGTCACAAACAAAGATGACACCAAGTAGACAGTGTTAAAGTTATGAGAAAAATACAAATATAGAATTGTGAATTTCAAAAACGGGAGGGGAGGGCTTCCCTGGTGGTTCAGTGGTTGGGAGTCCGCCTGCCGATGCAGGGGACGCGGGTTTGTGCCCTGGTCCGGGAAGATCCCACATGCCGCGGAGCGGCTAGGCCCGTGAGCCATGGCCACTGAGCCTGCGCGTCCGGAGCCTGTGCTCCGCAACGGGAGAGACCACAACAGTGAGAGGCCCGTGTACCAAAAAAAAAAAAAAAAAAAAAAAAGGGAGGGGACACTTCTATGAAGAATTTCAGCTAACAAGAATGAGACAACTAGAAAGTCATCATTTTACAACCACAAATTCAATAACTGAAAGACAAAGATAATGAAAGGATGCTAAAACCACTGAGTTACTGGGTAACCAAATATTCAGAGGCTCTTAAGGTATCATCCCACAGATTAGTTTTTAATTAGAAAAGAGAAAAGTTACCTTTAGAATGAGGAAATCTGGCAGTTATTAACTTAATATCACTAAAATGACACAAGTTGCCATTATATGACTTTTGATGTGATACAGTGGGAAGTTCCAACCTCATCAATGTAGTACTGGTGATAACCAAATGCAAAGTGTGATCCACAAAATAAAAAGGAAAAAACCACCAGAAAGGATACATCAATGCTCAATTTCGTGGAGTGGATAATGGGACTATGACAATGTAGAAGAATGCCCTTGTTCTCAACAGATACAAGCTGAAGTGTTTAGGGGTGACACGTCATGATGTCTGCCAACTTACTTTCAATGAATTCATACAAAAAGGGAGAAGAAAGTGTGCATGTATTGTATGTTGAGAGACAGAACTAGAGCAACTGTGGCAAATGTTAATACTTGGTAACTGTAAGTGAAGGGTACATGGGTGCTCACTGCATTATCATTTTACCTTTCCTATAGGTTGGACATTTTTCAAAATAAAGGACTGGAGAATAAAAAGAAATGAGATATATTTCCCAAGTCCCAAGGATTTAGGGAATCCTTTCAACTGTAGTTTTCTTGCCCATCGTTTATTGAAAATTATTTTTATTATGAATTTATGACAAATTTAAGACACTTGCAAAAATGACCAAAATATGATAGAATTGTTTATTATTTTATGCCAACAGCCTATATATGCCATGAATGCACAAAACACTGCCCATTTTACTTGTTAGTAGTTATCATCTAATTCTAAAACAGAAATATGAATACATAAGGAACCAAAAGATATCAGCATTACTTAGAAATCACTTAGACCTTAATGTGTGCCCTTAAAGCACTTCTCCAAATGTTTTCTAAAAATTAATTTTCATGATAATAAATTCAGTTCACTTCAAAAAACACTCTAACGTAATACAGAAGTACATATTGGAAAATCCTATTTCAAGCTCTTGAATTGGAGGTTTAACTTAAGCTTAATTTGCTCTAAGCTAAAAAGAGTACAAAGCAATCCCAAAAGCAATCTTACCTTAACAGGCATTCCAGTACAGTGTAAACCAAAGGGAAATAGACAAGTTTTTCCTTTCAATCTCTGGTACCCTACTGCAAACTATAGAAAAAAAATTCAATTTAAACTACAAATTTAAATGCTAGACGAATACAAAATTCTGACTTTTCACAAAGATCATGAGTTTTCCTCTTCACATCTTCCTTTAGAATACCAGTTAGATTTTATAGTCATTGCAAAGTTATCCTTTTTTTTCTGTCTTTTCACCAACCTAGAAATTACTTATGAACATGTATACATACCTAGACCCCTGCACACACACACATACAGCATGTGAAAATAGAAAAATTAAATTACTTTAACATAAAAACCATGCTTAAAATTAAGGAATTCTAAGTTCCCTTACAGGAAATAAATTCTATAGATGCTATTTTCTTAAAAATAGTATTTATTAAAGACCCTCCCATCCCATTATATTAAACATAGAGGAAGCTTTACCTCACATTTGGATAAAGAAAATGTATGTCCCAAGTGAAGGCGCCCATTCATATATGGATATGGGAAGGTTACAAAGTACTTGTCCTTGCTGCAAAACAATCATGTAAAAAAGAAAGTACAAAAAAGAAAATGTTAAATTCTTTTTACAATTAAGGGTGGGGTCATGGGGACACTTACTATAAATAACTTGTTTAAATTTTAGTTATTTAACAGACATTGAAAATTAAATTTATAAATCCAGAAATTAAAAGCTCTCTAAAATTGAAACTTGTTTTTGATTTAGAAAAACTAAGATATTTATAGGTGGCTATTAAAAAACTAAATATCCTTGTAGCAAATATTGGAGGTTTAACTTAAGCTAAAATACTGAGTTAAAAATGATATACTAAAAAAAAAAATTAATAGGGAGACTGAATTAATTTACTGTTTTACTGATTAAATGAGATATGCTTTCATTAGATATATATAAAGCAATTCAAAGCCTCTCAGGTAAAATAAAATATCCTCAAAATTACATGATATGTGGTAAATTCCCTTAAAAAGCACCTTTTTAAAGCTGCTTAATGTATTATGTTATACTCCTTTTTTCTATGAATCAAGTGTATCTGACAGACATATGTAAGTTATAAAGCACACCTGCACTTCATAAGTGACCACCTGTAAACACACCATCCAACTTATGAACTCACTGAAGCTACCCGTGTGCTACTCCCCACCCTCCCACCAGACAGAACCATTATCTTGAAATTTACTTTTGTCATTCCTTTGTTTTTGAATAGTTTGCACATAAGTCTATGCCTTTAAACAATACATCATTTAGTTTCACTCGTGAGCTTTTTTCGTTCAGTGTTATAAATTACCTTAGATTTGACCAAAGTTCTAGAATCAAACAGAAACTTCAAATTATAGTTTAAAGTATAACACCAGAGACTTTGTAGTAGAGCAAATTCTTTTCCTCTCTTAAAAAAAAAAAAAATTCCATTAGAGTGTAGCTTAGTAGCAAGGATAGACTTTGGAATCAGAAGTCCTGATAAGAAGTCCAAGCCCTGTCAATTCCTAGCCATGCAATCTTAAGCTGGTTACTTAACCTCTCTGTGTCTCAGTATACTCATCAAT